>NW_026137402.1:5692500-6028791 GCF_009805555.1 Andrographis paniculata
TTCCTCGCAGCCGTAAACTTGCTTCCTTACGCGGCACCGTATGAGTTCATCTTGTTCGGAGATAACCGCGAGAATCCTAACTACACGGAGCTGGTGACGAAGATCACTTCGAACGTAAGTTTACGCGTAACGTAATGTTCTTCGAGTGTTCGGAAATGATCATATCTTGCTTGATGTGCAGGTCTTCGATGCGGCAATCGGCGACATTGCGATTGTAACGGAGCGTACGAAGCTCGTTGACTTCACCCAGCCGTACATCGAGTCCGGCCTCGTTGTCGTTGTCCCGATCCGGAAGTTGAACTCGAGCGCTTGGGCCTTTATGCGCCCATTCACTCCGTCGATGTGGCTCGTCACCGGAGCGTTCTTCCTTATCGTCGGGGTTGTCGTCTGGATTCTCGAACACAAAATAAACGACGACTTTCGCGGTCCGCCGAGGAAACAGATCATCACAATCTTATGGTGATCACTTATCGCTTCTATCGATCGATCGAAAACTTCGAATGCTTTGCAATCTCATGCATCTTCTTCATGTCTCCATGCAGGTTCGGTTTCTCGACAATGTTTTTCTCGCATAGTAAGCACCAATCGACGTCGCCTATCGATTGATCTATTGATTCGACTCCCCTGTTTTAAAATGTGTATCGTGTTTCAGGGGAAAACACGAGAAGCTCACTTGGCCGGATGGTTCTAATCATATGGCTATTCGTTGTTCTGATCATAACGTCAAGCTACACGGCGAGCTTGACCTCGATCCTCACGGTGCAGCAATTAGCCCCGTCGATCCGAGGCATTGAGTCCTTGATCACGAGCAACGTTCGCATTGGATTCCAAGTTGGATCATTCGCCGAAGGCTACCTAACTCAAGAACTCCACATTGCGAAATCGAGACTCATCTCTCTTGGCTCGCCGGAGGAGTACGCCGCCGCTCTGGACTCCGGCAGGATCGCCGCGATCGTTGACGAACGTCCCTACGTTGAGCTATTCCTTGCAACCTACTGCAAGTATCAGATTGTTGGGCAAGAATTCACAAAGAGTGGATGGGGATTTGTAAGTAAAAAATTTCACAATTTGGTATGAAAATAGTTTTAATTTGTAAATTTGCAGGCCTTCTTGAGAGACTCGCCGTTGGCGATGGACATGTCGACGGCGATTCTGACATTATCGGAGAACGGCGAGCTCCAGAAGATACACGATAAGTGGCTGAACAAGCGCGCGTGTGGCGCGTCGACCACGGCGAACTTGGAACAGCTTCAATTGAAGAGCTTTTGGGGGCTTTTCCTACTCTCCGGCTGCGCGTGTTTGCTCGCCGTTGCCATTTTCTTCTGCAAAACGGTCTACAAGTTTAAAAGGGATTACGTACCTCCCCAATCGGAAATTTCGTATCAAAGTAGCTCGCGATCGGTAAGGATACAGAGATTTTTGTCATTTGTGAACGAGAAGGAAGTAGCCGATTCGAGAAGCAAATGGAAAAGAAAGCATGCGGATACATTGCCGACGGGCGGCGCCGTGCACGAACTCGCCGGCGGCGGCAACAGGAGAAATGATTCCGGCGTCTTCCCCGACGGCTGAAGTTTACTTGAAATTAGGGTTCCAATAATTATGCTGTATTATTTCACTAAAAATTGATTATTAATAATAGTATGTAAAATATGGCACCGGTTATTTTATTAAATCACGCCATTTATTTATTGATTTATTTACTTTTATTATGTATATTATTGCAATTTAATTCCTAATTAATTATTTAATTTAGAGCATAAGATAACAGACTTGGGCAAGAACAAGAAATAACCTTAATATTGGCCCAATTCGGATTATTGGCCCAATGCTATTATTTTGTACCGTCTCATTTAATTATAAATATTTAAAATTCTAATAATAAAAAATATAATACTAATATTTTATTTGTAAATGAAAATGTGTTGGAATATTTCGACAAATTTACCATCATATGGATTCACTAGAATTAAGAATTTGTTCAGGCGTATTTATAATTTATATAAAAATTAATACTAGTATTTTAGTATAAAATAAAAAATATATATTTATATTTGACAAACCACAATATATATACTGTATAATTTAGACTATTAGAGTAACAAAAAAATTTATAAAATTTCTACAAGTTTCTTTGAACTGTTGTGTTTTTTTTTTTCCTCTCTTCTTTCTTTTTTTTTTTAAACAAAATTTAAATTTCCAATACTATAAACTTCCTCGTGCTTTTTTTTTTTTTTTTTTCTAAGATTATTTAGTACACTCATTAGGAACATAACATTAATGTGTACTAGAATATGATACTAACTGCACTTATTTTATACCAAGATAAATAAATCAGAGCATAAAAGACAAATAAATAAATAAAAATATCAAATTAAAAACATAATATTTGATAGATTGTATTTGTAGACAGTAAATTTATTTCATTATTTTAAGAACTGTATGTGTCTGTTCGAAAAAATAAACTTGTCGGATCATTAAAATATCCTTATTTATTTATTATTACAGAGCATGCTGAGACAAATGCAAAGAAGAACATTCATATGACAGAAAAGAATAATGATAAAGTAAGATACAAAAGTAAAATAAAATAAAATTACATGAGTCAAGAGTGATTCAAAGCAATTTCTACTTTTCACTTTTTCCCAAAAATAATAACCAAAATATTAATTTCGAGAATGTAGTGGTGGGACACATAAATGGTTCCACGCTTATATGTACATTTTTCACTTTATTCATGGATTTATATAATTTTTCTATAATTCAAATGTCTCTTTTTTTAAAATAATAATAATATAAATAAAATTATATTACTAATTTATTAATATATATTTTTTAAATTATTATTATTACTATTCGTTAAGATTCTTTTGTTTGTCCTTTTGCTCTTGTAAATTTGCTTCAAAGTTCAAATGGAAATGTTCGTGTGATCGCAATTTAATTAGTATATAGTTTTGAATAAATTTTAAGGGAATTCATTGCAGGAAATATTCGAAAAAAAAAAAAGGACAGTGTCCATTTAAAATAATTAAAATAAATTTTTTACCATTTTAAACTTTTAAAAACTCATTAAATAATATATACGTATATATTAATGTTCCTTTTTAAAATATATGTATATTTCATGCTTTATATAAAAATAATTCATATCGTAGTATATTTTATTTAAAAAGAAATATATGATAAGAATTGTAATTTTTAATTATTAATAATAATATATAAGGCAAATAATACACTCTCTGTAGATATACATTTTTCTATGTCGACATGTACAAACAAGACTCGTTTCAATACATATTCTTTATTACATACAAGTCCTTACAATCTATATAACTGCTTATTTTGATTTTTATTTTTTTTTTATAGTTAATTTACTATATAAATCTTTATTATTTTTTATAAATATATGTTTACAAAATATCAAATTCAATCAACTAAGAAAAACAAAAACACAAGTAAACTAATATTCATTTCCCTCTTAAATTTCTTGAGTGATAGAATTCAAAAATGTATGGTTGCATTAAGTATATATATACTTGAAATAATGAAGGTAGGTAAATTTATTTTGTCACAACCACCAAGTCACATCACTTAGTCCACATTATTAATTTGAGAGGAAAGTAAATTATAAGTTCACCTTAGATATAAGTTTTGAAATTTTGAAATTTTAAAAAATATAAGAATAGTAAAAAATTAAATTTCTGATGTGATTTTTAGTGAGAAAAATAAAAAAATTGATTGTATTTTAAGACAACTAAATAATTTAATTGAGATTTAAAAACTTGTAAATTATAAAATTTAAAATATAATTAAAGTGTATAATTGTATATATATATATATTTTTAAAAATAAATCATGTAAAATAGACAAAAATAGAAAAAATTAATACTTTATGTTATTTTTACGTTCTTCAAATTATGAAATTAACCTTATCAACACGACATCGATTGATCTCTAACAATCGACTGAAATAATAATCAATGGAACACCTTAACATATAGAGGGATTAAACATAACGCATTTATTCAATTGACAATATATTATAAATAATTTTCAGATTTAAGGTCAACATAAATTATTGAAATAAAAAGAATGTATATATATATATATGTAGAACATCGGATAGCTATGATGCTGTTTAAATACATATAAAACAAAGAACAACACATATAAAAGAATATCATATATTGTGTTAAATAAAAACACGCACATGTGTTGTATGAATATACTTCTTATACTAAAATCAAATATAACATATGTTGTGTAAAACAATATATCATGTACTCTTAATTTATTTATTTTATTTGTATTATGTTAATATAGTTTATTTGATGTATGTTTGTATATTGTGTGTTGTCTGATTCATATATCATGTGATCTATAAAATTATGTCGTGAGTAGTTAGTTAATCATGTGTCGTAATTTACATATGTTGTATGTCTCTATATAATATGTTGTCTGTCTCCGTATGGTGTATTGTCCGTACTTATATTATATGTTATCAGTTCATATATTTTATTTATATTACGTTAGTATAATTTATAAATCATTTATTCCTATATTGTATGGTTCAATATATATATAATATGACATCCAACAACTTGCAACACATATCTTTTTACTATTTAATATATTGTATAATTAAATTCAACAATTAATGAAATAGATATTTAATTTAATATTTTTTTTAAATAATTACTATAGAGGGGGTATATAATTTTATTGTGTAGATATATATACTTTAAATTTTTTAAAATGTCATTGAAAATGCATCAAAAGCATGGATGCATTTGGTACACGACATGCCTTATGACTTGTCCAAATCAATGCACCAACGTTTCATTTTTTGACAATGACCTACATATATATATATATATATATGCATATTCCTTTTCTATTATTTCTTTTTAAATTTATTTTCACCATCTAACTTTTTTATTTTTTTTTTATTTTGGAATTTTCAACATTTACATCATATACTCCCTCCGTCCTATAATAAAGTATTCATTTTTTTATTTTAGTCTGTCTCATAATAAAGTATCTATACTATCTACTTAACATTACAAATACCCTTACAACTTACAATATGTTACACAAATATCATTACCTTTATATCACACACACTAATAAGATTATTATTTCTAAAATTACGTGCAAAAAACAAATGAATATTTACTTATGGGACGACGGAAGTATAATATATGCACACACTAGTTAGTTTGTTAATTAGGGCTAATTGACATATACAATATAAACATAATAGGGTAATAATAATCCACACGTAACATAACCGGGCTAGTTCATCCAATATTTTATTTGGGTGACACGATTCTCTATAT
Organism: Andrographis paniculata; assembly: GCF_009805555.1. Taxonomy (NCBI): domain Eukaryota; kingdom Viridiplantae; phylum Streptophyta; class Magnoliopsida; order Lamiales; family Acanthaceae; genus Andrographis; species Andrographis paniculata. The sequence goes on from NW_026137402.1 coordinate 5,697,837, forward strand.
TATTAACATAATATATAATATATATTTTATTACTAACAAAAAAATCAATAATTTAATAAAAAAAAATATTATTTTTATAATTACCGATACGATTTCTTATAATTAATATAAAAAATATATTCATAAAAAAATATAAATAAACAAACCCATATAACACAAATTCATAATATAAATTGACAATATATGTTAACAATTCATATAAAATATGTCAAAGTTGAATTCAGTATATGTATCTTAAGGTAAAACACGAGGATGTTATATAATTTATCCTAAATAAAAATATTAAAATAAGTAAATAATATGTAGCTACCATTTTAATTTCAGGTCCATCGCGTGTTATTATTTATGCGTATTAATAGAATTCAAACTATATATATTTCAGATAAAATAATAAAATAAATAATAGGTTTCAGCAGACAGAAGATATATTCCCTCCGTCCTATAAGTAAATATTCATTTATTTTTTGCACGTAATTTTAGAAATATTAGTATTATATTGAAATATAGTAGAAATAAAATAGAAATGACAAAAATAACCTTGTTCATATGTATAATATATTGTAAGTTGTAAGGATATTTGTAATGTTAGGTTGATAGTACATTTACTAAAAAAAGAAATAAATACTTTGTTATAGATGAACTAAAATGAAAAAATTGATACTTTGTTATGAGACGGAGGAATGGAGTAAATGAATTTAGAAAGTTATTAATGAATTGGCACAAATATTTGTCCATACAAGCACTCGAATGGCAATTTTGTCCGATATACACTCGAATTATTGACCCTCTGTTTAGATAAAAGTTATGAAAAATAAAATAAAATAAAAATTATTTTTAGTTTTAATTTATTGAAAAATATATACTTATCTTTTTTTAAAAAAAAAATAATTAAAGAAAAATTAATTTTCATCTATCCAAAAAGTATATGTTTACTTTTGCCGTCTCATTTAGTAAAATATTGTATGTGTAGAGACTTTTTTTTGTTACACCCTAAGTCCACCTATTATTTCCATATTATTATTTTTGTCCGTTTTATATTTTATTTCATTTTTTATTTTTGAAAAAAGATTGAAACTTTAATTTATTTTAAATTTTATAATTTATATTTTTTTAATTTTAATTAGACTAATTAATCATCTTGATTTTAATATATAATTATTTTTACTAATATTGTGATACCCGACACGCAAGCTACATGAAGCTTAGACATTGCTTACATGTAGATTCATAATCCTTACCACAATTATATATCATTAAAATCACAAACAATAAATGTGAATAACATATACTTGATCCGTCTCAACTCAAAGTACATTGTTTACCATTTTTGTCTGTCCCACCCCAAAGTATGTTTTTTCTATTTTAGTAAAAATAATCATACACTAGTATCAAAATATCCTTAGCTTTTATCTAAATTACAAACATACAATTACACGTATTACTTTTTACATAAAGTCAAAGAGCAAAAATATCATGACCTCCTTCGCATTTCCACCAACTAATAACATACTATTATTTCTTAATTTATTACAAAACCCTAAAAAGTCTATTCAGACCGAGACGGAGGGGATATAATACTCCCTCCGTCCCAATACAATAGTCTTGTTTACTATTTTTGTTCGTCCCAAAACAATAGTCTTATTTCCATAAAAAAAACCATATCACTATATAACTACTTTTATTTTTTCATTATTATTACACAATTGTCACTACCTTTTACACTAATACACTCACAAGGGCAAAAATATCTTTTACTTATACTTTTTACCCACTATCAATATAATATCAATATTCCTTAAATCCCGTGCCTAACACAATCAAAACTATAGTTCCCGAACATATGGAGTATATAATAATTGTGGTGTAAATAAAATTACTACGATAAATAGTAGCAAATTTTTAAATAATGTACATATAACATAGCCTAATAATAATAATTTATTTTTTTGTCACGCTTCAAACTTTATTAAAATGTAGTCAAATGAGAAAATTAAACATCCAAAAGAGGCATATTATCCATTACACAATTATTATACCACACACATAGCTATTTCAGTCAATTTTAATATATTAATTATAAAAAACCTAAAGAAATAAATAATTATATACTACTCCTACTACTTACTATATGTTACTTCAAAACAGCCTTTTCTTTTTATTTTTATTTCAATGGATGGATTAATTCTCTACACTACAGCCTGAAATATATAGAGAAGTGGGTAAAGTAGCGTGATATATAAAAAATAAAAAATGAACTTTAACGGCTCACAAACCCTAATTCTGCATCCAACTTATTGTCCAATCACCTCCATCCACCCATTTCTAAAATTAGATTATTATTATTATTCTTATTCTTATTCTTTTCAACTCATATCTATCTTTTTATTTTTTCATAAAATTTTAAAAATATTAATATTATATTAAAATATAGTATAAATAAAAATAAAAAAATTAAACTAATCTTATTAATATGGTATGATATAAAATAATGACATTTGTTTAATATATTATATATTGAAAAGATATTTGTAATATTATGTAGACAGTATAATTACTAAATAAGAATAAAATGGATACTTATTTATAAGATTGATCAAACTTGAAAAAATAAATAAATTATTAAGGGACTAAAGAAAAAAATAAATAGACACACCAAGTAAGGTTGGTTGACAATTGGTAAGTCAAATCTAGCCTTACAAATAAACAAACCTTGGGTCATATTGTGGTTACGAAAAAGCGTACTTAAAAATTCAAAATATATAAAAGAAATTATAATTTATTAGACCTATCATTACGAAGGTGTGTTATTTTAAATTTTGTTTTTTATTCGAATAGTAATTTAAATTCAATTGAATAATAAATAAATGAAAATATAGAAGAACATGCATGCCAAATATTTAAAGCACAAACTCAACCATCAGAAGATGCAAAGTCTGATTCTGAGACTGACTCATATTTCAATGTACTTTCGCTTCCTCATATGTCAAAACATTATTTCATTTACAGCAATTATTATAAATTAATTAAGTTACAACACTTCACTATTTTATACTCACAATAGTCATGTTTATCCATTTTGTCCATCCCAAAACAACAGTCTTATTTCCATAAATAACCATATTATCATAAAACTATCCCTACTTTTTCATTTTTATTACATAATTGCGACTATTTTTTACAATAATACATTCACAAGGACAAAAAAAAAAATTTATCTATACTTTTTACAAACTATTAAGATAATATCAATATTCTTTAAATCTCGTGTCAACCCAATTAAGACTATAGTTCTGAGATGGAGGGAGTATATTAACTCATTAATCGAAATTTACTGTTAAAAGTAAAATTTTTTATTTTTATCTATTTTTATTAAAACTCAAATCAGTCAAATAAACATATAATTGAACATCTACTGTCATTTTATCGGAATATATATATATATAAATATAGATATAGATAAAGATAAAGATACATGGTTCGGACTTAGTTTGCAGGGTATTAAGTTCGGTCGAGGGTTTATCTGGTGCGCATTTTCGGATAGCAACTTCGGATTCCCACTTAATAATAAATAATAATAATAATAAAAAAAAGATACATGTATGTAGATGATGAAAATTGGGTTGGCAGTGATTGTGATAGATGGAACGTAACGGTAATGGTGAAGAAAGAAAGAGCAAGCTGCTCTAGGGTGCATAAATTTTAATTATTAATTAATTAATGTATTTTTCATTAGATTTCTGAATGATATTCTTGAAATTTGTGACTGATCAATCGTACTCTCATTTATTTTTGTGACAATCTTCTCCACAATTACTCAAATATCCACCACCTATATATGCTTCTAATTTATTTTTGTTTCTTGTTTTTTGGTATTTTTTATTTATTTATTTGAGGTATATATATATATGTATGTATATCCATGTAACACTTACAAATTTTAAATGAGATGATCAAGTTGACTCTTGAAGCCCATGTTGTGATCTTGGAAGATTTTATGGTCGAAATTATTCACGTAGTAAGAACAACACAAGAATAGAAAAAATTGAAAATCTCTATTTGTTATGTGGCACTAGCCCATCGATTTAGACATATTTTGAGAGATATGAGAATGAAATGGTATGAAAGAGTTTTCAATAGTTTTTTATTTTTTTAATCCATCTATAATTAGAGAGAAAAAGTGTACATGTAATTTTTGCGGGAGTGAGATGAGAGAAAAAAAAAAAAAAACGAATCGAGGCGGCCTCAACTACATTAGACCTAAAGTGTATCTATTTTTCACCGCCATAAATGAGTCATTGTGTGCAAAATTTTAATAGTCTTGAGAAATAAAAAAAAAAAAAAAACCTCAATTTAAATAGGAGATTGATTATAATACGACCATTGTGATTGTTGCAAGTGTGCTATTTTAAAAAAGGGTCCATTGTATTTTTAGAGGTCTTGTGATATTTATTTGAATTTTCCACTGGTTGCTACTTTGGCGGTGTTAAAATAAGAAACTGAAATTCTCTATTTCAATAATAAGAATATATATATTTTTGTAGTGATATACAAATCGTCTAAATAAGACAAGAATTCTATGAATCTTTTAAATAAAACAATTATTATAAATATAATATATTATTTCTAAATATATTTCAACATGCGGGAAATAAGGGTGACGGTAAGCTAGGTTTGCCATCGGTCAAGTTTGTGTATTTAATAGAAATGACGAATGGTAAATGGATTAGCGAAGTTTTAAGTACAATGAATGTTAATTGAAAATTGTAAAGACATAAAGTAGAAAAGACCTTCAAATATTAACGTAAGAAAATATTTATACTACAAAATATGTTGATGATTTTAGATGGTTTTTACCAATAATTTTAAGATTTTTGGAAGTTCATCTTGATTTTTTTTTTTTTCTTTTTAATGGGTGTGAATTCCTTTAACTATCCATTACTCAAAACCTACACCTTATTTTTTTAATACTAATACATCATAAATTAATAAATAATGTACAAGTATAATCAAATTTATAAAATCACGCAAAAATATCACAATAAAAACATATATATTAATAAATTAATATATATATATATATAGGAATAGTCACAGTATTAATTATGGCTAAATTTTACAATATTTATTAGAACTAATCAACACATAAGATATGGACTATCAACACAATTTCAATTGCTATGACATGTCTTGTGTAGATAATTATTATCATATACTGACAATTTATATTTACCAGTATGTTGTATGAGATATTTGTATGATATAACGTAAAACTTGTATTACTTTTTTTTTTATGACTTTAAAATTAGCAGCCGCTACTCGAAAGTGCGCACTGGGTAAACTCCGGCCGAACCTAGTACCCTACAAATTAGGTATAAATCTTGTATTGTTGATTTATACTTCATGTGCATTGTTAGCATGACGGTAACCACCTCACACACACACACATATATATATATATATATATGTATTTTAAACTTGAATATATAACTTGAATTGAATGTGGAGACGTGGGCATAGATTAAAGTGAAATGGACAAATTAAAGAGAAGTGAAGAAGACAAATTAGGAGAGCTAGCATTAAAGATAGATGGCCAAAGAGTGATTGAATTTCAAGAAATTGCACATATTATATGGTATATATTGTGGAATATAATAAAGAAAAGGATAATGAAGAATAAAGTCACTTGAGAATATTAACTTTCATCTCCCTTAGCTTAGCTTTGTTTTGTCTTTTGTAATTTTCCTTTGGTAAAGATGAAATGAATATTAATCAAGAATGAATATATACACATACTCATTGTCCCATGCATGGATATTCTCGAATATAACAAAAAGGGTACAAAATATATTAATATCGAATCGTTTTTTATATGCTAACCTGGAAGTGTTATTCTTATAAAGTGAAAATAGATACACATAATGTTTATTTTATTAATATAATGTGGATTATATAACAAATTTTAGACATATTAGAGTGTTATCCTATTTGATATTCATTGCTCAATACTATCTTTTATCATTTAATATATAATTTTTAATAGAATAATTATATCACATTTTAATAAAAAAAATAATTCAATATTTGATTCAAATTTATACTACTCCCAACTCCCAAACCCAAATCGAAACTATAAAGGAACATCTTTGACGTCCTTAAATCCTAAACCAAAGGGAATCATGTTGAATATTGAATACGTGACAAGTGCAAGTTCTTAACAATACGATATATCCCAAGACTAATACCCTTAAGGGGTCGAAAAGGTAGAGGCCTCGTGTGCAATTTTGCTAGTAGGTTAGTGGATAGAAGTCGAGTGAAATATTGTACCTTGGGCAAAAAAATTGGTATGAATTAAAATCGAGCATCCAATAAGACATTGGATGACTAGTTAGCATCCGGTACCATTGAACATCGAACCGGTTACTCAATGCCTAATTGGGCATTGGGTATCCTATCAAATATCCCGATTTGTCGGACATTGGATATAATTGATTGATGATTACAAATATTCAATAAAAATGATGGTTTATTCTCTGATATTATTTTCCCCTTATATATGTTGGTCCTATACAAAGGTTAGTACATAAAAAATTTCATATTTTTACATCAAAATCATATATAGTTTTTTTTTTTCTTTTCTATATACGTTTACTGTTGGGTATTGATGGATCGAACAAAACACCTTCAAACACTTCAAATAGGGACAACTTCTGAAACATGGTTAGTTCACAGTTATAATAACTTATTGCCAACGAATTAAATGAAGATTTCAAAGCAGTAAATGAGGCAAGATGTTTGGTAACTCGATTCGGTTATGAACCAACCTACATTCGGATATTTCAATTCAGGAGAGAATTTACTAATAATATTGATTATATAATATAAACAATCACAACTCCTTCAACTCAAACTCATATCATGGTTTATCTTGAAAAATATCTCCACATGTTCCCTTTGTCACAAACGCGTACTAACACCAAATAGCAAAGTAGCTAAAAGCCTTTAACTTCGGTTACCATCAAACTCTCCAGCGGATTATAGTGTCAAACATTCATTCAAACTGAAGAGAATCGCTGTGGGTGGAGGGTGAGAACTTCGCACATTTTTTCTCTTTCTAAAGCATATTCTCAAACTTACTCAGAATTAACTTTCCAACCTATCCAGTTGTGTTACTTGTGTATATACATAGCAGCCTTGGAATGTGAAATTCCACGTTAATTTCTCTTAGCATAAAAAATGATGATGTGAGTTTTCATAGATGGTTTGACATTTCCTTAAATACCCATTTTTTCTTTTATAAATATTTAATGAATAAGACAAATTGAATAATGTCAAATTCATACATCAGTCTGCAGCACGGTTGCAGTAGCAACACTTTTTGCAACATCAAATTACTATAAATGAAAAGACTTGCTGCAAGAATGAAAAAAACTTTTGTCCATATGCCAAAATAAACTTAAGGATATTTTCATTCACATTTACTCTTGTTTGTATTTCGAAATCAAAGAGAAGCGAGTCGATTATCCCATAATTAATTTGTATAATCTAATAATATGTGATTGAAATATAATTTTAAAAAATGTGTTTAACCACTATTCATATCATTTATCCAAATTTATAATTGTTTTTATTTTTATATCCAAAAAAAGTAAGAAAAAAAAGAGTCCAATATAGATACGCATTCAATATTTTAGCGTACCGAATTTTTTTGCCGGTATTCCAAAAAAACATTTGTCCTATATCAATTTTTTTTTTTTTTTTACAATAACAATATTTAATTTTGGCATTTTGAAAATTTTCATTGACATGCCTAAAAAGAAGATATATATATATATATATTTGATACAATATCCGTATTTAATTTTGACATAAAAGAAAAATCGCCATATTGGAATAAATATTTATTTCTAATACATTTTGCCTAGAGACATATATATATATATAACAAAAATTACGGTGCTGAACATATTGACAGTATATTGTGTATTAACGGGCAGTATACAATATTATTATATATAGCACGTCATATATATTAATATAATACAAACACAGTGTGTCAATTATTAGTTTACGATACAATTCCACATAACACATGTAATGATTGATTTTAACACGTAACTTCCGGTGTATATATGTAGTGTGTTGTTGGTATACTACGTGTCGTGCAATAATGACGTAGAGAAATTCCACGTGTGATACTAACGAACCTCCCCGGTTGTCTCACAAAATAATTAATATTAGAATTAATTTGTGATTAATACTCACGCATTCGGACATGATACAAGAGTCGCTATTAATTACGGGAGAGCTAGACTTGGTGTGCCATAATAAATGCACAACGGCCGAGCCGATATCCATCTTTGACCAAGGCCATTTTCGTCATTTCAGCTTCTTAAATAATTATTTCCTAACAACTATTTTACCCATTGCTCCAAAATAACCGAAATAAATAAATAAACAATAGTGAAAAGAAGAAGTGCAAGAATATTTGAACAAATTTGCAATATATAAATAATATTCGCTCGGTCTATAATAAGCTTATCTATTTACCTTTTACGTCATTGTACTTAACGTTAAAAATATATTTATATTTGTATAATGTTTTATATAAATATCATTATATTAGTATTATAAGATACTAATAGAAATATTTTTGCAATTTTTTCTTGATTTGTAATACGTTTTGATATAATAATTAATATCCAAACATCAATATGTAAAAAGTAAATGGATACTTAATTATGAGACGAAGAGAGTAGTATACTCTAATTTATAAAAAATTATGTAGAGAATAAAATATAATATATATGTAATATATTAATTTTTTTGAAGATATGTATAAATTCTTTCTAAAAAAGAACAGAAATTTTTTGTATTAATACGGAGATTATTTTTACTGTACCAAAAAGTATATAGATTGATTGGAGTATTATTATTATTATTATTATTATTATTATTATTATTATTACTATATTTTATTTTAGTTTTAAGAATTTCACTAGACATATATTATATTATTTAAATAAAAATGAAAGTAGAATTAAATTTTAAAAGAACACATTCTAAAAAAAATTGAATAAAAATAAGTGTTAATTATATATATATTTTTTAATATATGTATATGATCAAATAGTAAAGATGATTTTAAAAATATTTTACTAAATACAGAATTAAATGGGCACAAGGTTTGTATCTAAAATATAATGTTTTAATTAATGAGAAGAAGTAACCACGTTATTTAAGGGAACGCTTTTATTTTTGAAAATTGACGAAGAACTTTGAAAAAGTAAATATAATTATTCAATTAATATATTTATATATATATATATACTTATAATATGCTGTTGACAATAGTCTCAACGAAATAAATAAATAAAATTAAATTACATAGGAAAAATTTAAATAAATCTCAATAGACATGTTGACCAGCAATTATAATTAATAACTGCAACAACTCATGAATATTAATTTTAAAAACAAAGGGAAGGGATATAAATCAAATTAAATGAAATACCACAAAATAATATATAATATATAATAGATTTAAATAATTGTGTGCTGCAAGCTAAGGCAAAGGCAAGAGATGGTATAAATCTTGCATTCTAAGAGGGCATCATATCATTGTCACATGCAGCTGCACCATTCTTTGCTATCTTTCACAGTTACAATAATTATAATATATATATATATATACATACATATGTATACATGTAAAATTTGAGTAGGAAAAATCAAAATTATATACTCATTTTTGTTTGTATTTATTTTCTAATTTAGTAAAAATAATATCACATACAATAAAAATATATTGATATTTCACTTAATATTACAATCATACTAATTTATATATCAATTACACTTTCGATGATCGGATTTTAGTCAACGTACTCTTACATACTATCCCTTACATATAAAATATTAATATTTAGTCCCATAAGGGATAGTCTGGTAGTGTGGAGGTTGGACACCTGCCACGCATGATTCGCATATTTTCGGATAGCGACCGCAGGATCTCACGTCATAAAAAAATAATAATAATAAATAAAAAATGGGATGAAGTTGTATTAATTAGGAAGTCTGCAGGCACAAGGAATAACCCCAATGCCCTGCGTATCCTATTTCGGCTAATACCCCCCCATGCATGCTGTCCGCCATTGCTTATAAATACATACATACAATGATTTTCTTCCAATTTGAAAGGGATGACATGTACATGTGTACATTTATATATGTTTAACTGTTTTTTTTTTCTTTTTCTTTTTAAATTGAGAATAAGAAATTTTAGGGGAAAAATCGATATTTGATATTTAATTAATTTGATGTAAATAACTGTTTGATTTTAAATAGTTAAAACACTTTTTTAATGAAATGTTATCTAAATTATTTGTGGCGTCTCAAATCTTTTGCTCTTATTTATAATTTAAATTCCAACATTTTTTTGTAACTAATTTTTAAATTAATTATACACAAATTTTATTATTTTAGATATAATTTATGAAAATATTCTAAACAAGCAAAATAAATCAATAAAAGAATACATTCGTGTCACCAAAAAGAATTCAACTAATTTCAAGACAATATAAATATATATATATATATATAACATTAAATAATATGTTTCCATTGAACTCAAGTGCCAAATTGTCCAGTAGCAATCAGATTTAATTTAAAAATTAAACTAATTTGGACACAATAAATATATGAATAGAATCAAAATATAACCTAGAAACTCAAGTGTACTTTTCTTAGTTGATGATCAATTTAAATGTATGCGTGCGATATATATGATCAATATAAATGAAAACCAATTAACACGTACATTTAATGATAGTTCATAACATAAACAGGAAAGTGGGTGTGAGCAAAATTACAGCAGACAGTTTTAATTTTAGGAGAATAATAATTAACAATAACCCCACTGTTGTTACTTATTACAGTTTGAATAGAAACAAAAATAAATAAAATTATATACACAGTATATTATTGGTCAATGTTTGTCTTTACGTTGGTAGTTTTGCATTAACTATAGCTGTATGATTATCATGAGCAACATAATGACTGATACACTATTACACATATACATACATATATATATATATGTATATTTAATTCAGTGAGCGTACAGATACTGTTCCAAATCAAAATTTCATTCTATTGTAGAAAAGTTAGGGAGGGGTGAATATTTCTTTACAGTACTGGGACTGATTTCTTGCCAACAAACACACAGACAGACAAACATATATATATATATATTATATGTATGTATATAATTTGTTTGTCCTGGTTCGATCGATCTCATCTTATTTCAATATCCCCCACTGTCTGACACACACACTGCTCTCTCTGCTGTATGTATATGGCGTAAACTTGATGCCTCGTAGTAGTGCAAGCAAAGCAACCCACCCCCACTTTTAATTTTTTTCCTAAATCTCAAAAATAAATGAAGAACGAGGGTGGGGGTGGGGGGGGGGGGGGGGGATTGAGGAAAAAAGAAAATGCTTTTATCTTTTCTTTTTTTGGTTTTAAGAAGGGTTCTTTAATTTTTTTGGTTCACAACTACTGGTATAAGCTCATGTTTAGTGCTTCATTCAGTTCCTGCAAAAGGCTCTCTACTCTCTACTCTCTCTCACTCTATTTCTTTCTTCTCTCTCTAAATTAGTTCTTCTTTATCTCTTCTTCTTCTTCTTCCTCATATGTATGTTTATGGCAAATAGCTCGATTTTGTTGGGCTAAAACCCTTGGCCATTTGGGTAAAGCTTTTGTTCGACATTCAAGTGGGGTTTTAACTTATGAAAGCAGCAGAAACAGTTGTACTTCTGTGAGTTTACAGTTGTTGAGGGCCTAACCTAATTTACTTCTTCTTTCTTTCTTTCTTTCTTTCTTCTTCGTATTCTTATTTTCTTTGTCCCTTTAATAATAAGAATAATAGTTCTTATCTTTGGTTTCAGGTATTCATCCCTGAGTTTTGTCCCCAAGAAATTTGGATAGACAAGTGTGGACAAAGATTCAGGTTTTTCATTTACTCTCTTAGCTACTTCAATCATATTTATTTATATATATATATATATATTTAAAATAAAAATAAAAATTGATGGGACATGAGTAAGCAGCTTCCATGGCTGTTTAATTTGAGTGGGTCGATACAGTGGTAATAAAGAAAGGATGAATAGGCAAACATAGCCAGATATGATGATGATGATTTGCTTTTCTTGTCTTTTTTTTTTTTTTTTTAAATTAGGGGCGACAATTCTTGAGAAAAATAATTTATTTATTTATTTATTTGTTAAGTCAGCCATCATCACTTTTAAGATTAATCATTTTTAGGGCATTCTCTAATATCGCAGGCAAACCAATCCTGACCAGTTTCGACCCTTTTGGTCTCCAAAGACACAGCACATTTGCCAAAAAGGGCAAAAATGGAAATTCGCACCCAAGACGACGAAATTCCGATCCCTCTCAATAGCTCCTACGGCGGCGGCGCCGCCCCTCACATCATCCACCACGATCATCATCTGAATCTCCACCACCATCACGACGCCGCTGCATCCGCCGCCGCAATCACTTCCACAACCATCACCGCCACCACCACCGGCGGCGGCCCCCTCATCCCCACCACCTCCGACGACCAGACCGCCGTCCTCCCCTTCAAGAAAACAATAAAATACCGCGAGTGCCTCAAAAACCACGCCGCCGCCATGGGGGCCAATGCCACTGACGGCTGCGGCGAGTTTATGCCCAGCGGCGACGACGGCACCCTCGAAGCCCTAACCTGCTCCGCCTGCGGCTGCCACCGCAATTTCCACCGGAAAGAAATCGACGGCGAGCCCCCCGCCGCCGCCTGCGACAATTGCACCTTCCACCCCCGAATCTCCGGCCGGAAGCTCTTCCTCCCCGGCGGCCCCCACCACCCCCACCCCCACCCCCACAAACCCTACCTAACCCCCGAAGCCATCGGATACCACCATCCTTCCGGCGCCCTCATGCCCTCCCGCGCCGTCCCGCCCCACCACCATATGCTAATGTCGTACAATCTCGGCGGCGGCGGCGGTGGCGGTCCTTCCGAATCCGACGACCAGGACGACGCCAACGGCGGCGGTCTCCGGCCCCCCCAAATGGTGAAAAAACGATTCCGGACAAAATTCACGCAGGAACAGAAAGATAAAATGCACAATTTTGCAGAGAAAGTTGGGTGGAAGATTCAGAAGCAGGAGGAGGCGGTGGTGCAGCAATTCTGTCAAGAAATTGGGGTAAAGAGAAGAGTTTTGAAGGTGTGGATGCACAACAACAAACATAATCTTGCCAAGAAGATGAATCTCCAACAAAACCCTCTAAATCAAAATCAAAACCAGACAGGAGAGTGAGTGATTGAGTCAGTTAGTGATCCATTACATCCTCGAATTCTTCGTCGAATATTAATTAATTCAATGAAAAAAAATGAGCAATAAAATTAAAATATATATATATATATGTGTATTTATGTGTATGTATTTTGATGGATATGGATTTTGATATCGATCGGCGGCATTGCTTTTTGGGATCAACTAATCTTTAATTTGTTCAGTTTTATTTCTCTACGTTTATTTTTTTGTTTTGGACATTTTGGGATCTGTCGAGCTCGGACCAGCTTTTTATGGTGTTTTTAGATCTGCTGCATTGCATTTGGAATAGCCTTTTTTAAAAATATATATATTATAATTAATTAGGTCTATTTTTTAAAAAATTCTTCACGCCTCCTTTATACAAAGAAAGACAAAAGGAACTAATTTCACCAATTCTTTTTTAAAAAATTATTTCCTTTTGATATTTTTCAGTTTGAATTTGCTCCCTCGACACACCATTTATGTTCCCTTTTGTTTTCCATAATGAATTAATTAAATAATATAATGGGAAGATATTTTCATTAACGGACACGATGTTTTATTTACTTATGTCTTGAAATTGGTTCATAATTTCATTAATATTTTCTTTAAAAAAATAAAAAAAAACAGATGAAATACATATTTTTATTTAAAAATATATAAAAAATTTATGTTATATTAAAACATCTTTTGAACATATCAAAACGCAGTCCAAAATTGAAGAGCAATCAATCATTTCATTTCAATTTTTTTTGGCAAGTATGGTTGGCAGGCTGCCAGGTTTAATCTAATTAATATCTAATATTTATGAAGCTAACCATAATATTAATTACTTCATCTAATTAATTAAAGGGTAGATATGTAGTCATTAAATATTTCTCATATTCACTCATGCTACAATTAAATCCATTTCAAGAATTGATTTCTATTTTGCTCAAACATATCTACATTACCAACAACACAACCAAACTTCATATAAGCATTAATGAGACTTGTGGTCCTACCTCTTAATTGGCTATGGACTTTTGACTTCAAATTTAAGGGTTTTATTTTTTTAAATAAAAAATATATTTCCCCTCTAAACTAACTAAATTATGAACATGAATAGTATGGGCCCAATAGAATGTGGGTTTTGGACTCTCACTCTCATTGGATATAAATGTTTGTAATTTAAAACAAAAACATAAAACCCTTTTCTTTTTTTTTTTTCATCTAGGCATGTTCTTGCATTGCGTAGGCTTTTATTAAATTTTTTTAAGAAATGAAGGCATGCTCAAAGACTTTGTCACTTTTTTTTTTTTTTTTTCTCAATCAATTTTTACATGAAAATAAGGAAGCAATATTTTGTGGTCCTTTTTTAGGCCAATTTAAGGCACTTGTCATAATTTGATAAGTTTGTCCTATTAGTTTGAGTCCAATAGCACATCTGTCCTATTAGTTTGAGCCCAACAATTGTCAACTATAGCATTAATTTATAAAGATGAAAATATTTATAAATTTGATAGGTTAGGAACTTTCATTTCACTTAAACACTACTCTCTTATGCAGATCTTATTGCATACGTATATTTTTCACAATATATATATATATATATAATTAAAATAATAAAATTTTAAAATTTGATGAAAAAAAACAGAGCCAATAAATTTTAGTTGACCCCAATTGACTGAGGAGAACAAGTTTTGAAAATAATGGAAAATCAGCGCCACGCCTAACATGCTTTCTCAAAATATTCTCCATAAATACTCCATCTTCATCCCTTCTCCAAATTTTGTCTATTCTCTGTATGTGATTTGTGCTCCAGACTGCTTCATTCCACAGACTCGGGTTTTGCAGGAGAATTGCAAATGTCGCTTCATTTCTTGCCTTCGCCAAACCTTTCCTTGTTTTCTTGTTCCTATTCAACCAAGCCATTGGTTTTCGGAGCTACTATTCGATACCCAATCAAATTCGGCTTCCCACTTTCTCGAAACTCCAATCCTTCGCACACTGGCTTTGCTTCCATCAAATGCCTCGAGAAATTCAGATCTTTCAAAGTCAATTGTTCGGCAGAGACCGCCGAGGTTTTTTGCTATTTGGGCGTCTGGATTTGGTTGAATGTTAATTGCTTTGTTGTAACAATTTTGATTCGATTGACAGGGCGCTGATGCAGCTGTCAAGGAGAGGAGCGTGTCGGTTGTTCTACTTGCCGGCGGGAAAGGCAAAAGGATGGGCGTAAGTCGTATAAATTCTGCCTGGATTCGACAATGTAAATTTATGATATCCATTCGAGAAGAAGATTGATTTCTTCCGATTTGAGTCGCAGGCGAGCATGCCGAAGCAGTATCTTCCACTCTTAGGGCAACCAATTGCTCTGTACAGGTAGCAGCTACAGATTTAATATCTTCAATTCGATAACTAAGAATGCCGAACATTTGGTTTGCTTAGTGAAATTGAAGTAATATCCTGCAGTTTCTACACTTTCTCGAAGATGCCTGAAGTGAAGGAGATTGTTGTTGTTTGTGATCCTTCTTATCAAGACATTTTTGAAGGTGTGAGATGCTGTGTAGTATTAGCTTGAGCAATTGATTATTAGTGTTTGTCCAATCGAGCTATTGAAATTGATGTCGATAGAAATATGTGCACGGTTTCAGATGCCAGAGAGAATATCAGAGTGGATTTGAAATTTGCATTGCCGGGGAAGGAGAGACAAGATTCAGTATATAGTGGATTAGAGGTATATGGATAGCTTCTCAGGCTTTTTAGTTAGTTGTTTGTGGCCCTGATTTCTCATGGTCGTTAGTTATTTGTTGGATATATTGTCTTCCCTATTACTAAAGTCTTGTTTGATTTGTAGACTCAAATATCTGAAAAACTCCTAAGTTGAAAGCTTAGTACAGCATTGCTGCAATTCTGCTTAGCATGAAGATAAATTGTTTGTAAAAAATGAGTCCGCTATACCCCGCCCTCTACTAAATTCTTAGCTTTACTGAATTATATCAAGATCACTCTTAGAACAGTTTAACTTCTGCAGATAACTGTTGAGTTTTGTGGTTCAATTGTTGTCTACGCGCGCGGTGAAGATTATAGACCACTCCCTAATAATAGCTTGTGATGGTACTAGCTCTTTATTTGATTTGTGTGGATTTTGTAGGCAATTGATTCGAATTCTGAGCTTGTGTGCATCCATGATTCTGCAAGACCTCTCGTGTTGGCTGCAGATGCAGCCAAGGTATGTTTGCTTTATACACTCCATATTGTTCGGTTGCTCAATTAAATACATTTTATAAGACTCTAAAATGCATGTGTTAAATTTCTATTCGAGTAATTATTTTAGGTAGGTCCGTATATTGTTGACACTAAATTGTTCTGTGGTAATTATGATTTAAATACCGGAACCATATATCAACCTAAGGTAATATATTACGGACGCCATACCTTCAATCTGTATGTTAAACTCCATTCGAAAGCCTTGACTTATTTTTGGTTAATTTAGCCAATGCATCTGAGAAGAATGACATTACTGGTCTTGAACTTAATGTCTGCTCGTACTTGCTCTATTTTTCTTTTTCGCTTCCACCAGGTTCTAAATGACGGGTGGCGTATTGGTGCTGCTGTTCTCGGAGTTCCTGCTAAAGCAACGATCAAAGAGGTAGGCATTTTCATTTTTTTTGTTACCAAAACTCATTCCATAAGAAATTATAAGGTATATAATCTAAACTTTCATCCAAGATTCGAATACTTTGTGTTATTCCACTGAATTTTAGCTTCTTCGATTCAGGCAAATAGCGAATCCTTTGTGGTGAGAACTCTGGATAGAAAAACTCTTTGGGAAATGCAAACCCCACAGGTTATTGATCTGCATCCAACTTTGTTTGATTAATTTTACCGCTTATTCACTGTATCCTGTTTGAGTAATATTTAACACTCAGCTGCACAACTATCGCAGGTTATTAAGCCAGCCTTGCTTAGGAAAGGATTCGAGCTTGTCAATAGGTAATTCGGTTTACCATTTTTTAGATGATGCTGCAGTAATAGTTCTTGCAACCTTGTATTACCTTTCGATGTCATATTTTTCACTATTCCTTCATTTATTCGACAGAGAAGGACTTGAAGTCACAGATGATGTCTCAATCGTCGAGCATCTTAAACATCCTGTGTACATTACCGAAGGATCCTACACCAACATCAAGGTACGGATATCCCTTTCGCCCCCGCCTAAGATCTTTATTTCGTGTCGAAGCTTTTGTGAGCTGTGTTTGCTCAAAATGCAGGTTACAACCCCCGACGACTTACTACTCGCCGAGAGAATATTGCACACTCCGGCTTGAGAATAATTCATCACGATGACGGTGTAGTTTTAAAAAATTCTTGGAAACATTTCGGGACTGTTTTGTTGAGAGTTGCAATGGAAATAAACTGTCGAAGAAAGCCATTTCAGACATTCTATCTAAGGAAGGAATAAAAACACAGTTCCAATTTTATTCTTACGCTAATAAACCTAAATGTAGTAAAAAAATTGGCGGCGGCGACAGTGTTGTGCTGAACAGCACATTGTGTGCTATTATACAATACATAATATTATTACAAACATCATACTATATATTAATATAATACCAATACAGCACATATTAACAAACACATGCTATAGTTTCAACAACATATTACTACAAATAGTACACAGTTACTACAGTCAATACATTGTATACGTTAATATAATATAAATACAGCGTATAACTAACAGAATACTAATATGTTGTTTGTATATGTAACCTGTGTTATAATTTTTTCAAATCAACAGCGTAAGCATCCCAAAAAAATTAAGTCCCAAATGTAGTAATAACATTATCATCCCTTACATAATCCTCGTACAGATAAGAATCTTAATTAGCAGAAAACGGAAACGAATAGCTTGAAATTTGCATTTCTTCCATAGTTATAACAGCTGCTGTATTGGCCTCTGCCTGTTCTTGCAAACCTTCCAAAACCATAGAAAAAAAATCAAAACTTTTATGCAGACATAGATACATTAGGACAAAATGTAACAACAGCCTACCTTTCTCCCCCTTTTTCTAACTCTGTTTCTTCTCCAACAGAACATTGCGCCGCAGCCGCCTCCGCCTCCGCCCGACCCGGATTCGTATCCCCTGTCAAAGAAATTAGCGTTAAAAAAATCGACGTGTGCATTGACGATGCGAAAAGAGAGGCGTCGATAGACTTTACATGTTATCCTTGGCGAGATTGAGATTGCTCGCCGTGTTGCTGCTGTGTAGTAAGCTCGGGGAAATCGGATAGTGATCGATGGTCTTCACGATCTGCTCGTCTTGAACCGATGATCCGTCGTTAACTCTCAGAGCTTTGATCTCGCGATTCAGCTCGTCTTCCCAATGCTGCGACGGCATGTCGCGAGAATTCACCGTCTCCAATCGACTCGCATTGTCGACGCCGTCCTGCGGTAGGATTTGGTTCCTTTCCGGCCTCAGATGAGCCATCGATCCCGGGGTTCCCTTTTCCATCGCCTGCAGCCATGCAGTTTCCAATCTCTGCTCGTGAATGATCGACTCGATCCGTCGTAGAGGGATTTCCGACGTGCTATCTTTCGCCGCGAGCTCTGAAGACTTCGTCTGATGGCATTCTCGATCTTCTGCAGTATCGATCTTCTTCGAGCAGAAGGCGTCCTTTAGAAGAATCATTTTCACCTCGACGCTGCGTTGCAAGACCGTTTCGAACGAATTCGTGATGCTGCTGAGGAAGCCTTCAGCTCGACTTTTCACCGTGCCGTCGATGAAGGCTATGTGGGCTATGAATTCACCTGATAAACAAGAACAGGAGGTAAATCTTTCATCAGGCATGTTATATTACGCATTCGATTTTTTTTCGGTATGAATCTTACCTTTGATTTCGGATATAGAGACGAGTTTCCCGTAAGAATGAAGCAACTGTCGGAGAGTCTTCGAATGGCACTTGTCGATGCATCGAAGCCAGATACTTTCCAACATTTTCGAGTCGACGCATCTCAATGCTTCTTCTCCTTTACGCGGGCTTTGATGATTCAAACGAACTCTAACAGCGTCACTCAGCGACATTGGATTCCCTTTCGAAGGAGATTCGATTCGTGCGTTAGCTCGTAGATTCTGCAACATAGCTTCTCTCGACATACTGCCATTCTCCTCCTCCGTCGCCCTCAAACTTGGTAGCGGCTGCATTTGATCTACCGACGGTAAAGAACCTAACTGTAACAGGGTCGCCGTGAACCACGTAGAACGGTCGCTCGAAACGCCTAGATGCTTCTCGGCCTGGGAGAGTATCGTTAGCGCATGCTTCAGCCTCTCCACGCCTCTTTCGGTTACTGAAAATCGGAGCTTAAATTGTTACGACACGAGCATTTTTGAATAACCAATGTAACAGTAAATTCGAATGAGGAAGACGAAAGTAATACTCACAACTTCTCCCGCCAAAAAAGGAATCTTCGTTGCCTTCGTGGTGTGTCCCGGCGATGATGTCGACGATAAGGCTCACCATCTGAGACATTAGAACGATTGGATCGACGCCGGAATCCATCAATTCTCGGGCTTTTATCACTGTCTCCGCAGCGTTTGTCGACATGGCTAGCTCCAAAAGTTCGAGCAATTTGTCGTCCGAAACAACCCCAATCTACATCGAATCGAAAACATGACAGTGCGCATTCGTATGTATAGTTTAGTCGAAAGAATTGAGAGACTTACGAGCTCGTTCACCAACGACTTCGTGATTCTTTTCCCGAACAAGCTCAGCTGATCTAACATGGTCTCCGCCTCCCTTACCGAACCATTTGCATTTGACGCGATCAACTCCAGCGCGCTCGATTCGACCTCAAACTTCTCATCGCTCGAAATCTTCCATAGCCTGTTCGCAATGTCGTCGTTGCTGATTTTATTGAAGAGGTGCTTCTGGCACCGAGACACCACGGCGCGCGGCACATTGTCGACATCAGTCGTGATTAGCACAAACACAATACGCGGCATTGGCTTCTCGAGCAGTCGGAGCAACGCCAGCCATGTCTTCGACGGCAGTAAATGGCACTCCTCGACTATAAAAACCTTATAATGCGAAACAGCCACAGAATGGAACATCGAAATGTTTTTCAGATAGTATTTTATGATGTCGATTCCCTTCTTGTTCGAGCCATCGACTTCTCCAAGATAACTACTCTTCCCGGACACAAAATCCGCACATTCGCCGCAGACTCCACAGGGCTTCGTCTCATCACTCGCTCGGCAGTTTAAAGCAGCTGCGAAAACTCTAGCCGCGGACGTCTTCCCCGTTCCACGAGGACCGTGGAAAAGATAAACCGGCGCAATCCTTCTCCTAGAAACCGCGCTTGTAAGCGATTTCACGACAATATTCTGCCCGATCAGCTCCTCGAAAAACATCGGCCTATACTTGTGGCTGAGGCTGCGCGCATTCTCGAGAGAACCTTCCTCCAGTGCGTCGCCATTCAGCACGACGAGCTCCAAACCATCTTGGCTCCTATAACTTGACGACAACCTTCTTCGATCCAATCGACTCAAAGCTTCTAAATCGAGCTCCCCTAAATTTGTCGAGACCTCATCGTCGCTGTTCCCTGTCCCAACAGATGATCCGTTAGTGAGAAGGGGGACAAGGCTTTGGGCTGCGGCCTTGTAGCAATGTCGCTTCTTGCTCGAGCTCAAAGGCGACGATCGATAATGTCTTCGCTTATACAATTTCTGGCTTCCACAAAGAATGATGCTTCCTTTCCTCCTTAAAGTGTCCGACAGAGACGGCGAACAAGAACTCCCGATTCGCGACTTTGGAGTCGACCTCTTCGACCAATAACATGGAATTCCACATCCTTGTCGCCCCGCGGATTCAAACCGATCATCCACATCGTTGTCATCGTCGTCGTTGACTGATCCGGTGGTGGCATCCCAAGACTCGATGAATCGCTTATAAGAGCTACTCGACAGCACTGGCGACCTCTCGTCTTTCCGGCAACGACTCAACAACTTCGCAGGCGTAGGCGTAGGCGTCCATCCCTTGTTCTTGAGCCTCGCGAGAAATGGCGAAAGCGTCGTCGATCTTGTGAAATCCTCGGAATTCAAACAATCCTCTGTTCCCTCGGATCGATCCGCGAAACTCAGCCTGCTTAAACTTAAACTCGGCGAATCATCCGCCGCGACATTTTTGGTCGTGTATCGCCGCAACAGCTCCTGCAGCCGCAACTTATCGATATAATCCCGGGGGCTGTCGCTAGAGTAAGTCTTCCTCTTCGCCTTCTTCTTCATTGCTGCGCCGCCACTGCCGTGCCTAATTGACGGCGGCGTAAAGCTCAGGCTCGCGCCTGTGAACTTGGATATCGCCGTGGCGTATATATCACTCAAGCAAGAATCACTCTTGGAATCATTGCCAACGGCGGCGTCAAGGCTATCGTCTTGAGTCGATGACGATCCCGACGCCTTGCCATTGTCGTCGGCATCATCATCGTCAATGTGGCCACTCCTCCTCCAATTGTAGAGATACACTTTCCTCTGCTTCGAATTCTTAGGATTGTTATTATTGTTACAAGCTTTATGATCTCCAACAACGTTACTACTAATACTACTAAAGTTATCATTAGTTCCCTCCTGCAAATTAAGGTTTTCAGAGAAAGAAGAAGCCATGGCAATGGCGTTAGCGTTACCCTCAGTCTTCACATAGTGGTGGTGGTGCTTGGCGAGGGATCTCGCCGAGCCAATCGGCGACCGCCACGTGGACGAGGTGCCGGGGTCCTTCAGCAGTCGGGCAGCCTTCCGGATTTGGGTCAATTCCTTCTTCAAGTGCAGATTGCTCGGATCAATTCCATTATCCATCCCGCCGCCGTGTAGCTCCGCCGGAATCATTATCAACACCGCCGCAGTCGCAAGTTTATTACAGCCGACACGAAAGGAAGTTCACTAGTGACTACCACATTGTTGTATCGAAGTTTAAGATTGAAATAATGGAGCGCAAGGGGAACTAGGAGGAGGAGCGTAGATCTAACAGGTTTGATTCGATTTGGCAATAATAGGATCTCGAGAAGTGGTCGGAATCCCTAAAATGAATAACCTAGAACGAGGACAGAGAAATGTGAATCGGTTTGGAGAGATTTGTGTAGTAATAAATTTGGGGGTTGTTGAAATCGATGAAATGAAGTTGAATGCATGATAGGGGTTCGTGTTCGTCACTACTTTTGCCTCTTCTTCTTCGAGATTCAGATTCAGTGGGGAAAAGGCAGGCGAGGGCTTTTCACCATTGTTGTCTGAGATATATTTTCTACTTGGGTCTGTGTGAGTATCAGTTTCCCCGCTCCACCCTGCCTGACGCTTTTAGATCGTTTGTCGCTGTCCGCTTTTCATTTCAAATTCTCCATGAATCTCATTCTCAATCAATGCTTTCCATTTTTTATTTTTTTATTATTTTTTAAATAAAATGTTTTTTATAATAATATATGTATATGAACATACATGGTGGTGCCTGTGCTTGTTTAATGGTTTTAACCTAAAATTTGTTTTTTTATAAAATATTAAAAAAATTAAATTAAATATTTATTTCTATATTTAAAATATTTGTCTGACACCAAAGAATTATTACGGTTAAAATTTTAAAAATTTTGTATTATATTGACATAAATTTTATAATGTCAATTTAATTTATATATACTTTATTTATTATTCATTTATATTTCATATATTGTGAACGTAACGTTGAATAATATTACTTCCGACAAGCTCTGAGGGTCTCGTTTACTTTTTTTTGCGTATTGATATTTGAATATCAATTATTACATAAAAATGTAATATAAATTAAAGAAAAATGACAAAAATACTTCTAGTGTCTTATAGTACTGTTATAACGACATTTGTACAAATAATTATACAAATATAAAGATATTATTAATATTAAATACAATGAAACAAAAGATAAATGAGACTCTTAGAGCCGGAAGGGAGAGAATATTATTTACACAGGAACAACCAATCCATGTGGATGGATATATATGCATCATTTAAATAAAGTATTTGAAGATATATATAACTATGTGTTCATTCAATATTATTTTGGGTGACACAATTTTTTATTCAAAATTTAAAAATATAATATATTATATATACATATTAATACAATATATCATATATATACTATATTTATTTAAAAAATCAACAATTTAATTTTTTGGATTTGAAATATCTATGTACATATAAATTTATTAGTTATATACGTCCTGGTTGTAGCTCCTCATTTATTATTTTTGAATGAGAATTTGTTATGGAATGCATATTAAATGAAATTCAATGGCATACGTTGATGTAATTTGAATTTTTAAAAATATGAAATAAATTTAGAATAAATGTTCGAAATGTCACTCCATAAATTTGTACTGTCCATATTTATCAATGCACAATTAATTCGATTCCCATCTAGATTGTTTATAGTAAATATTTGAACTAAAGAACTTCTTAAAGTGTACCAAAAATTAAACAATGAATCTCCCATATGGAAAGATTGGGCGGTGTGGGGGTTAGGCATGTGACCGTAAGGTCATCTGTCGCAAAATTTTCATTGCAAATTTAAAATATGCGAATGTGTTTTTATGAATATCATAAAATTCATCACTATTTTTTTTTTTTTTTTTGTAGTGTAGGTGAACAAATTATTATTATTATTATTAAGGTATGTGATGTTGCAATAATATGGCCATCAATTATTTATTCATCTCTTTGATTTCATTATCAATTATCCTTTAGCCCACCTCAATTATATTTTAGATTCTTAATCTACTTAATTAGATCCATTATTTACTGATCAAAGTGAATAAATAATTTCAAAATCTCTTTTCAATTTAAATCCACACTTATAAATTCATTAACTATATTAATTTTCAGGTGTGTGTTTGGTTTCCCTTTGTGTTCTCTATTTCTATTATGTATCTAAATAATTATTTGAATGTATTTTTATATATAAAAAAAAAAAAATATGTTTGAGAATATATGATAAAGAAATTGAAAATGAATCTAAAAAAGACAAAGACATGTTACCAATATGTTCCAAATAAAACTTCTATTATTTTGATAATGATATTATTAATATAGGCATCTTTAATAACCATGTTCAATGTAACACATATATATATATATAGTTAATAATGATGTATTTCTTTGGGCTTGTATTTTTATTTTGAGTTTCAGATTAAACAGTCATTAGATATAACATTGATTCTCTTAATTATCACATAAAAATAAGATAGACAATATTGTATTATATAAAAATACGTGCTTATATAAATATACTAAAATTAATAATATATTATTATATATTACAAAAATATATATATTTCTTTACCTTATATATATATATATATATATATATTAATTGAATCAAATCAATGATACTATAACCGAAAAAATATATAATAAAATAAAGAAAAATATTATCCATTTTATAAGAAATGGCATTGTAGTATTAAAAATAAAAAAGAAGATACTTATATCATTAATCAATTTATTTATATTATAAAACCCACTATAACTAAATGGTGTTAAAGGTAGACAAGAGAAATAGATGACATTTTTTTTTTTTTTTTACCTTGAAATAATGCGTCATTGTTTTGTGTCACATGAGCACATGCCAAGCAAGTATGACAAATTAATATATGTATATATATATATATGTACCACATAGATAGATTATTGATACATACAAGAAGACTAATAAATAATTTAGGTAGCAATTTTTTTATTGAATTTGCAGGGGACATTGAACATGGGTATGACTATGATCATCCCTGCAAATGCAATAAAACCCAAAACACAAAAACAAAGAATATCACATGGAGTGAGCCCATTCCATTCATTGACTCTCTAATTTCATTCATCACAAAATAATGACATTGCATTCAAAAATTTATTCATACATACATATGCTTGTTTGCATCATTGGATAAGCAGAAAAATAAATAAATAAAATAATAATGGATCTTAGATTAGTGTGTATTAGCGAAGCTAATAATTAATTACTTACAACATATGCCCCAACAATAATTTAGCTTCTTGTCTGTAACACTTTTGTCTTGGCCAATAAATTCTGTCAGAACCCTCCAATAATAATAATAATAATAATAATTTTCAGACACAGGCACAGATATTCATGCATTGGTGATTGCACATTTGAAAATTATAATTATAATATATATATATATATATATTCTCTTAGTCTCAACAGAGAATCCAATACAAGAAAAGTAATTTTAGACATCAGATGTGGAGTTCAATTCCTATCATTACATTACATGTTCAGAAAAAACTATGCTGGGAAAAATGTTAAGACTATTTAAGCTTAATAGCAAGAAATCAAATGTCTTTCTACATCCCCACAAGAACAGAAGCTGAGAAAATGTAAATGAAAAGATTGTTTGAATTTCTTTCCCAGCAGCAGATGTTTCTAATTTTTATATATATATATATATAAAACTGAACCTTTGTTTCCATTCAGACATCGTCGATCGATCGTCACGAAAGGCCCGGGTTAACTCTAGCCCGTTTGTTGCTGCATCCCGGGCACTTGTACTGCTTGATGTGTTCAGCTTTGGCCGGTGTTATCTTCACGCACTTCCCATGGAACCATTTTTCACATACATCGCAGCAAATCCAGAATTCGTCGTTCCCATAATTGTTTCCACAGGCTCCGCACAATGTCGCCCCCTGCTCATCTTCATCCTCATCGACATTGTTGTCTTCTTCCTCATCCTCCTCCTCGTCTTTTGCAGATGTCTTCCCGCCTTTGGGCACCATCTCTGGCTGCCGAGATGGCTGTAAGAAAAGAATGAAATTAACGAGGCTGCAATTAGTATACTGAATCAATGTATTAAGTATAGTGCTGACAACACCTCAAGTATAACCGGATAGCACAAAACAAATAAACAAATAATACACAATTTATGTTAATACTCCCTCTGTTGTCTAAATTTATTCTCACTTTTCTTTCTTAATTGTAATCTAAATTTATTCTCGTTTTCTCTTTTAGTAAAAAAATATCATTTTTTCTACTTTTTCTTTACCCTAAAGAATAAAAGTTTATATTTTTATCTATTTTTTTTAAATCCCGTGTCCGGTCAAAGAGCACGCAATTGGATGACGGAGGAAGTATAATAATACAATACAACAGAACTAACAATACATGACAATAGTTCAAACAACATATGCCAATACTGACATCAGCACATATCATATAGTAGCACAACACAGATAGACAAAGTATTAGATGGTGTAATGAAAATTAATTGGTCGGGAGAGGTTACTTACGGGTCTCCCACCCGACTTGTTCTTGTTGCCGTTGCTTTGCGCGGCAGCTGAATCCTTCCCCTGCTTAATAGCTCCAGTCACAACTTCAGAAACTGTTGGGAGCTCATTAATCATCTGGAAAAGTCTCTTCCTGTAAACATCGATTTTCAGTTTTGGAAAAGCTTGATAAAAAAATGTGCAGAGCATCGATATGAATCCAATAGCAGGTACATTTAAAAGCCACAATAAAAACATTGATCTCATTATCATTTTGAAGGAAAATGCAATAAGAGTTTGCGTTTTTTCGATCAACATGTATGAAAATCTCCGAAAAGAAGCAACAGTTTTCACTCAAAGCCAAGATCACTAGCAGTCAACAATACTTCTTCTTAAAACACACCATTACGAATTAACATTAACTCCGTGTTATGTCGCAATATCCAGGAGAGTTCACAAGAAACTGAGCTAGTGTAGCAACTTACCTTTCACTCTTACCGAATCCGAACCGTGAACCAAAGTAGAATGCAACAGAAAGCAGCCAGGAGTCGCTGTGAATTGCAACAAGGGCTAACCAATCCTTTTCTTGCATTCCATCTCGAGCAAAATTTATCCCAAGTGCTGGCTCCGGAAGTTCCGGGGGCACCTCCTCGATGGGCAAGTTGACTTCCCATGTCTCGTTCGGAAGCCCATATAGACACAGGTTCTCTTTTTCTGAATGAGAAAGTCAATCCGGGACCAGCAGAATGAATAGCAACACACAATATTTCCAGAAATGAAATTTTCTTATTTAAACCGAATGAGAGGTTCTTTTAACTTCCGAAGTACAAATAAGTTGTCACAATTCTCATACACATGGTCAGATTTCTAAACCAGTCTTAATAATTACTATTTGATTACCACATTGCAGTACGGCAAGATTTGTTAAAGCGAAATATTAACTAATTACTGTTATTTTCAACGCCCATACATAATGAATAAAATGTGGACACACCAATCTCAAGAATTATGAAGAAAACTAGAGCATTTGATTTTCCAATTGCACATATCTTTGCCATTTTTTTAGTCACAACAAATAATCCGCATACATATGCAATAGGTATCGAAACTTGGAACTTCCAGGGAGTTATATGGGCACAAAAACCACTAGATTATCATGACTGGTATATATTTCAGCAGATTGAGGATTTTCACAGTTCTTGCACTTCATATATACAAACAAAATATTTCAACTCCCCAAAGCTACATTGAGAAAGGCAGAAGATGAGGCTAAAACAGAACAGCATGTCAAAAGAAAATAAAGCATAGGTTTGACAAAACAGGATTAGATAGAAAGAGAGGAGAAAAATGAAGTGCAACAACGACTGTGCATTCGAATGGTGGACACTGCAAAGAAAGCTCATTAATTTCTTGAGAATATATAAGGTGAGATTATCGTGGCAGATGGTATATCATAGAAGAACCCTTACGAAAAAGGCACCAACAAAAACCAAAACTTACATATCGAACATGGCTGCAAAATGTCACTGGACATGATTTTCAAGGGGGGAATTTTGAGTCCAATCATTAAGGCATTTGGATGAGATGTCAATCTAATCGATCGCAAAGTAAAAAAAAGCCTTCTTGATAATGATTTGGTTACTCTTATATGAAAAATCGAGGACAACACTCATTCGCCACATAATGTGATTGATTCATACTGGAACAGATATAATTAAGCAACGTATACAAACAACCCTATGCAAGTATCACTATAATCATCGTTTAAAAGTAGAGAAAATAATATTACAGACACAAAGTTTTATCAGAAAAACGATGGCAATCAAGTAAAATTGGTGAAAAGAAAAGAACATATGATGGAGAACTCACCTGGATCACACAGCTTATAAACTTTCTCGACATCTGCAAGGAATTCATTCAATCAAACACAGAGTCAGACAAATCAGTATCAAAACTCCAAACTAAATTAGCAGCTGCAAAGGTTGTATTAAGCCCATAAAGATACCAAAAGACAAGTAACACATTAGCACGGCCCCATACACGTTCCATCATGCGTAAACAGTTAAACACACCCACACAGAATCACATTCTCTCCAACAATTTTACAGACGGATAAAAACAAACGACCACAAGCATAAATTGGATTAAAAAATAAAATAAAATAATAGAAAATTGAAAATACCTTCAGTGAGGGCCTTGATGAGGCCCGCTCTGCGGCCTCTGAAATCATTGAAGACTTCCTCTACACTTCTCGGCTCCGGATTCGGAGTTTCGTCCATTTCAATTCCAGCCCTCTTTTGGTGAAACTGAAAAACCCTACGAAAATTGGAGTCGAAATTCAAGGATTCCACCGCGAAATCAAGCGGAGATCGGCTGGATAAGTGCGTTGGGAGGAATTAGGGTTTGGTCGTGGTGAGCCAGTCGATTAAGACCGATTGGGAGATGAAAACAGAAAATCGATTTACCCGTGGGTGTGTGGGCGGTAATTTGTATTCTGGCGAGCGGAAAAGCTGAAATCTGAATTGAGGGAAGGTGGGGTGGAGTGGGTGGGGTGGAGGAGGGAGAGACCAGGCCGACCAGAGAGAGAGACAAACGCGGCACAAAAAATAGTTGAAACGAAGAAGATACGGAACCCAGGGCGGGTTGTAAGAAATTAATAAATAAGTAATAACTGCAATATTGCGGTAATAATAGAGAAATGCATTTTTGGGAATTTAATTTATCTTTTTATTCAAATATATTATTTTATAAAATAAAAAATTAAAAGCAAATTTTTATATAATAGTCTCCAACACCAGGAAGATCTAGACCGTTAATATTTTTCTTTTTTTTTTATGAACGGTTCAGATGGATGTACCGTTGAAACTATATATATATATTTTTTTGAGACTTTGTGGAGTCTTTTTGACGTTGGTGCTACGGTCAACGATATCGTGTGCAATTCGTGCATACAATTTATTATTGGGCTTGGGCCTAAACATCAAATTAAAATTAAAGCCCATAAGGGGTTGATGTTATCCAATTTATTTTAATTATACCCACAGATTTCTTTCAATTCATTATAAGTTTACACATAAAACTATACCATAAAAATATAGGGTACCATAATTGGAAGTTTAACTTTATTGTGGAGCAAAGAGACAATGTTTAATTATATAAGTTATAATGTAAAATTTAAAATTGAAATAATTGTTTGAAAAGTATAAAATATATATTGATATAATAAATAAAGAACAAATTTTATATTTTATAAATACAAAATTTCATAACAAAATACAATTATAAATATACTTGTTAAGCTGTAAAATCGGACTCAAAGTTTGGATCCAACTATGTAGATTGAGCCCACTAGGAACTCACAATTTTGGGACAATCGGCCCATCATGTTTGAAATTGGCCTAGTTTGTATGATTCTTGAAATAGTCCATCAATTGTGAATGTAAAACATCTTCGATTCGACATAATTTGAAAGAGAATTTATTGGGGATCATCAATTTATTATTATTATTATTATTATTTTCTGCAAATTTATTCATTTACTTAATTATTTAATTTTGTAGAGATGGTCACCTTAAGCCTATCAAATCAAATTCGAATTTTACTTTAGTTTATTGTAACAAATCTGACCAACAATAATAATACAGTAATCATTAGTTATTTTATTATCATTTAATTTATAGAAGAAATTTAATTAATTAAATATTATCAAAAACCCTAAAGTAAATTCTCTTAGTTATTATCATTAGTTATTTTATTATTTACTTTAGCTCTTTCCTTTTTTTATTTTCTTTGTTTTTTCTTTCACAAAACAGTAAAATAATTCTCTTATTTTCTAAATTTGATAAAAAAAGACTTATTAATTCTAATGCTTTACTTACTTATGGTTCAAATAAAATTAGTTATAAAAAAATAAAAAATTGTGTGTTTAAAGTGCAAGGATATTTTTTTGCAATATTAAACAAAATTTTAAGATGATGTAGATTTTTCATCAAATTTTGCAGACCATAAGAAATATATTTATATAAATATATATATATATATATATATATTTTCTTCTTCTGTCCTGTTTCATTGCCGGGTGGAGGCTAATGATTTTTTGTTTGTTCCCCCAGCCAGGCTGGTTAAGGAAGCTGTTGACTTGCAGGAGATTAATAGGACAAAAAATGAGATAACAGAAGATGATGATGATGACATCTACTGTTAGGAAATGGTTTTTTCTTTTTTCAATTTTTTTTTTTTTTGGTTTACTATTTAATCCTTTTTATTTTTCTATAAAAATGTAACTATATATCACATTTCACTAGTAATTTTTTTGCACTCTTTATCTATAATATTATCTAAAAATTATCACACTAAATATTCATTTATTTACTATTTATTTTATCAAAAATCATATTATATACTCATATTTTATTGTATTTCATTTTTTTAAAAAAAATAAAATAAAATATCATAGCTAAATCATATACTGGGTGGCTGAGGAGGGTCCCAATATTAATTCCATCACACACACAGAATACAATACATTCTGCAAATTCATGCTCCCTTTGTCTCTCTCTCTCTCTCTCTCTGATCAGTCGTCTGCAAGTCCTCCTCAATTCATTCTTTTTCTTACACTTGTTTCAATCATCACAATATCATCATTCATATATATATTTGTGGTGTATGTATTATTGTATATTTTGTATGTGTGAGGCCAACTGCGACACCTCCTAATAAATGTAGGTTTGTTTTTATTTAATTTCCAACTGTTCCCAGTCACATTTACATCCAAACAGGAGGTACACTTGTTGAATGTTGTTGTTCGACAAAGGATGATATGATGGTGCGGAAATCTGAAAACTCGCAACGACTACTTTTTGAATGTGTTTTGAATAAATTTACGAACAACATGTGGTATGCCAAACCTGGACTATATTATGATTGATTTGATCACTGGAGGTGAAGATCATATATCCTATATTGTTGTGTCACTTTTTATAATTATGTTTTAATTTTTATTTCGAATTGCTATCATTTTTTTCTAAAAAGGAATATTACATTATAGATGCATTATACAAAGTATTAATTTATTTTCTATTAAACTTTGTAATGTTTCTAAAACAACTCAAAACATCAAAAAAAATATTTTATATATATATACACATGTATATATGCATAATTTCTCTTCATTTTTATATAATTAAAAATCAAAGTAAAAAGAGGATTTTGTGTTGATAATGTAAATTATTCACTTTATAAGTTCTCATATGCCTATTCAAAATTTAAAAACAGAAAATCAACCAATAGTTTAAATTAATGCAATAATAATGTGCATTATTAATTTAAACGTGTTGTATTATAATTTAAATCATATGTTGATAGCTCACATTTGATGTAATGTATGAATATATCTATTGTGTCGCGGTTTATGCTAATATATGAATTTCATATATATATTGTTTTTATATTGTATTAACACAAACTTTGTGCTATTACTTTATATTTTATATGTTGCCTATCAATATTTAAAGTATTGTCTGCACTAGGTTAAATAATTTTTATTGCAACATATTTGTGCGTGTATATATATAGAGAGAGAAAGACAACCATACCATAGGAACCCTAGTAAGAAATTGAATCATTATCTAAAAAAGAAAATGTATCTTAGGGAATAATTAGACATGAGTTAACACATCAATACATTATTATCCAAGAAAAACCAAAGAGGCTTTAGACTTCGAGTTAAAACATCAGCTTTAGTCTTAGACAAGAATCTCTATGTAATGTCCACGTTCACATTACATGACATATATTTAACTATATATATATATATATGTGTGTGTGTGTGTGTGTGTGTAAGAAGGATATCCTTTTAAGTCACTTGAAGAAATTGCTGTAGTCTTTCCCTGCCTCCAAAACTGCATTCCAATCCCACATTCTGTCCGAGCTCGAGGTTGCCTGAAGAAACCCTGGAGCAACATTCAGGGCAATGGAAGCCGCCGCCAGCGGCGACTGATCCGGCAGCAAATTAGTGGAGGAGAAGTGTGACAGAGGTGGTGTTTGGACATTGTTAGGACTACTAAACTGATAAGTGACTGAAGCCGGCTGGTGTGGGCTGTAAGAACAAGGGTTCACAAGCCTGTGGAGATCGTCGTCGACTGCGAGGGGAGAAGAGTTGGGGAAGATTGTCGGACAGGTGTTGGATGATATCGAGGATGTGCAGCCATTCTTGGATTGATGATGCAGAATCATCCTATGATCATTTTCTTGATCTGATGTGGCTGCTGCTGAGGGCATTGAGACTAATGGGCTTATGGAGTAAATTTTTTGTTGGGATAGGGCTAGAGTTGTCCCGATGTCGATTTCTGCGCCGGCGCTGCTACTTGGGCTCGACTCGCTTAGTTTTCCATCTGATGAAATCGATCCTATGTAGCTGTTGTTGTTGTTGTTGTTAGCTTGGAGGGTGTCCATGGATTGATCAATTATTTGATTGTGGGATGACTTTGGGGCTTTTGATGATGAGGCCTTTGTCGGGAGGGATCGAGGGAGGGATGGATGATCTTCGACTCCGGCGCGTTTGTAGACGCGGCAAAGGGAGATTTCGCCCTGGAATTTGAAGCAGCTGAAGTGAGGGTTATGGAGAAATAATTTTGGTAAGATGCTTTGATGAACATTGTGATATTTAATTTGTGTTGTGTTGTCTTGTCTTGTGTGATGAAAAAAAAAAAAAAAATGAAAAAGATTGTGAATTTTTTAAAATTGGCTATTTAATGAGTTTCACAAGATTAATGTTACTTTGGGGATGAACATTTAAGAAGTTGCATTAAAAGGGAATACAGAAACACAGCTGAAATATCATTGATCTTATGATTCAAAGTATATATATATATAATTATTTTCAAAATATTGACAGTACATATTTATTTATAAGTGTCAAATTCTTGAGTAAATTCTAGCTAATACAATAGCAAATGTTTTTTTTAAAAAAGGGACCTCACACAATAAATTTCTATATAGCACATGCTATTTTTCAGTGCAAAGTTTTCATCAAATTTTGAATAATTCTCTTCATCTTCCAACTGCAAATTAACTTTCAAACTAAACACACTTCTTAATCTAAGGCTAGCTGATGATCTGATCAATTCTTGAACTTTTTATTGATGAGCTAGGATAGGACTATGGATTTCATTTCTAGGTTAACAAAAATCTTGATGACAAAAGTTTGCCATACATGTGTTGATGTATGCAATCAAATTAATCCAACATTAAAAAAAATATAAGTATTTGATCTGATACCTTAAAAGAAAAATGTAAGAGATCGAATTTTGATTAACCTTTGTAAGGCGTTGAGTATCGTGTTGAGGTAGTCGATATTCGTTCATGATCCAGCTGGTTCGGATCCCTTTCGGCGCCTTCCCGGAGTAGAAAACAAGGGTTTTCTTGAGGCCAATCGACCTGAAATTCTCACCTCTAATCATCCGATCTGCGCCGGTGGCCTTCCAATAGCCGGATTTTGTTACTCGATTAGGCCGATCTCCGTTCCTATATTTCTTGTCCCTCGGCACATAGAAATACCATTCCCTCTCACCTATAGCTGCCAAGGCTGCTCAAGAACACAATCACAAATTAAGACATAATTATATAAACATCCAATTTATTAATTTCTTTCTAGAGATCATATATAACTCGATCATAAGATGTGGATGTGTAATGAATTGAAGAGGGTTTTGTAAGAAGTAGAGATACATATATATTATGGTGCTTGTTTGATTAATTAGTTACCTGGAAGTTCCCAAGGGTCGTGGTGATAAAGATCCAAGAAAGTGATGAGTTCGACATTGAAGCGCTTGCCCTCCACCTTACGGCGGAGGTAAAACTCGACCAGTTCTTCCTCGGTCGGGTGGAACCGAAACCCCGGCATCACGACGTCGTTTTCGTGCTCGCTCTCTTCTTGATGATGGTGATGATTATCATTGTTGTTGTTGTTGTTCATGACTGCTGCAATGGCCATAAAACTTTGGCCCAAAACCCTAAAAAAAATTTGATTCTTTATATTCAGCAGCAATTATTGAGCATCTTCGATCTCCTCCCCTTGTTTGTCGACAATTGGAATTGGAACTCCAAGGAAGAATTGTGTTGTGGACTAATGATTAGTATTTATATATATAATCTGGATCTGGGAAATGTGAAGATGAAGAAAATGAAGGAATAAATAGGGAAGATGGATGTAGAAGGTTGAAGTGAAGGGAGAACCAGAGAATTGAAGATGATGGAATGGAAGGAAGAAGGCGTTTAAGAGAGAGAGAGAGAAAGAGACAGCAGAGGTTGAGGTAGAGGACGACAGGGTGGCTGCTGCCTCAAAGTATGCTATGCTATAGCAATGCAGCTGCTGCTTGCTTGCGGTGCCTTTGGACTCTTATTAATTAATTAGTATATTCCACCATATTTATTTATTTTTATTTAATCAATTAGAATTATTATTATTTTTGACTAAATTAGTTAATGTAAACTAGTGTAGTAGTAATAGATTGATTGTAGCTGTCAAAATAGCTATTAACCGGGTAAGAATTAATTAACCAAATTGATGGGTTTTTGTTTTGCTGACGGTTAAATTTTACTCGATTTAACCTGTTTTAAAGTAGGGTCCGACGTGGCAGAGGGAGAGTAACCTAGCTAGCTGCTTAAATTCATTTTGACAATTTTACTGATATTTAAATAATTTAGTTATTATCATTTATATTCTTATTCAAAGTAAAACATCAATTTTTCAAACTGAAAAAGGTAAAAAAATTGATCAAGATACCCCATCCATTCACTAAAATTAGCCTATTTTGATGTAACACGAAAAAAATATAATAAAATTAATGATATTTATTGTAGATAAACTTACCATTTGACATCAAAATTCTGAATGCATATATAGGTATGGATACTATAATTATTAGAAAATCTATTGAGAGCATTCATTTTTTTTTTAAATTTAAACTTTAGTTTAAATAACATTTTAATTTACAAAAAAATATTTTTTTATTATATATTATAATAATGTGAAAAAATCCATTCATTTCGGATAATACATTTCCATATATATTGTATTTGTACTTCAATGAAATTTTTGTGAGGTTCAATTTATATATATATATATATATATATCTGTTATGAAGTAGAAATATTACTTTTTTTAATCATTAATTTTCTTTTAAAGATATAAAATTGAATTTACACTTTATACTTTTTATATTATATTAAAATTAAATTTTTACATTCAAATATAATTTAATACTTATTTATAGCAAATCAAACACATGTTTTAATTTAAAGTTTTGATATTGAAAATTAACTCCAACTCAATTTCAAAACATACAAAGCAAAATAACTTATTTAATGCTTATATTGTCAAAATATATAGAGGATGGGCAGGCAATTAAAAGTTTGCAAATTTGACTTAATTTAGTGGGGTGAATGAACTAAATTAAAGTGTATTTTTATTTTTCCGTGCAATAATTGGAATATGATAAAACAATATGTGACCATCAACTCGGCAATTTGTGAATTGGCCTGTAAGCACGTGTCACTTTGTCTAATACTCCATTTGCTAATAAAATTACAAATCTACTCATATACCTATAATTTAATTAATTATACTTTTTATCTTGTATATTTTCAATAATATTGTATTTAGTGTTGAGTATTTAATTAATAAGTGAAAGATGAATAAATTATTTGTCCCACATTTTATTTAATTAATTTATTTTATTTGAATAATTAAATAATTAAATAAATAAATAATCAAATAAATAGTTTGTTGCAACTTAATGCAACTGTGGATAGTTTTTTTTTTTCTCTACATGTGACAAAATAACCTAAAAAATATAATATATTATAATACTATATATATTTTTGTTTTTACATACGGAAAACTTCTTCATTCTAATTCTTAGAAAATTCTCTGCAAATTTTCTTCCAAAAAGTTTTCTAATTCGGTTTGCAGAATCTGTTATTCCGTGATAATTCGTTCCATCCTTGAGGCGATCGGTAGAGGGCCGAATTCGCTTCAACGAAATTGCATGTTCGAATGGAATCTGAGATGACTCGAAATTCTCCAAATTCGCTGCTAATCCGGATAGCAGTAGTGGAAGCGACATAAATCTGAATAAATGATATTCAGACTGGCACAATTGTGGAAGAGGACAAGGAGGTTAACAACGTTTCACACTCCTGTTCTCTATATTTCATGACCTCAACCACCTAGTCCAAATGGTGAAGCAGCCTAGAAGGCTGCTGCCGAAAAGATTGCGCCGACAGCGAATGAACAAGGTCTTCAAGCCCGCGATGGAGGAAGCGCAACCTGTTGTTGCCTCCTCCAACTAGCCTATTGGCTGAAGAAAAGAAAAAAAAAAAAAAAAAAAAAGAGATTTTGTTGATACCCGTGTGAAACAGCCTGTTGTTGTTCTGCCTCGTCTGCACCATATGGTTGCAGGACTTACGCAGGGTCTTGTTGCGTCTACATACAATAACAAAATGACTTGGTATATAGCCTGTTGCGATTGCGGACCATGTAACGCAGCCTGTGGCTGCAACTCTCAGGCAGCATGTTGCTGTGGCAACCGAGAAGCCAAAAAAATTCAATGGGCAGATTTTAAAATATGACAACGGAATATGTTGTTTTATTTGACCAGGACAGACTAGCTACTGAAGGCCGCACCTATTGTGCCGGAACGACCTAGGAAGAAAAAAAAAACACACACACACACACAAATTCTAAAAGTCATGAAACACTCAGATTTGATGTGCAAAAGAAAAAAATTATATATTGAATGACTTAAGCTACTCCCTATACCGGTGTCTGCCAGTATGCATTAATGGCTAAGCAGCTGTGGAAGATGTTGGAGAAAAGGCGAAATGGATTCGTCACTCTTTTGAGAACATTCGAGAATGAGACAAACTTGTGTCTGCCATAACCTTTACTACGATAGTAAATCTGTTATCGGCAGAGTAGAAAGTACAATGTACAATGGAATTCGTCCCCGATACAATTCCATAAGATAACTGAACACAAGTAAGGTTATTACGATATACCATGTTGCGTTAAAAGATAAGCTAGCGGATCCGCCAACCAAATAAGTTTACAAACTGATTAGAGGAATATGGTTGAAGCCTGAGGAAAAAGTTTTATAAAGGAAAACCCAACCTAGAAATATTGGAGATCCCAAGAACTAGGTTCAATGGGACAACCTACTTATAAGACTTATGTGCGTCACTGTGGGGATAAAAGACTCAACCTATTCCTGTTAACTAGAAGTGACAGAGTAGAGAGGATAGCAAATAATTGCTTTAATGATTACTAAGTGAGTATTGTATTACTCGAAAATTTAGAAAGATCATCTATGTGAGAGAGAAGTGTGGCCGCTTCAAAGGAGAACTATCCAGGCTCAGTTCTTTAGAAACTTTCGCAGAACCAGAATGGGTTCCATGGCCAAAACAGACCAAACAATGAGAACCGAATTAGACTCACGAATTCAGTGTTGGTATGTAACTCTCTTACTAAGAAATTGAACAGTTCAAGGACAACGTGTCCACTGGACAATTGGTAAAGACTGTATAAGTTCAAAGGCAAACCTACTTATCCTATGCAAAATTCGCTCTTCTTTCATCGAGTATCGTCTTCCTCTTTCATGTGGGGGATTGTTGGGTATTTAAGTAATAAGTGAAAGATGTTATTTGATTAATTTATTTTATTTGAATAATTAAATAAATAAATAAATAGTTTGTTGCAATTGAATGCAACGTGATGTAGAACGTGGACAGTTTTTTTTTTTACACATGGTTAAATACAAAATAACCTGAGAAAATATATTTCCTCATTTTTTTTTTACATACGGAAAACTTCTTCATTCTAATTCTTAGAAAATTCTCTGCAAATTTTCTTCCAAAAAGTTTTCTAATTCGGTTTGCGGAATCTGTTATTCCGTGGTAATTCGTTCTATGCTGGGAAGCGATCGGTAGAGGACCGAATTCGTTTCAAGGAAATTGCGTGCTACGCGATGCTCGAATTTAATTTCGCATCTATTTGATTTTGTGTTTTCGGATTTAGTTGTATCTTAGATTTTACCAAAATATTTTCCAACATTTAGTTCATTATTACATTTATATATATATATATATATATAACTCGACAATAAATATATGGAATAAATAAATATTAATGTTAATAAAGCTCTAGCTAGATAGTAGTAACTAAATACATATAAATTAAAAATATCATATAGGCATTAATTGGTTATTCCCTTTCAATTAATTAGTGATATTATTTAATTAATGAATTTCGTAATTACGCTTATAACCCTTCTTACCTAAACTGGAAATTCCATTTGTAACCCTTTTTAATTAAGCTTGTCACGTGAGGCTGCTAATTAGGATCAAACCCTTAATTAAATTATCTTTTAAATTAATTAATTGTACACTGTACTGTGTGGCTAGCAACCTAGCTAGCTAGCTAACTATCTAGCTAGCTAGGTCATTATTAGAGAGTGTGTTCGGGTAGGCTTATTTAATTAGGATTATTGAGATCTTTAATAATTTCAAACTTGGATATTTAATTTCTTTAATTATATATATGAAATTATGAGGCAGAACGAAGCATTTCATTTTCTTTCGATTGTAAATTTCCCAAGACAATCATATGATATCTACTATATATTTATATATATATATATATATGTGTGTGTGTGAAATACTAATAATTTACAATTAGTGTGTAGTTGTAAAATGTCACAATTAAAGACAAAATATTTACCTAATTTGGTCACTTGAGGCTTACTTTTGTGAAATTCTAATATAAGGTAATTAAATGTTTTTCATAGATTTTTTTGTGTAGATCATATCATTAAGCTTTATAAGGTAATATCAAATATTGTATTTATATTATATAAGCAGTATTTTATACTATTATCGATATATTTTATGTGTTGTCGATATATATTTTGTCTGGTGTAAGCAGTGTGCTGAACACACATCATCTTTCAAAAGTATATTTCAA
Organism: Andrographis paniculata; assembly: GCF_009805555.1. Lineage (NCBI taxonomy): Eukaryota > Viridiplantae > Streptophyta > Magnoliopsida > Lamiales > Acanthaceae > Andrographis > Andrographis paniculata. The sequence continues at coordinate 5,737,484 of NW_026137402.1, forward strand.
AATGTTCACTTAACTCTCAAGTAATAATAGCATAATTATGATTTGTTTAGATATGTTTTTGGAGTTTTGAATAAGTTTGATAATAATAAAATGTTGAATATAAAATAGGTATTTGACGAGATAAAAATCGATATTGTATATTATATATTGAATAGATAATATATTTTCAATATAGTATTTTAAATAAAAATAAAAAATAAAAATAGGTGTTTGTTAAATTAAAAAATATCTCATTATCGATTTTGACATTGGAAATTAACCAACATGACTACTTGTGCTTTCATCTTACACAAAAACTATAAGTCTATACAAATTTTCCTTATTGGTGTACTGGAATGGAGGTTGACTATTTCATTTAATTTTATCCTATTTAAAGTATAAAAGAGACAAAAAAAATACAAATGAAGTAGTTAACGAAACGTCCTCATTGTGTTCTTTTGTTGATTTTATATGCAGGTTTTTATTATGTAATTTTTTTTTCTAAAAAAATATCAAATCAAATTATTATTTTTCTTTTTCTATATTATACTACAAATTTATTTTATATTTAAAACATCACATCGATCTACATTTATATCACATCAAACAACTATTCAAATTAAATCAACTTTTTACTATTAAAAAAATCAAACCCAAAAACTGGGTATGTTTCTTTTGATATAGTTTGGAAATTTTTGGTTTGGATTTGATATTAAAATAATGTATAATGTAATATTTTATTTTGTGAGAAAAATATATATAATTTTTTTTTTTTTAAAAACGTAAAGTCCAAACAGTAAAAACTTAGAGTTTTGGATCAAAGAAACAAACCAAACTCACAAACAAACACACCCTTATATGTTTATAAAATAGTCCATTATATTTAAACTTGATAATAGTAAAATGATCATAAGACAAAGGCCAGACTTTGTGCAAATGATGATGGTTAGAGCTGTAAATTAGATTATTTATTCATAAATTCAGCTCAATTTATTTGTATAAACTCAATAAACATTTTCTGATAAATTAATTGAACTGAACATAATATAAATTTTAGTTCATATATTTATAAATAATCTCAAATTTTACTCGTAAACATTCAATAATACTTAATAATTAATTCTACCTTATTAGTATATATGTTAGGATATAAGATAGTACTATTTATACATTTCGAATTATACTATCATTTCGTTATTAAATAAAGATTAAAACTAACTCTGAGCTCAAGTTAAAAAGTTGAAATTTCGAAATTTCTTAATACTCTCACAATCTTTTTTAATGAATGAAGTTACTTAATATAATAGCATAGGGCAGTTTTTATTATTTTGAGATCAGATTTCATTTTTATTTTAAAGTGTGCATTTAATCAATCTATATGCATGCACCTAGCTAGAAGAACATATAATTTTTTTAAATAAAAATGAAAAATAAATAAAAATTGAGAAGTTAATTTGAATGTGACAAATGAAGGATCTGCAGGGTCAAGAGAAGCCCGTGACCACTTATAACTTCTCCATCAAGACAATTGCAAGAGTGTTGTTTTCTTATATATATATATATATATATATATATATTAAAGTTACTATTAGATGTATAGAATATGTGTATTTATTTGTAATTTGAAATACAAATCATTATTATTCATTCCCTACTGTTTTTTTAATAAAAATATATTATATTTCTTGTAAAATATTATTTTCCCGTCCCATAACAAAGTATCCATTTTAACTGTACTATCTACCTAACATTACAAATACCTTTACAACTTATAATATATTACACAAATATCATTACCTTTATATCACACCTACTAATAAGGTTATATTAGTCATTTCTACTTTATTCCTACTACATCCCAATATAATACTAATATTTCTAAAACTACTTAAAAAAAACAAATAAATATCTAGTTATGAAAATGATGAGTATATTAAAATATTATTTAAATAAAAAATCAAATCAATATTTTATTTAAAATAAATTTCAAAGCACAATCAAACAAACATAACTAACTTATAATATCTCTCTTTTTTTTTTTTCCCCAAAAACAACTACGAAGAATCATATACTTATCATGCAGATAGCTTTTGAAGATACATATCTTCTTAGTCATCGTTAATTTTAGGAAATAGTAAGCGATTTATGCAAAATTTATGGTAATACAGTGATTTTATGTGCAATTTTTTTTATAAAATAGAGAAATTTGTGATATAGTTTAACCTAAGTTAAATTTAATTTAATCAAGCATTAAATTTCAATGGCCATTTGGCTACCTAACTATAAAAAGCTACTCCGGATTCACATCAATTTTTAATTTTTTTTTCAATTTTATTTTTCAATTTCTTTATCATGTATTAAAATCAATTGTTGCATGTATTGTGTAAAACTATATAATCTGTTAGTTAATGTGTTGTATTTATGAATCTACATCATTGTTAAAAAATTCACCATCAACATATTTACATTTTTCCCTTTTTTTTTTTTTTTTTTTTTTTTTTTTTTAAGTCAAATTTTGTGACTGCCGTTTGGTGAAATTCATCTGTTTTTGTTGAACATATATATACGAAAGTAAGACCAGAATTGAAATTGACATTTGTAATTTGCAATATTAATTCATTAGAATGGTCAAAGTCAAGTAAGTCAATGCAATTTGAGACAAGCATATGCATGGAGGTCCAACAGTATTATTTACTTTGACTAATTAGATTATTACCTGTAGTGTCATTTTAATTTTAATTTCAATTTTTTTTATATAACGCAGGCGCGCTGAACCACTACGTTATTATTATTATTATGATAGAGTTTGAGTTTTTATTTTAATTTTGATTTTTAGCTTAATTAAGTATAATTTGATATAATTATTTCAATAAATGCAACATATTTTTATAAACAATTGTGAAGATTAAGATTGTATAATAAATAAAAAAATATTAAAAGATCAAAGAGAGTGGCAGAGATGTGGGGGTGTGTTTGTTTTTATGAAATGATTGGAAAGAATTTTTTATTTTTATTTTTTATTTTTTATGTAAAATATAGATAATTATGTAAAAAATATAAAAATAATAGAATCGTTTAATGTATAATTTATTAGGGAAACCGTGTATAAGAAAATATTACCCGTGTTGCTTTTGGATATTTTTTTATATTTAAATATTGATTGTTGGTCTATGTACTCTATCTATTTCAAATGATTTGTTTATATTTTTTCTTTTTATCTATTTTATTTCATTTATTTTTTTAATAATGATTATATATTTTAATCGTATTTTAAATTTTATAATTTTATAATTATAATTAAATTAATTAATTATTTTTATTTTAATATATAATCATTTATATTAATAATTATTATTTTTAGTGATATATTTATATATCATTGTCTATATCTAAATTCTTATATTTACGGTAAATTTAACAAATAAGGTAAAATTGAGGAAATAATATACTTCTTTTTTTGTTTGTCTTAAATTCCGTGCAAATTTTTAATAATAAAAAAAATTAAATATATTTAATATTTATCTTATATTTTATTTTATTGCATCACTCAAATAAAAATAATAAATATATTTTTATCTCTTATTACACCATACAATTTTCTAATTATCCTATTTAACTACTATTCATTTAAATTCCTGTGCCGAAATTAAATATTGTTGGTGTTTAAAAGGGCTGGTGTTTAAAAAGGAGGGGAGGTTAAAAAGGAGGGGAGGACAATTGAATGTAATATTTTATCTTTCTTAGGAGAACATCTATATTTTTATAGAAAAATTATAAAAATCTTATAATAATAATAATCATTTGAAATAAAAAATAAAAGTGAATAAAAGCCAAAATTTTATTTTATTTATTGAAGAATTTTATGAATGTAAGGGCCATGTATGAAATCAAAGTCAAACTTGGTAACGATGACCCCCATAGTCCATACATAGGCATAGGTCTTAGGCCAATGGTTAAACGGGTAAGTATTGGGCCATTTCTAGAATGGGGGCCCATACAAACAAAGTGGCCCACTACATCGCCGTGCCTGCCTTAGGACTTAGGACCATTTTGCCTTATTGTCACTTGTCAACCCCTCTCTCTCTCTCTCTCTCTATCCTCAATCATCTATTATTATAATAAATAAATAAATTTGTTCAATCTCTTTGCATGACATAAATTTTTCATAGGCTATAAATTAATGCAAATAAAACAAATAATGGACTTTGTATTAAAATGTAGAAAAGAGGAAGAATAAAGTACATAGCAAATGTCGTTTGGTGGTTCTTGAAAATTTTTAATTTCTCTTGTAACTATTCATAAATCAAAAAGTCTTCTCAGATAAATTAAAAAATACCTTAAATAAACATTATTATTATTATTATTATTATTATTATTATTATTATTATTATTATTATTATTATTATTATTATTATTATTATTATATGGCGGACTTAACTATATGTGGGTATTATGTATTAAGAATGATAGTGAGATGAATATTATTATTTGATACTTATTTGGGCCTTGAATTGATGGCCCAATTATGTTCAACCATCTTCGTAAGTTGTAACATTAATTATAGAGTATATTTGCCTCTTGAATGTAAATTGAGAATTGAGTTGGAGGATATTTATTTAATTTATAATGCACTTATCCATCCGGCTAAAAAAATATATATATTTTTATTCTGAATATTTAATTATAAAGTAGATATTTCATTAAATACTCAACTTTTTTAAACAAATATTCTTAGGGGTTGTTTGGTTCATGGACTTTTTCGATAGGATTAAGATGTTACAGTATGATTTATATGTGATTGGATTTATTATATTTAGGATTTTGAATCTATCTTATGTTTAATTGGTAAAATGATGTGAGATTTATATTTCTCACGGTTTGTTTTTCATATGAATTGAAGGATTCAGATTTTTTATATTCTCAATGACATAATTATTTTCCTATGAATTTTATTTATTTTTGATAAATTAAACTTTTAGTTCATTATTAATATAAATTGAAAATATACCAATAATTTTATAGGATAATAATAGGTTCGCGTAAACTCGATACCCGACCAGGCCCAACATATTTATTTGAAGTTGAATGAAATTATTTGAATACAAGGTCTGGGTCTGGGTCATGTTCGAAATAATATAATAATAATATATCAACTATACATATAAGAAAATAATTTCCAAAATATAATTATATTTAAAATATTTTTTAATAAAGTACATAAATTTTAATAAATGTTGGATCCAGTATATGTGCAATTTTAAATTAAAATTTAAGAATTGTAAAAAAAAAATTATTTTTCGGATCCACCCAGTTTTACCAGGTATAGTTTCGGTCAGATCCAGTATAATCGAATCCAATTTGAGACTCGAATCTAACAATATATATTCGGGACGAATATCAGTTATGATTGAACCTGACCCATTGTCATGCTTATAATTATATATTTTAAATAAAATTTATAATAAATAATAATTATAAACAATGAATTTATTAATTTATTTAAAAAAATATCTTGAACCATAAAAAATAATTTAAGTTTAATTAAATATATAATTCAAATAATAATTAAATTTAAAATTATTTAATTTTTATTTTATATAAATATAATATTATCTCTTTTAAAAGATGATATAAAAGTAAATTAAAATCTCAAGAATGAGATTTAAAAGTAACAGAGGTGGGCATTACAAAAAAAAAAATTTATTTGTAGGATTTTTGACCATTTTTAAAAATCCCATCATTTTAAATTTCACTCTTTTTTTTTAACCAAACATGGATTTAATGAAATTTTAAAATCCAAATATCATAGAATTTGGTTAAATCCTTGAACCAAACAACTCATTACTTTACATCACATAATTACTTTTGTACCAAAGAATAAGGACAAAATTATCATTATCTTACTTTTAACTATACATTATAATTAAAATATTATTAAAAAAAATATATTTAATGAAATATTTTATGAGATAAAAAAAAATATTTTGTTTAAAAAACGCAAAATCTAAATAATAAAATTTGAAAAATTTGATTAAAAGAAACCGTAGCCATCTTGCGAAATAATATACTCTATTATTATTATTTTTTTTACGACGGAATCCACACCGTCACTACTATTTGTAGTGAGTTTTGATAACTCTGGAGTCTAATTTATCATTATTGTTAAAATAAATATGACACACCAATTTATTATCATCATTGTCTTGACGGAATGGTTTGAGGAAAACCATATATTTGTTACTTTTGTAAAAATAGAACCCACAAGATTGTTAGGACAGCAATTAACCACGCAATTCCATCCTAGCCAATCTATCAATATAATGGATGGTTTATTTGTGTTTTAAATTTTAAAATTGTGAGGTAAAATAAATTTTAGATATTATTTTTAATAATTAAATATATATTAAATGCTAGTATTACATTTGTTTCAAATTTATTTTATAATCTTATTACTAAAAATAATTATTATTACATTTTTAGAGCTCACGTACGTACATTACATGCGCCATTACTGTCTCGATTAGCTCGTCTCTGTCTCTCTCTGTCGTCTCTTCCATTTTGTGGAGTATAATTCTGATCATCGGCTCCGCTGTCCCTCTCCGCCATGGCAGGTTGCTCCGATCAGTCCTTTCCTTTTCCTCTCACGTTATATCACATTTATGTCTCCTCCTTCCATTCCTGTCACTCTTCGAAAAGCACATTATTACATCGGCCCCCCATATTTCGAGTGAGTGGCTCTGAGTTCTGCAATAAACTCCAATTTCACATTCATTATTCCAAACTCGACGAAAATTCCAACAAATTCCTCAACAGTCGTTTGATTTAATTTGTTTTCTTCCTAGAAAGAAAACTGCACACACATTTATAATGATGGATGTTCATAACAACCTCGGCAGAGGCGCAAATAAAACCAGAAATTAAACCCTTTATTCCCTTCATCGGATCTGAGGTTGTCTGTTCGTCCGATTCCTCTGATTTTAGGGCACAATAATGGATGCAAAATCAGCGCAGGAACCTCTCCTGTTCAGGCAGGAGGAGGATGTTCAGACAAAACCCCTTTTGCTTTCGTCGGGAAGATGGATTCTCCGATTGGCAATGTCGGCAATTTTCATCGCCTGGGTCGCCGCCATTTTCGTCTTCCCCTGTGAATTTGGGAGCGATTTGTATTTGAAAGCTGTGGAATCGGAGATGAACACTACTGTGGTTACAGGTCGGTTTTCGGACACTCCTTTTGGGGATTCTGCTTTATCAATTTTGTCGAAATCATTACATCTGTTTATCGGCTTCTGCTCCCGCAGGAATTATTTTTCTGATCTTCAGTGCCCCAGTCGTCCTCATTGCATTTCTTGCAACTCCATATCTTGCTCTGAGCAGAAACAATGAGAATCATAAGTACGCAGCACCACTTTCTTATTACACAATTTAACCTAGTTTTTTCCCCCTAATTTGATTGTAATAAATTTCTAATTTTAGGAAAAAGAATCCGAAGTATCCGCAGTTCCGGCTGTGGACTTTCCCGGTGCTGGTGGACGGGCCGTTCGGCGTCGTCACGGCGGCGGAGCTGGCCGGAATATTCCTCTTCGTCGTTTATCTTATCTGGGCGCTTTACACCTGCACTCTGAAGAATATTCAGATTCTGCCTCTGTTTGCTGCACTCAAAGAAGATTCGAGGTATGTCATTACAGCAATGTCTGTTTTGTTTTTCAATCGATCTTTTTGTGATCGAAAGTTGTTGTAACGATGAACTCAGTAGTAACTCAAATGTGTTTTTCAGTCTTTTGATGATGGAACTAACAGGCCTTCGTTTGGGAACCATCGGAATATTTTGCTTAGCCTTTCTGTTCCTGCCCATAGCAAGAGGATCGATGCTTCTCCGGCTCGTCGACATCCCGTTCGAGCACGCTACGAGGTATCATGTCTGGTTAGGACATCTAACGATGGCTCTGTTTACGCTCCACGGCCTTTTTTATATGATTCCGTGGGCGATCGAGAGGCGCCTCACCCGAGAAGTATGTCTAAGCTCCACATTATAGCCATCATTCGATGTTGATGCCTATGTATATATCGAAATGTAATTGTTACGGAAAAAAAATCGATCGCTTTTTTGCGCAGATGATGGCGTGGAATAGCTCGGGGGTCTCCGTTTTTCCAGGAGTCATCGGCCTTATCGCGGGGCTAGCGTTGTGGGCGACATCGCTTCCCGGCGTACGAAGACGCAACTTCGAGCTTTTCTTCTACACGCACCAATTGTACATCGTCTTCATGTTGGGCTTAGCATTGCACGTCGGGGAGCGCGTCTTCTGTTTTTGCGCCGGAGGGGTTCTCCTCTTCTTGGTCGATCGTTTCCTCAGGTTTTGCCAGTCGAGGAGGACGGTGGAAGTTCTTTCGGCTAGATGTTTCCCGTGCGGGACTCTGGAACTCGTTCTTTCGAAGCCCGCAAGTAAACTTTATCCGTCGTAAAAAGTAGTCGTGTTTTTGTGTCTTAGGATGTTCGGCCTCTAACGTTGTCTGCCTTCGGACAATCCCGCAGATTTGCACTACAACGCTCTCAGCTGGATCTTTCTTCAAGTCCGCGAGCTGTCGTGGCTGCAGTGGCATCCGTTCAGTGTCTCCTCGACTCCCCTCGCTGGTAATAATCATATCGCGGTCCTTATAAAGGTCCTCGGAAACTGGACGGAGAGGCTGCAGAATCATATATCGAGCGCTGGCTGTGCCAAAATGACGGCGTCGGTTGAGGGGCCTTACGGTCATGAATCACCGTACTACTTGACGTATGTGTCTGTGTATCTGATTTGTCTCAGCTGATTCAATTCGATTCGATATGTTTTGATGATGGTTTCTTTCTTTAGGTATGAGAATCTCATATTAGTCGCCGGCGGGATAGGAATTTCGCCGTTCTTGGCTATCTTGAGCGACGTCCTCCACCGCGTCAAAGACGGGAAGCCTTGCCTGCCGCGGAAGATACTGATCGTATGGGCGATTAAAAAGTCCGACGAGCTTCCCCTGCTCCAGACCATCGGCATCGACTCCCTTTACCCGGCTTCACCGGATTCCCTCAACATTGAAATCCAAACCTACGTTACGCGCGAATCAGGACCATCGCTGGTAATCGATTCACCTCCTTAGTAAATTAGCCATCTTTATTTTCGTTTAACTCAATCTGGAGCATCGGCTGCAGGAAGACGGGAAGCCAGCGATCGAGCCTGTCAAGCCTACTTGTTTCGCCGCCTCCGGGCGGTCCGGAATGTCTGTTTTGGTCGGCACGGGGAACCCAATATGGTCGGGGTTGTACGTCTTCGCGTGTACCATCGGTTTTATAGTTATAAGAGCCTTGTTAGATGTATGGTACATAATACCTTACAAAATCAAGAACTCGTGGTATAAAGGGCTTCTGCTGATCGCCTGCATGATCGCCGGCGTTGTCATCTTCGGGGGGCTGGTGATCGGGGCATGGCATCTATGGGGAACAAAATCTTCGGATTGTCAAGAAGAAGACACTGTCGAGCAGAAGGAGGTTGTGAACTACAAACAAGAATACGTAAGCAGTATCCGGTATGGCGAGAGGCCGGATTTCGGAGGTATGTTTTGATCGAATCTTAACATTATATACGTGTTGTCGCAAAATCTTGAAGTAATCTATTTCATTTGGCGGCGCAGAGATCTTCGAATCGATGTGTAGTCGTTGGGGGAGTGTGGATATCGGCGTTATGGTGTGCGGTCCTCCCGCCCTTCAAACGAGTGTCGCAAAAGAGTGTCGAACGCAGAATCTTAAGCAAAGTAAGCATCAATCTGTGTTTCATTTCAACAGCCACAGCTTCGATCTTTAGCCGGAGCCTCTCCGGAATTCGGATTCGCCGATCCTGAGGTTCGTATGGTATCTATCAAACGTTCCCGAATGCTTTTGCTTCGTTGATGCATATATATACAATGTTGTTATGTAAATATGTAATGACTGAAGATATAAGTCAATATTGTCCAAAGAATATTACTATATATATATATGTCGTTTAATTTGCTTTTCTTACATATACATAGAGACAGACAGACACACATGAATGGGGTCGACAAGAAACCAGTTAGCTTAGCAGCTCCACACCAGCCCTAAATCCTCAAAAGAATCTTTCCCAAAATTACCTAAAACATTTATAGGCCAGACCGGCGGGGTTTGTCGAAAACAAAAAGTGGGAATTTAGAGGCACCATTCATGGCTTCCACGGAGCTGGCGGCGGCGGCGGCGTCGGAAACATTGGCGGCACAGCCGAGAACATCGTGTTCTTGTCGATCCGGCCGTCATCTTCGCCGGAGAGAGCGACAAGGGCGGCAACTAGACCAGCATTTCCGGCAAGTGTTGGCTCCGTGTAGTTATAGTTAGCACGGACATCATGGAATCCGTCGTGCCTATCCGGTCCGGCAACCAACGCTCCAACGATAGTGTGAGGGTTTGGTTTCTTCGAGTTCTTCCATTTCAGCCCTCCCTTGCAGGTGTACTTGATCTTGTCGCGAGGGATCGATGCGCCTCTGTGGTGGACATGTTTTGGATAATGATTACCGAACCCCACAACATAGCTCATCTTCCTCGGATTCTTGCCGAGGATGTAATTCATCTACAATCATTTAACACAAAGTGAGCGCGACAATCGCCAATATGATCGAGCAATAATTTCAGGGAAAACGGTACCTGAGTCTGCGCAAATTCTCTGAGGACATCGTATGAGTAGAAATGAGGCCCGCAGTACCAGCCGGGAGTGTTGGAAGTTTTCATATAATCGCTGAATACGGTGGCCAAGAAAGCTGCGTTGACGACGTACTGAAGAGGTTGCGGGTCTCCGTGGTTTAATTGGATCATTCCTCCTGTTCATGTTCAATAATTGAAAACTAAATAACACATACACTCCGGAAACGCACGTTGTATAACAACAAACAACATACTCCTTCTGTCCCAAATCAAAAGAGCCCTTCGAGGTTTGGGTAATCATATGATTACTTTTTCTAAAATATGAATGAGATAGTTTAAAATGGAATAGACGAAAATGGTAAAAATGATGCTTTGAATTGAGACGGAGAGATGATGATATATATTTATGTTAGCACAATACAAATGCAGCATATGAACCTGAAAATAGAAAGATCAATTATTACCTTTAGTTCGATTGAACGTTGTGTAATACGGCAAAAACGAGCACATAAAAATGCCGGTTTGGTTATGAAATGCGCTCAAAATTTCTTCGTAAGGATAGCCCGGGCTCAGAAACAATCTCATTCGACTCAAAAGCACCTAACAAAATAGAATCAACAATAACTCATTAGCTCGAGCATTTAAGCAATGCGTGAAATACGCGTAATCTAATATCAGACATACTTGCGCTCCAGCTAGTTTATTGTCCCAACTTAGGACGCCGTAATAAGGGCCTCCCCAAAAGGCGCCGGCGTGGCGAGCAAGGCCAGGAGTAGTAGCCAGCTGGAGATACGACGAATTCCCGGTAGCGTAATAAAGCCACGCTGCGCCCCAAATAAACTCGTCCCAATATCCAGTGGAGTTGTAAAAAGTGGCGGCCTCTTTACCGACGCTATACCTACCACGCTGATCCCTCGAAAACTTAAAGAGTGTCCTAGCGCCGTGCACAAGCTTCTGCGAGTACGCTTTATTGTCCTTGAAAACAATCGACGCAGACGCCAACGCCGCAGCCATTTCTGCAGCAAGATCCGAACAGCTGTGGCATTCGTCGACAGGCCTGTCGTAATTAATGTCCTCCGGCCGCATCCAACACGTGTGATCGTTAGGATCGTCGGTTCCTCCTGACGAATCCCCTTTTCCGACCTTCCGACAACAAATTATTTAGACATCATTCGATCAATCACTGAAATCATTACACAATTCAATCGACATTCTACATTTTACAGATTCAATCCATTGCAATTGTACCTGCATGACGACTCGATCGATCTCGTCGGCAGTGTGGTTGAATGTCTTGAGGAAGTAATCCGTTCCCCATTTGATAATGTCCTTAACGTGGGCGAGCTCCCCCGACGCCTCGTACTTGGCACTGTACTCGATCACGCTCCAGCTCAGCATTGTCATGGCGAATGATTGAGGGAAATTGAACTTGATCGCGTCGCCGGCGTCGTAATAGCCGCCGGCGAGATCCTTGAATATCGTCGACGAATCTGACTTCCCGTCGTTCAGGCAAGAATTACCCCTCCACGATACATTGTTGTGCTTTGGCAGCTTCCCAGCTACGAATTTAATCGACAATAATTAATACATCCACAGATCTGATCTGCCTATTAATTATTCAGATCCAAATATATATGGAAAGACTTACAGCGCTGAGCATTGAAGAACATTAGGGCTTTGTTGAGGGCGAGGGTGTAATTATCCGGCGGCGGGGGGCGGTGGTGGTGGCGGGGGACTGTTTTGACAATCAAAGTGATGAATCCGGCCAAAAGTCCGGCGGCCAGAATAGTTCCGACGGTCCAGACGAAGATCTTCCGGCTGACAATGATGCAGCCCAGATCCACATACTTCTTCTTCTTCTGCTCGCCGGGGCCCAGAAGCCAGCTCTGCTGGGTCTCGTCCAGCGGCCGCGACAGCGCCGCCCGGTCGTAGTCCTGCAAGTTCCGGCTCCGGTCGTCGTCCGTGGCGGAGTCCGCCGCAATCTCCAGCGGCCCTCCCCATGGATCCCGCCCGTACATGCTCATCTCTTCCCTAAATTAAATTTTCACCTAAAACTAAAAACCCTAAAAAATTAACAGGTGAAATCCAACAAGCTGCGATTTTTGATCCGAAATTGAAGAGGGAAATCAGTTCTTGGAAGAGTAAAGGTAGAGTGAGAGGAAATGGGTGCTCCTGATTTTTTTAATTTTGGGGGTGTGAAAATAGGACTTTGGTCGACTTTTGTGGGAGAGACGAATCCAGCGATGGATGTATAATATTGAGTTAATAAAAATAAAAATAAAAATAAAAGAAATTATTAGTGTTATTAGCTGGGTTGGGAAGTTGCTGTATCTGTACGTATGCGTGTATGTATATGTGACTTCTTGCAAAGAATCGATTTTTATTTTTTATTAGTAGGGTCTTTGATTAGGTGGGTGATTAGTACTCTCTTATCATATTATCTTGCACTTGCCTGTCAGTCTGTAATAATTGTAAAAACGGGTGGATGAAAATGACGTGTCCACTAACAGACAATGACAGCCTGTCCCATTCTTACTGGTTCTCTACATTTTTTCATTGTCTTTTAAAGCTACGGCTTTGTGTTTGCCCCTTTCTTTTTTTTCTTTCTTTTTTTTTTTAACTAAAAAATTATAAATATTTTTATTTTGAAATATCTAATTATAAAGTAATAATTTTATTAAATATTTTATTTTTTTTATAAATGTATTTACTTTATATCATATTAGTACTTTTATATCAAAAAATAATGACAAAATTGTTATTAAATTATTTTTATTTATTCACTATAATTAAAATATTATTAATTTTTAAATTCTGTGGTAAAAATAAATGTATATTTTTTATTTGGACGGATGAGTACTATTATTTATATAAAATAGAGTAGTATTTTTTTCAATATACTTATAAGTATATATATTTTTTATTATTTTTGTAAAAAATATTTATTTTTATTATATTAAAATAATTATACTAAGATTTATTTATTTTTATTGTAAAATATTATAATTTTTAAATGTATAATAAACTTCTCCAAGTGACTAATTTGAATGAAGATTGAGAGAATAATATTTATATGTTTATATCTCATTCAACAATTAATTTTTTAATATATTTTAAAATTCTAGAACTCTTTCACCATTAGCTTTTCGTACTTTGAAATTTATATTACTTCATTAAAGTTGCTAGTATTGTACTCTCGTAAGTCATAAGATTAATCACTGTGCTTTTAGTAATAATAGTAATAATAATAATAATAATTATTATAATAAAGTAGGAATTCGAAGTGTAGCATCATGGGCTTGCTTAAACTTTTTTCTTTCTTGAGTTAGATTCTCTATTTAGTATTTTTATTTTTATTTTTATTTTTATTTAATATTACTGACAGTATAATATATAGCTTTGCTTAATTGGCACTACAAATGTTCCCACCGCACCAAACGGATAGAATGCTCGTCCTGTTTGCTTTGTATTTATGTATATTTTTATTAAATAAATAATATTTTTTATTAAAAAAAATGTAATAAGTATATAAAGTTAATAATATTGGTTTGTTCACATTTTTTTTTTTAATAAATGTCAATATATAATAGTATAAAAATATAATCAAAACATTTTTGATTTATTTATTATTGTTGTAGCGTCTCAAGTCTCATTCTTAGAAATAAATAAATAAATGAATATATACATATATATATATATATTAATGTGTCATTCGAAGAATTTACGTGTCAACTGAAGAATAGGATACAAAACATTCATGGTGTCTTTTTGCTAAGTGAGATAGAATATTTTCCTATGACTTATTTATGACGTATGATTATTTGTATTTGCTTTCAGTGTACCCAAAAATAAGTAATGAATCCTATAATATAAACTATGTGATTTAAAAATAATAATAATACATTATATATAAATTTAATAGTGTAAAAATTAAATCAAACATGTATTTGTATTTTAAATTCATAACAATGTATGGATCATATATAGTAAATAAATCCATAATGCGTTCATTATATATAGAGATTGTGTGCATACTAATTTATTATGATCATCTAATTTGAATCATACAAAAATAATATCAGAAATTTATTACAAACAAAATTGTAATTCTAAAGATAAAGCAGATCAATCAAATACTATATTTCATGCATAGTTCATCTAATATTAAATAAAACTATACTTTTCATTCGATTAAAACATTTTATTATTAGTATTTCTAATTTAAGATATTTCAAAATTCTACAATTTTATGTATTTGCTTCAATTATTATTATTATTATTTATCATTTTAAATATAATCCATAAATCATTGCAAACAAAAGGTAATCAACCCATTGATTATTAATGAAGAAGATTACTGTTAGGATATGGCTTACTTAAATATTTGCAGAATTTCAATAATATCAAATAAAAAAATGATAAAAAATTTAAGCAATACAATAATATATATATATAATTATTTTTACTATAATAAAAAAAATGATACTTTCAAATATAGACAAAAACAATTAAAAATAATATGTTGAATATATATTTTAATAATATAAAAATTTGCCATCGTTATTTTTCAATTGCATTATGAATAAACATATGGTCGAAGCTAATACCTACAAATTAGCCCCACTGCAAGTCACGCTAACATTTATATATTTTGATTTTATAATTAGATTAAACACCGACAGTGATTGCAGATAGTTACTTTAATAAATAAAGGCACAGAAGTTCCAAAAATATTAATAAAATTTGACTTTAGCTGTCGATCGGCAATAGTGAGGACAGGAAGGTGAGGAGACTAACTCTTTTATTTAGTACCCACCTGTCATATTCTAGCCTTTTATGCATAGGCCCGTCGGGTCGGCCCACTAATATTATTTGAGAATGTTTTTAGGAAACAATTTGATGTATGTTAGAATTTGTGGTGGTGAATTAATGATCATAAAGTGGTGGTTCAAAATCCTTGTTAAAAAAATATTATTTAAGATATTTTGTATTTTTTATTTGTATAAAATTTGCGCAATTTAGGTTTCTATTTAGAATCAAACATCAGTTTTGAACAAGAATGGTGTTTTATACAAACTTTACATTATTAACATAAAGGAGTTTCTCATAATAAATAAGTGTTTTGTACATTTTTAGTAAAAACACAAGGGGATGTTATATAATTTACCAAAAAAACAAACTTATCAATTTATAATAGGAAAGATTATCTTGTTTATCATATAATTTTCCTACTTCACATTCACTCTACATTTAAGAGAATGAATACGGCTATGTTGTCTTATCTCCGAAGAATGATGCTTTTTTCAAGAGGAGGATGTCCGCCCACGACAAAGTTCGATTGTATTTACACCATCATCTGTCGGCCGGACAGCCAAACCGTTGTCCGGAGTTGTTGGTTCCGTGATTGATGCATGGGTCGATCGGGATCTCGTGGCTTTAACCCAATCTAAGATGAGGCCTTGCGAAAACTCGTCGAACAGAGTTTGCTTGAACATGCTTCCCATCTGCATCAAATCATCCGTGCAAAAAGTGATTATAATTATTAATATTATTCTAATGAATTATATAATTATAAAATTTATTAATACAAATATTAATAACTTCTAATATTACTTTATTAATCCATATAATTTATTAATACAATTTTTTTTTTTTAATCTAATCTCTTACTTGTGTTACTAAAGCGTACAATGGTAGGGTACTATAGCTGCAAAGTACTTGCACGATGACCCTGCAATCAATAAGACCGTTATGACATAAACACGGTCGTATTCATCTCGAATCATTCAATAATGGTTGAAGATTTACCCGACTACAAGTCTTGGAATAAGAAAATGCAAGCCCTCCATGATGCATGAGTTGAAGCCATAAGTGCTCTAGACATTGGAAACATGGGAGCTCGTCAAGACTCGACTTGACTAAACCAAACATATTGTAGATTATATGTGTATATAATGATGCATATTTCTACTAGTTTAAACTTTTATTCACCTTGTACGTGAGGTTAATGATGCATATTTCTACTAGATTAAACTTTACTCACCCAAATCCAGAAGAAGAAGGCGATCTCGAACGAGTTTTGGAACAGAATAAAATGGATTAAGTACAAGATGAGAGCCGGTCGACTGAACCAAAATCGTTCATTGGACAAGGTAATCGGTGGCGTTCCTTCAGCGTCATTGTCTCTTTTCTCGGCATCTAGCGCGAGTTCGGTGATTATGTGCTCCAATTTCGTTCCAACAATTAGTAGCAGCTGAAAATAGTCCAACACAAACTAGTTAAAATCGTTCCATGATTCTTTCTTTCGATTCTTTTGACAACTCTATATCGATACATTGGTCCCGACTTACTACTAGAGGCAAAAATGATAGCCAGAAGTACGCGTGCCACCCTGAAACATGTAAGCGCCAATGATTTAGCATTCAATTAATAACGGGCATTTGTAGTTGAAATAGTAAAAGTTAAGAATTGCACCAGCTATGTTTAACAGCAAAAACATCACGACAAACAACCATAAGTACCAGCTGCAGAAAGGCGATCGATGAATTTAGTAAAAATTTTCATTCGAATGCTACAAATTAAAGTGTATCGATTCACCTAATTCCGATTATTTTCTTGAAGTCTTGCTCCAATGTTCTTCGCATGTATTTGTGGAAATCAAAATCCCGATTTCCTGGACAGTGTTCCTGCATTAGGACAAGATCAGTAAAATTTCAAGTTCTTGACCAATGATACAAATCCTCGAAAGGAGAAACATTACTTGAATGAATGCAGCACGAAGCGCCGTGTAGTCTGCTCTAGTCACCGAACCATAAAACTGCTTAAAGAACGCCACCTATATGAAGTTTATCGAATATTTTGATTTATTCATCCGGCTATGAATAAAATGGTTAAACCTCCAAAGTTGTAAGGGTCTTACCGTCCAACTGACAACTGAAAATCTTCTCCAGTAGTTGCCCGTTCGCGACATGAAGTTTAGAAGGTCGATATGAGGAACAAAGGCTGTTTAAAAAGATGAGAAGGATCATTCAATGAAATTATATGTTCGAATAGCATAAATTAAGCTTGTCTACCCCTATGGTGTCTTGATGCTTCATTTCTAATCGAGCGCTCCCAATGAGCCCATCGACCAATCTGTTAATAAATAAAGACTGGGTTAAAGTTGTCCTAATGTTATCCATCATTGCACCGGCTCCATTAGAAGTACCTTGAATCCTCCAAGAACCATAGTCGAGGCGCAAAAGATCACGTACACGACAGCCAGAACAAATATGAATATATGCAACTGATGCAACGCTTCGAGCGATAGAAACTGAGTGTATCCCTGTCAAAAGATACGAAAACAAAGTTCCCTCCGGAAGCCTTGACTTAAAAAGTTGTCATTTTATTTATTTGGTGTATTGCGAAAATGCATACCGAAGCACACTTATTCGAATCTGCTGCCTCAGCTAGAAGCCTTCTTTGATGCTTGGGAGTTGAATGCTCGGGATTTTCCAACTTGCACGGGAGCATGATGTTCACCATATTTTCTGGGATGCAAAAGCTACTTATCAAACCTTGAAAGACCGTCAAGAGAAGGGAGATAAATCCCAAAAGCATCAGCTCTGCGTAAATTCACAAAAAAATATGATTAGTACGTGCAAGAATATTGATCCTTTTGGATGCAAACCTACATTATCTTCGGAGACATCCATCGACGAACCTTCCTTTACTTTCTGTAGCGCCTCGAACAATGCTCGCTCCTTTTTCTTGAACAACTACGCACGTATAATACATATGAAAATGTAAGATTGTTCTTATTAAATAAACATCCTATCTAGAAGTTTAAAGCTTAGAGGAATATGGTCATTTATTGCATATTATGTACTCAACCTACCACTTTCTCATGGAAAAGAATTATTACATACAAATTTTGTACCATAGATGATGATGAATGAAGGGTACTGCAACTCGAATATAGGACATTCCGACTCTCATTACATGTTAAATAATCATCTTCTTTTAGCGAGCTAGCAGAGGACTAGTGGTATTTAGCCCCCAACTAGCTAATTTTAATTTTTTGTTTATAGGTATTTTTTTGTGTTATAAATATAATTTTTAAAATTTGAACAATGAGTTTAAAATTTTAAGTAATGAGTTGTTTTTAATAATTTAATACTCCCTATCTCTGCTAACTTAGTTATTCTTCCTTTATAAATTACAAAGGAAATGTAACTAAGTTTGACGGACGGAGGGAGCAAAAAATATTAATATGAACATTTAGCTTAATTATTAAAATATACTTATTCTTAAATCTATAAAATCGAAATTTGTTATGTTTGTAAATTTTTATAATTTTAATCATATTATGCAATTTTAAAAATTATTATATATTTCTTCCATTCGCGCTAATTATGTCATTTTGTTTGGGTATAAATATTAAAAAAATAATAATATTTTAATATAAAATGAGGTATGTAAAAAGTAAAATTGTGGTATTTTATAAAATTTATTAAAAAGTTGACAAAAAAGTAATGTGATAAGTAGAAAAAAATAACAATAAATTAATTATTATTTGTTAAAATAAAAATAATAAAATTATGAGTGAGTAAACTTACTACTATAAATGAATTATGCATAATTATAATGGATATTTAAGAATAAATATCCCCACCTACTATAATTTTTGATTCTTAATTTATTATATATTATATAGTTAATCAATAATTCTCGTTTAAATCTATTTTGTTCATTTATTATTATTATTATTATTTTATTTTTAATATATATACATATATTTACAATATACTATTTTTTCTTATAAAATATTCCGTAAACATGAACTTTATAACATGATGAGTATTAGTTAGTACCTTTCCGAGGCGGTGAAGTGCACGCTCGGCCAAGACCGAGATGAATACAATGACAAAGCAGACAACAGCCACAACCCATGTCGGCGTGTACTCGAACGAGCGCTCCGACTTACCCCCCGCCATGCTCGATGATGACAAATACGAGGAATGGCTCGGGATTGGGATTGGGAGACACTTATAATGTATGAATTGGGACACATTTGTGGTACGATCGATGGAAGGAATGTAAAGGAAAGAATGTTTATGGAGTGAAGAAACGAATGGTAGTAAATGATCCAAGTAAAGAACATTAACACAAATGCTTTATAGCTTCTACAACAACGACAATAATTAATAAATGTGTTTTATTTATTAATCCCTTCTTACCTTTTCATGACATGTCTTTCCATTAGGGTTTTTGCGGTTTCGAGCCTTGTCTTGCTTTATTTTATGTCCATTTTAAACCATTAACATATATTTTTATTTTATGTTTTTGGTTGATGAGTTTTTTTTAACGTTAAGTACGAAGAATTGTTTCATTAATTAATATAAAAAATAATATTTTATATTGAATTGTTAAATATTTTATAAATGAATAAGATATTATATCATATATATTGTGTTAATGTCCTTTGTATTTTATTTATAGCATTAATGAAGAATTGTGTCATATGACCAAATTTATTAAGTATGAATTTATACTTTTATAATTTTGCATTTTTAGTAAAATATTATATTAATTAGATAATTATTTCAATTCAAAATTAACAAAATCAAACTACACAACTATAAGTTTATTGAATTTGAATTTCTTTTTATTTTATGAATTAGTATGTTTATTTTGTGAAATAATTTATTTTAATTTTTTTTATATGAAGTATAAGAAATTGTGTAGTTAATATAAAATAATAATGTATGTAATGTCTTAATTTTTTTTTGAAAAAAAATGTTAGAGCAAAACAAAAAAAAACACATTAAATAAATTTTAATATTATTGTTTTATAATATAAAATAATACTTTATATTTATTAATAAAAAATTAACATTTAATATAATATAATTTTATTTTTTATTTTCTCGATATAATTTTATAGTTTATGTAATAAAATACATCAGACTAAATATTAAATAAATAATTTACGATATTCTAAAAATATAAAAAATACTATATATGCAAAATAATACTTTCTCCGTCACTTTTGAAATAAATATTTGATGTTTGGTAGTAAATTAAAAAATAATAATATTTTGATATTTTGGCCATTTTATTTTTTTTACAAAGTAATTGTATGTTTGTAATTTAAGTAAAAATTAAGGATATTTTAGTATTAATGTATACTTTTTTTTTAATAAAAAATAAATATTTTGAAATGATACGTACGAAAATGGTAAAAATAGTATTTTGAATTAAAAATAAAAATTAAAAATTAAGAATGTTTTTTTTTTTCGGTGGATTCAAAATCACAATTCTCAAAAATAAATTTCTACAAAACATATTAATATATTATACGTTTTTATTGTTTTTATATTATTTATATAATTTTAGCAATTTTGACTGAAAAAACAAACCTTTATGATTTTATAATAAAAATATTTAAAATTATAAATATTAAATAAACATACAAGATCATAAAATATTTAAAATTATAAATATTAAATAAACATATTTAATTATTTTAAGGGTGTGTTTGTTTGGGAGTTTGGATTTTATGTTGGGATTTGAATAGTAAAAAATTTGAATTTTAATAATTGTATGATGTAATATAAATATGTGTTGATGTGATGTTTTGAATGTAAAATTGATTTTTAGTATAATATAAAAAATAAAAAATAAAAAATAGGTGTTTAATTTAATATTTTTAGGGAAAAAATAAAATGAATAGTATATTTAAAATTCAATCCCAAAACAAACACACCCTAATAATACTTAACATTCTCAGTAACTAATAATAAAATTTCAAAAAATTCTAAACCCTTCTTTTTAATATAAAATTTAAATTTTTAAATAAATTTTATTTTATTGAAAATATATTAAAAAAAATAAATTATTGAGAATTATTTAAGAACTCACACAAACAAAATATACCTTGATGTGTTACTAATAGGGTATGATGAGATAATTGATTGACTATAATTTATAAATTATTTATAGTGTATTATAAAGTACTATATATAATTGTTTACTTATCGAATTTCATTCTCATTCAAATAATCATTGAAGACAAACCATATATAAATAAAATTGTGCCGTAAACAGTTACCTATTTTGTGTTACATAACATATATACTGCAAATGTATTATAGTAATTATGGGGTGTTATTTCTATTATTTAATATTTACAATTTTGTAACACTGATCCAAATATTTGATCAAAATAAATAAGTAAAACCGAAATATAGAAAAATTACCAATAAAAAATACCCTCTGATCCCTTTTAATTTATGAGATTCCTATAATTTGTCTGAAGGGGAAAAAGTAAAGTGGAGAATATTGTCCATTCTAAGAATCTAATTACAATTCAGTGTATATACAGTATTATTATACTTATTTAAAGTATTTAAAGTTGATGTGTGCAATATAATAATTCTATATTGATATTGGTTATAATCTTATAATTGATAACTAGAAATCACATGTATTTTATGTTCATATCATATGCGATATTTGATTGATTTTGATTAGATTCTTCCTAATTTCGGTGCGTATTGTTTATTTCCGACATGCATAAAATAAAAGACAATTTTGGTGAATTTAGAGAAAAATAAAAGAAAAAAAATCAGCATTGGACAAAATCAAGTTAGTCATGAACATGACTAACTATACCCTCATGATATTGGAATTTAATTAAAGGCCCAAAAGCACAATTACAAAATAATTAGGGCAAAAATTAAATAAAAATGGAGGATCACACGTAGTAAATGAGAGAACGGCCAAAGCAGATACGCACATGAGGAGAAGAACGGCCAGAGCATATGCGCACAAGAGGAGGGGAACGACCAGAGCAGATACGACAAGAGCAGAAAACTCACAGACTCATAGATAGCGCATGAGCAAATTGACAGAGAAGATTTCCCCTCCACTATGACTTTATCTTTCTCTTTTGTTCTTTGTTCTTTGATCATGGAGTAGATATTTTTCTGGTTTGAGGGATGATAATGTTTTGGTGTTTTTGTTTTGGAGATTCTTAATTTTCTTTATAAAAGTTCTTTTAAATTATCAATATTTGTCTAATTCTGATAATAACGTTTGTAATTGTTAGATTGGTTGAATATTTTAGTACCGATATTTGAATTAGTCTGATAATCTAAAGTCAATTCAGGTGGGATATCCGTAATTATATTCGCACTTTAATAGGTGACAACCAGGTGGAATAGTTTTTTCTCTGAGATTAGACGATCAAATCTAATTGTTCATCTTAGGTAGTAATTGTTTTGAATTAGATTTTTCTAAATTAGAATGCAATTAGACAATATTTCTTATGGGCACACATAGTTTTATTTGCTTAATTAGGGGTAGTTAACGGTCGTACCTTAATTACTTACAATGTAAGGAAAAATTAGCTGTCAGAGCTTGTTGATAACTATAACTAATTTATTGATACCTTAATAAAAACTAACTTTATTGAATCAATGATAAAACACAATAAGTGTCATAACTGCATCATTCCTTGAACCATACATCCCTTAATAGGTAATTCTCCCTTAATTTAATTGCTTTCTTGTTTTATTTTCATTTGATAATAAAAGAAAATTTCCCCCAATTATTTACTGCATTAGAACACAAAAGAGTGAATCACACAATCTCTGTGGAGACAATCCTCTACCCTTATTACATTAAGTTGTGATCACAGAATATGTGAAATATTTGATTGATTGCACGATAGGTCAATTTTTGGCGTCGTTGCCGGGGATTGTCGCTTTGTTTTACTCTTTTGTGTTATTTTTATTTATTCTCATGTTTATGCCCCGTTCTTTTTGTACAGGTGAACTGATATTTAATCTTGAGATCGAGAAGGTTGAGCGAAAGCTGCGAAAGGAAGCCAAATAACGAAAAGTTGCACAAGTTGCAAAGCTGACAGAATCTTTAATCATTATTGTCGATTTAAATATTAAAATCAAATTTTGTCAATTATTGTTAGGGAAATTATTGCATGTGTATTTAATAGATGCTATTTGTTAAGTTGCTTCATTTTTGTATAATAGTACATAAGTTAAGATATTAACTATTTTTAATAAATGCTACTAATATTTAGAATAAAATATTAGACATAGTAAATGTAATTCTAAAATTAAGTCAAATTCAATGAATATGTTAATTAGTAGTGACTAATATGCTTGTTTTAATCTCTTATATATGTAATTTTTGTTTAGAATAAAATATTAGACATATTAGTAAATGTAATTTTATAATGGAAGAGAATTGGGTGCTGATTCTTAAAAAAAATCAGCACCTATGCTGATAGTGTAAATACTAAATGTGATTACATATAATTACATTAATTATATAATTTAATAAAATAAATTTGTATAATTAATTTTTACACTATCAACATGGGTGCTGATTTTTTAGAATCAACACCCAATTCCTTCCTTAATTAGGTCAAATTCAATGAATATGTTAATTAGTAGTGACTAATATGTTTGTTTTAATCTCTTATATGTAATTTTTAGTTTAGATCAAGTCTAATGAATGAATTGAATATTGTTATGCCAATAAAAATTAGAGTTTGTTATTTATTATTTTTTTTTATCAAATTGTTATTTATTTTAAATATTATATTAAAGAAATATTTTATTTAAAAAATAAATATATAAAAAGGCAGGAATTAAAGGTTTTGTTTCTAGAATAGTAATATACAATTTTAATATATAGTATAATATTCAAAATGATATAATTTTTTTAAAAAAATATTGAGAATAAATATTATTTCTTTGGATGTTTGAGAAACTGTAGATATGAAAATTTATGATAAATATAATTAATAATTAATTAATAATATATTAAAAAAATAATTAACATTAAAATAACTAATTAATTTAATTAAAATAAAAAAATTAAATTTAAAAATTTAAAATAAAATTAAAATATATAATTATATAAAAAAAAAAATGAGACGACGAGAATACAAAATTACAAAAAAGTTAAAAAAAAAGCATACATCATCGTTATAATAACTCAATTTTAATTAATCGTTTTGTTATTTTTAAATAAATAATAAATAAAAAAGGTAGGACAGCAGAGCAGGAGGGAAATGATTAGGCGAGAAGAAGCTGCCATTATTAGTTTTGATCTTCCTCTTCGTTTCTTCATCGCCGCGCACGCTTTCGCCTCTGCGGTTGCGGCGTCCGACAGATCTACTCGTTCCTTGTTTGCACTTGATCAATAATTTCTTGTTGTCTTCCCTGATTAACTGCCGAAGCCCTCACTCGATTTCATCGGTAAGGCGGAACCCTTTTTTTATTTTTTTCATTTTTCGTGTCCATTTCGGGTTTTGTGGATTCAAACGGCGATATTGCGTGGATACGCGTCCAGTTAGTTTCTCGATTTTTTTTTTTTTGTTTTGGTTTCGGGATTAGGGATTTTGCGCTAGCTTTAACTTCATTTTTTTTTTCTCGTTTTGCTGAACAGATTGCGATCCGTGATTATTAGGTGTGCTGTCTTTGGGTTATTGCCGAGGAGAATTTTGTTTTTGCGTAGGGGGTTAGGATTTTACGAGTTTCTGATGCATTTGGGGAAGGAGGTTTGGTAAATGCCTGGTGGCTGAGTTTAATGTAATCTAGCCGAGGGCGAATAAGTTTATCTTGGTATTTTAGGTTTGTGTATTGTTTATTTGGAGTTTTTGAAGGATTTGGTTATTCCTTGGATGGTTTTTTCTTCCTTAGGATGGTTATTTCTAATTTGGTGTTATGTGTTTCTTGTCAATTTCTGTAGGTATTACTGGGTTCTTAGGGTTAGGGCAAGACAAGACTCTTCTTGTGGTTTGCAGCCTGGACTCTTGGCCACATGGGGCCATTGTTTTACATATTGATAGCATTGCCTTGCACGGCCGGGGCAATGACTTTGGCTATTTCACACATTCACAAGCATTTATTGAATTATACTGAGCCAACATATCAGAGATACATTGTCAGGATTATCTTTATGGTTCCCGTGAGTAGTTCATATCTTAGTCTTATTAATTTGTGCAATAATGTTTTTTGAAATTGAAGGATGTGCTGCTCGCTATTAAAACTCTTCCGTGATTCTACAACTCACTAAATTGATTATTGGCAGAATATGACCTAGATCAAATGCATGTGAAATTTCTTTGTTTTAAACTTTATCCATTATTGAACTCCAGATATGTCAGTCTCTGTTTATCATATAACCAGCAGGAATATATGTTATGTGCTCTTTAATTGAAGAAGTTTGTATAGATGTCTGCTTTTTGGGGTATTCCATTAGAATGGGGGTGCATGTTTTGCTTATCATTTTTTCTGCCTTAACCACTTCTCTGGTGGTATGTTCTAAGTCCTATTGTTACAAATATTCGTTGATTTTTGGTGTCCTAATTTATTTTAAATCCTTTTGTTAAAAAAATATAGGGATTAGAATTCTGGCTTCATTTGGCGACTGGTTTGAAACTAGAGTAAGGAACACGATCAAGTGGCTAGCAATATCATTGAATATGAATTGGGAGTAGAGGTTTGAATTTGATGCTGGCTACTGTTCTTGGTGCTTTCAACCTCTCTGACTTGTTAGAGTATAGTTAAAAAGGCAGAGAGAAGCTATAGGTCCTTACACCATTGGGAATTATATTCCTAGGAGTGAATTTGAGACAGTTCATCTGAACAGGATGATTGACTTATGTTTGTAGAACAACAGGACAGGACACAGAATGTTGCTTGATCAAGGATAAGCTAGAGAACATCTTTTTGAAGAAATTCATAAAACTCTGTTGGCTAATAGGATAAAAATAGAAGGTACAAAAAAAAAGTAAAAATCTGCATCTTTATATAGCGAGATCTACAACATAGAAAGAATATTGTGGACGTCTTTAAGGATGCAGATGTAAACTTGTTAATTGGCTTGTTAGCATTTACACTTTTGAGGTTTATTTGAGATTTTGTGTTATAATGATCTACTGAAGAACTCATTCTGATTATCTTGAAATTGTTTTCCCAACAGGTTTATGCATTGATGTCATTCCTAGCCCTTGTCCTAAATAAAAAAGCTATTTACTTCAATTCAGTAAGAGAAGTGTAAGTAATGCTATGCTTTCATTCTTTTGTTTTGTGATTTTAGAACTCATTGCTGCTTATTTGTCTTTTTATAATGTTATTATCATATCTTCCGTTTAATTTTGCGATCGATTTAATATTTATACCTAGATGGCCATGTTTCACATTTATGACCCAAAATAGTACATTTGTTTTGTTGGCAGAAATCTGACTGAGTTATGATGCTATGTTATTTGTTGTGCAATCGTGAGCTAGGGCTAATTAATGTACAATTGTAGCATTATATTAGTTTGGGTGGTTAAAAAGGTTCACACCAAGCATGGCCTTTATCAGCATCAGCAATGAACTGTAATTTGATGAAAAACGAGAATTGCTTTCTTTAATGCCGTCCATAAATGATACTAAGTGCACTATGCTTTCTATCCTCAAATACCTGGTGAATTGTTCCTCACTCATGAGTGGCATTCTACGAGTTCAGGAAACAAATACCCTTCATACAAGGCTATAGTTAGCAATCGATTCTTCTTTAACTACAGAGCATGCAATCTAAAATTCCATCTAAGTTTGTGGATTAATTTTTTATTTATACATGTTTTTGTTAATTATTTTATTTTATCATCTATTTTAAAAGCTTCTGGTCGTTGCTGTTCTTGTTCTTGGTGTTCATATTTTACCGGTAAATGTATAATGGAAACCAGGATGTATCGTGGTTGGTGTAAATCCTTCAATAATTTGTTTCTTTGTGGTGATGCTTCCGAATTTCTCTCCTTGCTTTGAGGTAGATATATGTGACTATGTGTTACATGTATGGATGTGATGTGATGTTATTGTCTTAGCTGTCAATGCTCTACTTGTCCTGAAAATCCTAAGCAATTGTGGTCCATCTCAGTTGCTTCATGAATTTCCTAACTTCAAATTTTGTCTTTGCAGGTATGAAGCTTGGGTCATTTATAATTTCCTCTCCCTGTGCTTAGCATGGGTAGGTGGACCAGGCGCTGTTGTGTTGAGTCTTACTGGAAAAGTTCTGAAGCCAAATTGGTGTTTGATGACATGCTGTTTTCCCCCTATTCCCTTGGATGGGTAACTCACATTAATTGGACTAATTGCATATGCTTACGATTTTCTCTTATACTGAAAGATTTAGTTTAATATGTATTTTGTACAATGGTTACCCTTTGATGTTTTTATAAGCATACCAAACTAAATAAATAATAAATAAAGATTCATTGTTGGATATGAGATTTCCTATTTAACTATTATTAAGAAATGTCTTTACATGAGTTGGTGCATCAATTCTCTCTCACTCTTACCTACTCAAATGAGTAAGTATGGATTAAATAATTGCCCAAGCCCCAAGGATGACTGCAATTGTAGGCATGGTCTAAAAGCGTTTAGAATGTGTTGGATAATAGACTTGAATGTGACTCCTACTAAAGTGGACTTCTTGTTGTTCTCTCATACAGGCGCTTCATACGAAGGTGCAAGCAAGGGTGTTTGCAGTTTGTCATCCTCAAACCCATTTTAGTTGCTGTGACTTTTATACTATATGCAAAGGGGAAATATCATGATGGGAATTTCAGCCCAAGTCAATCCTATCTCTACCTTACCATTATCTATACAGTCTCATACTCAGTGGCACTTTATGCTTTGGCATTATTTTACATGGCTTGCAGAGATTTGCTTCAGCCATTCAATCCAGTGCCCAAGTTCATCATAATCAAATCTGTGGTATTTCTTACTTACTGGCAGGTACGATCTTGGGTGGCATGAATGACATAAGTATTTCTTTTGATATGAAATTAAATTGTCATTGCTAAAATGTTCAAGCCAATTTCTGCTGCTAACAATTGAACATAATCTCCTTATCTGCCTTATGAGCTTACCAGACCTTACAGCCTTTATTAAGTTGAATAGATTTAGTGTAGACTGTAGTAGGTTCTTGAGGTTTATTTTTGATTGAGAAAGATTTTGTTTGCTGATGATATAGTGCTATGTCTGGCATGCGCTTCTCTATGTCATCTGGTATCATGGCACAAGTCTTTAGGGAAATTATATTGGAGATTATATTGCAAAACCATTCAGAATCTAGCTTCTGAACTGACTGCTGGTTCAGTTTGAGTCTTCGTATTTTATCATCCCAACTTATTGAAAGTTTGTCCCCTCCTGAACCTATTGAACTGTACTACAACATTAGAGGCATTTTTAGAAGAAAATGATCTTCTGAATTGTATATGCTGTTGCCTCATATCAGGATTCAGCATTTTATTGTTCATTATTAACACCACCACTTTCCTCTCGAGCTTTCACCTTGACTTTGTAGCTAGCATCAGTTAGGATATTTATTTTCTCATCAGCGTTAAGTTTGATATCTGGATTGGGCTTGATGGCTAAACTTACATGAGAGATTTTATGACTTAAGTTTCAAGAACATCACTTGCAGGGAGTACTGGTTTTCCTTGCTGCAAAGTCTGGACTAATAAAAGATACAGAAGAAGCTGCTGAATTTCAGAATTTTATAGTTTGTGTTGAGATGCTTGTTGCTGCTGTCGGTCATCTTTATGCGTTTCCATACAAAGAGTATGCGGGCGCAAACATTGGTCCAAATCGTGGTCTTGCTGCAAGTCTTGCACATGCATTAAAATTAAATGACTTCTATCATGATACTGTACACCAGGTAAAGATTGTTATTTGAGGAACTGAAGTATTCTAGGGTGCCATTTTCTTCTATTCTGAATGAAGTCTTTGCTGATGTCTACATTATTCCCTTACTGATGCAAGTATGTATTTCATGATCTTTATGTTTATATTTGCACAGTTTGCACCTACCTATCATGATTATGTACTCTACAACCATGACGGTGATGAAGGAGCTAGAAAGTACAGGGCTCGTACTTTTGTTCCAACTGGACCAGAAATGGATACAGTCAGAAGAAACAAGCCCATATTTGGGAGCAAGTCATCGGATGACATAGCACTGTCTGCAGCTAGCAGTGCTCGAAATAGTAGTGGGACATCAAGCAATGTGAAATCTGAGACACAAGATTCTTCATTGCTCAGGGGTGTGTCTAACCCTGTCTCAGTGCCGTATGATTTTAACCTCATTGATATAGATATTTCCGATCACCCGAAAGTGCCACCTGCAACTGGGATAAGATGACATGTTTGTATGAAGTTGTAGAGAATCTGGTACTGTTTGTAGTCATCTTGATATTAGAGTTGTAAGATTTTTGTGAGGCTAGAAGTTGTATAGATAAGCTTGTCTTTGGCATCCATGAAAATTCACTTCCCACAGGAACTGTATTCACTTAATGTCTTTACGTGCTAGTTGTATTACTGGCACAGACTTTATTCTTGACTTGCCACTATATTGAAAATCGACAGTGTTATTGTACATGAAATCAGTTTCAGAGATTTGATTCTCAACACTAATCAGGTCTGACTTGTTCTCTATAGCAAATGCCTTAAATCTTCTCTGCCATTTTGTAATTGCTTTCTTCAGGTTTTAACCCATCTTGCTCTGGGTCAGAGATTTTCTGCGAACTCGAAGATCAATTTGTATGAGGGGAGGATATGGATTCAACTGTTTGCGGAAATATACTGCACACACTGTCAGGTATTTTCAATCCTATATGCATATGAACATTCCAAATTGCCAATCTTCAACTGTGAAGCAAAATGTGAAAAATGTGATGAGTGTTGAGAATATTATTTTAGATTACTGGTCTTAGTTTGGTGGTATTTTGAAGCTTGCTTGTAGACTAAACTGATGATAGAAATTGAAAGAAAGCTTCCATTGAGGTGTTCCCAATGTTGGTTGTATCTATGTGTTGTTCTTGATTCAGATTCTTGGGTGTAGAATCTGTCTTGGAAATCATTGGCAGACTTATTTTTGAAGTTTTTATTATTGTGTGTTTTCCAAGGAGGATTGGGATGCTTGTGCTTGAAGGTGTAGTTTTATTATTATTATTATGCATTGATGAAAAGTGGTTGAATCTTGTACACTTTATATTGGTGTTGGTGTGGGTGGTAAGAAAGTACAACGTTGACTGCCCTATGTATAATCAATCACAAGTGCAAGAAATGAATTTGAGCCAGACTTTTTGTTAAATTTTACCCTCTTTCAAAGCCCCTTCACTTCCCTCCAGTCAATTCTGATGGCTTTAGGATCACGTCTCTATTGATCTACCATAATCCCTTTTTTTTAGTTTTGATTATTTGATTTTGAGCTAGCTGGCAGTAATGACCATATCAATCGATAGATTGATTAATCCATCATTATATCCATTTGAATTAAATTTATATCATTTTCGATTTTTTTTTAAAATCATAATTACGATGTCACTGAGACTATTTTCAGAATATATATATAAAATGAATATAGATTTCTTCAGTATTCTGTTTCCGAACTCCAAACTTGAATTCCACTCAAAAAGTATAAATACGTCACCTAAGAGCCACGTGTGCGGCGGCTAATATGAGCCGCCGATCAGCCTGAGCTTGAGCCGGCTCTTTTCTATATATATATATATATATATGTCTCTGCTACCTTCACTTCAAAATCAAATCCTTTCATTCTCTCCGCTGTATCTTCTCTCCGAAAGGTAGGGGGATGGGGGTTGGGGTGAGGATGGAGCCTATATACATGTTCAGAGGCGAAATCGAGATGGAGAAGGAGAGGAGGCAGGTGTTCCTGAGGAGTTACCAGTTCTCGAGGAAGGTGAGCGTCTCCGATCGAATCAGGAGATCGTTGTTTCGAGCGAAGAGAGTGATGTGGGGAAGGCTGAGGAAGACCGTCGTATGGTTCAACTTCATCAGGCTCAGAAGGAGGAAGCTCGCCTTCTTCCATAACTGCGGCGGTTACTATTATTCTAAAGGACTGCTTTCTACTTCTCAATCTTCTTCTAATTGCTTCTGTTAGAATTATAACCCTCGCTTCTTCTTCTTCTTCTTCTTCTTCTTCTTCTTCAATAATTGATTGATGTTTGTAGGATTTGGATTTCCATTGTGGATGTGGTTTCCTTTACTTTGCGAGTTGAATTAACGATCACTACCACTTCCGTACAGAGAAGGAATGATGCTTAACCTATCACTAGCTAATTATTTTGACTGCTGTATATCTTAATGAGTCTGATGATAGTATGTTCTATATGAAAATATACGGTATTCGCACACCTATTGATTAATTTTCACTTGCAGCCTCCATATTTGTATGTTCTGTGTTCATTTTGTAATCGCTGTTCAATGAACAATTAATTTATTTTTAAATTATATTATATAAAATATTTACGTTTATTTAAAATATCATATGTAATAACTATTTTGTTTTATTTTTTAATTCAGATCATCAAAATTTTCTGAACGATATATATATATTTTCAAATTTTCATTTCAAGTACTAAATTCAAAGTATAATTTCATTACAGAGTTTCAATAGATCGAGAACACCTAAATAAGAAATTATAAATTATTTATTTATTTAATATTTATAATTTTCTGTGAAAATCTAAAACAATAAAATTACCAACAAAAATCCTCAAGTGTCTTTGCACACAATAGTTCTCACTAAAATACTAGTTTATCTCAAAATGTTGTGTCAAATAATTATTTAACACAAAAATCAAATCATACAAACACTAATGTGAATTATGAAGAGTTTATATATATATTACTATGATTACTTATATCAATAAAATCTCATAATACTTTCATTAATAACAATTTGAAATTAAGCATAGTTATTTATTTTTAAATAATTTTAAGATGGACGAGTAGTTTTCCAAAGTACGTGTGACTAAAAATAAAATAGAGGATAAATTATAAGCATCATTACACATTAATTGTGACTAACAACCAACATTATAATTTAAATGTATATATGAATGATGAATCAGAATGAAACTAATATAGATATATATATATATATATATAGATGTGAATATTGTTAGATATCAAACACTTGTCATTCATAGGAAATAACTTCCAAGTAAAAGCAAAGGCATTTATATCAATTTTGAAGTTATGATTGAAACTGGTATACTAGTTCTTGTAATTTGTATTGACCTATTATTTGTATCAGTACCAACACATACATAAATTTATATATTTTTTCATGTTTGATTTCAAAATAAAATATATAGATATATATTTTTATATAAAATATTACATCACATATCAAAGTACTATTTAAATAAAATTTTAAATAAACATTTCATTTCAAATTAATTTCAAAATTAAATCGCTTCTCAATGTTTAACCCTCCCCAATTCTTACTTTCTTCCATTTTCCGTCTACTCTTAGACCTAATCTTTCTCTAGCAAGGTCGCGGCTTTGATGGAACATTTTGGCCGGTGAGCTAGAACCGTCGATTCTCCTAATGAAATTCCCCTTTTTACCCCTTCTCTTTATTGATTCGGCCTATATCCGTTTTCAAGCAACTCTGTCATGGTGATTTTTGCAGAGTACTCGACTCTCTATTTTCAAGCAATGAAGACATTTTGTTTGAGCTCCGGGCTGTCGATGACGAGGTTCAAAAAATATTTGGCTCTTGTTATAGATTAGTGTGTTTAGAAATAATTTTTTTCTTTGGGAATATATATCTACAATGGATCTCCTCACATAGGTCTTTGTCTGAATCTATATTTTATTTTATGGTGTTAGCGTGTTTACATAATATGCAATAAATTCTTTTCTCATTAAGTATATACTTCGGAGGAAAAATTGCAATAAATGTCTTATACTTATGGTCTGTTATCATTTTTTACTTTTAATATATATTCCTCATGTGTTACTTTTTTGCAATTTTCATCCTCTGATCGCGCGTCAAGTAATACCTGCATCACGTGACAGTGTTCTTCTTGTATCCGTACGAGTGAAGTTGTACTACAAATGATGAAAGCACAGAAAAGTAATACAATTAAAAGATAGCAGTGACAATTGACCACGATAATTTATTATAAATTTTCCGTATACGATATATTTGTTTTTATATTATGTAATTTCTATTTTGGTAAAGCAAAATTTTAGAGGGCTTTCTTTTTTTAATTTTTAATTCTTTATTTTTTAGCCTCAAACACAAATTAGGAATCTCTTTATGTATTATATGTCTATGCAACTATATGTTAGTTAATTTTGCAAACCTTACAGGTCCAAGAAATCTACTTTGATTGTATAAGCAAGCAATTCACAATTTTAATTTATTATTATTATTTTGTTGGATCTTCAACCCTTCGTATGGATTAATAAATTTTTATTTGTGATTTGAAATTCCTTGTATCACTATTGTGCCAACACAGATCTCAATAAAATATATATATATATATATATATATTATAGCATTGAAGCAACACATACCTAAATACAAACATAACTTGGCACATAGTGTGTTGATTGAAGTAATAATTTAATTGAGGCATTATGTTATTTTATTCATTAAATATATTATTCACAAGTTAGTTAAAGGTGTTGATTGAAAAATACCTTATCATTGAAAACGAATTTAATTAATTAATTAATTAATTTGATTCTCTGATTAATATATAGTACTAGTGTAGCTTCTTCTTATCGATCGAATGAAGGCAAAAAGTCACTAAATTTTATATAATATCCAAATTCCTACCATAGATGCTTTAATTAATTTGTACTCTACTTATATGACAAACGAAATTATATTTATATATATAGTACAATATTTCATAATTGCTATAAACTAATTAAACAAAATTTATTATTGAAGCATGTCCTTATATCATGACTTGTTTAAATTTCATTCTTTTACTTAAAAAATAGATTTATTTATATATGATAATGCAATTTTTGGGCATGGAAAACATGAAAACATTTATGTAAAAATTAATTAGATCAAACATGAAAACATTCAACAAAATTTTTGAATAGCAATTTTCGAGCGTATAAATTGATCATTCATTGTATATGTATATATGATTGGAATTAACCAACACCATACTAATAACGTATGAAACATAGACGAGCAACGCATGAATTATAATATGCGAATTGACAATATATAACACTAATCCATGCAATACGTACTACTAGTAATTTTAGTACAAAATATATATTAATTATTACAATCTACGCAACACTTGCTATAATTGAAGGGTCCCTTTCTTTGGATCAATTTTTTTAAATTTTACTATTTGTATTATATGTTTTCTGAAAAAAAATATATATTTATTTTTTTTCACAAAACACCCCATCAAATATTATTTTAATATCAAATGCAAACCAATTTTTTCCAAACTCAATAAAAAAAAAAAACACACCCGAAGTCATGTGCTTGTCGTCTATATTTTCAAGTGTTGATTCAAATCCTAATCAACACCGGAACCATTTCTTATATATATATATATATGCATTCGATCCATCGAGTAGAACTTAATTTTACACAATACTTTTTTTCATTTTTTAATTCAATTTCTTCTCTATAGAAATATTAAATTTCCTATAAAAATATATGATTCTTAATAAAATATTACATCTACTTATACAAAATCAAACACCACTCATATTTACATCTACTTTGAAGAAATTTGGTTAAAAAAACAAAGCAAAACCAATATTTAAATTAAATTTAAAATTCAAACATTGAGGAATCAAATCATAGATAAATGTAACATAAAGACAAATTTGACTAATTATCTGTCAAATTTGGGTATCAAATCAGTCATTCCACATGTAATGGTTGGACTCACACAACTCCTAATTTGCCCAAACTAAACCTAACAATACAAATCACCATAAACCAATTATATATGTTATTAACAAAATCTAAAAATGTCATAATTTTATTTTATTTTTTTTAATCTAAAAATAATTTGAATCTATAATTTTAGAGTTACGACTCGATCCACATAAAAGTCTTGGGAATTGATAGAGTGGTTAGTACACTGCTAATCAGTACATTATCATACAATTTCTGGGATTCTTTTGTATGAACTTTTCATAAAAATTATTCTTTCTTGTTATCCTAACATGGTTTTTGTTTATATTTATTTTTGAGACACAGTTCAACAAAGAGTGAAGTGCAATGTATTTGGAGGTTAATTAGTTATATGTGATGGTATTGGTAGGCATGTGTAGAAGGAATCTCCACCTGCCAAATCATCTGTCTATCTATCTATATATCTACATAAAATATATTCCGACACCTTTCCCTTAACCGCAAATTAACACGCCACGCCGTCAAACTCCTCCTCATCCTCATCAGCCATGTGCTTGCTTATATATAAATAAATATATATTAGGGTTGGATCATAATTGTGACTTCATAAGTTCAAACTCTGACTCTTCTAGCCAGTTTTTGTCTGTCACATATGATTTATCCAATTAAAATGACTTGTTTTGTTGAATTTAATTGATAGACTATTAGAAAGTTTACCTAAAACGTACTCGAAGAATAATGATTATGTATATATAATGGTAGTGGACTTGTGACTATATATATATATATATCATGCTTTATGTTTCTTTCTTCCTTTTATATGTACATTGAGTTGGGTATCATATTACAAGCAATATATATATATATATATAGATATAGATATATATTCTCGATCTGAAGTAAAGTAATTAACATCATACATGCAGGCGTTGGAGATGGAATCATTTGCAGAGTCAGCAATACAATTACAGTTATTCTGTGGTTTCACTACTGCAACATCATACACGAGGCTCGACAATAAGCAGGTGGCCGGCAGACGACGCCGCCGACGATGCCTGTGGCCGCCGAGGAGATCATCGCGTGGCCGTGGCGTGAAGCTGTGGCGGCGGAGGTTCTGCAACTGGAAGCCATTCTGGATGGTGTCGAGAAAGCTGAAAAGACTTGTGAAGAAGATGAAGATGAAGATGATGATAACGGAGGGTTGCGCAGTAGTTTCTTGCACCCAATGGGGTCTTCCTCTCGTCGTCCTCCCGCCATGATTTCTTTACAGAGAACAAACAGACGTTCTAATTGAATATGTATGGCATGGCATCATCAATCTGTACACACATATTAATACTTGTTTCTTTTTCTCTTTTTCCACAAAACCTTCCCAACCCTCACTACCTCTACCTATAAGAGTGATGTTGATGATAGGTAGAGGTATAGCTAGGATATGTTTTAGATGAATTACACTGCCATTATTTATTATAGGATATGTTTGGTATGAAAATTAAAAATAAAAATAAAAAAAATTCTTTTTTCGTTGTTCATTTGAACCAGAAAATTGAAATTTGAAAATTAATCATTTTTTATTCGATATTTTATTTATTTATTTATTTTTTTTCATTCGATATTTTTAGTATTCTTAATGTGTAGAAAAATAAAGATAAGTAAAAGTTGAGAACTTATATGTTTATTTATTTTAACTTTTTTACTATTTAATTGTTATAATTTTATTTAATAATGATAAAAAAAATTATTATGTGCTAAAACAATGATAATAAAATTATAAATAGTTTTTATTATTATTAATAATAAACTATGATACAACAACAAAAAAAAATATTAACATAATACATATATTTTTTTTATTGACAAAGGGGGTTTGTTTAATTGAGTTTTGAAATTGATTTAAAATGGTATATTAATTTCAATTTTATTAAATAATATTTTATAAAAAAATAATATGTTTTCATTAAAATAGTATAAAGTAAGCAATATTGATTTGTGTTTTAAATTGTAATCAAACAAACTAAAAAAAAATATTCTCACAATTCTAATTAAAAGTTTTTTTTTTTTTACTATTTTTGTCTCCATCAAAAGTGTTTATTTTTATAAAAAATAATCATATTTAAGTACCAAAATACTATTTTAATTTTTACTTAAATTACACATATACAATTATTTTATACATAAAAAATATCAAAATTTCTTACGTATTTTTATTACCCAATAAAATATTACTACCTCCGTCCACACAGAAAATAAACACATGCTTTTCGGCCATTGTACTTACCGAATAATATTCTTATATGCATATAATTTATTTCACAAATATTATTGTAGTTATATTATAAGAGACTAATAGATCTATTTTTGTCCTATTTTTTTTATTTATATTATATTTTGATATAATAATTAATATTAAAAATCAACACAAAATAACCACTGTAGGTAGTATTACGTTTTAATTTACCATAAACCAAAAGATCTTTCCAATTGACATTGAGGGAGTATATTACTCTATATAATTTTTAAATTATAAATAATACAATATTCTATTATTTTTATATATTTGTTTTACAATAATAATCTATAT
Source organism: Andrographis paniculata (assembly GCF_009805555.1). Lineage (NCBI taxonomy): Eukaryota > Viridiplantae > Streptophyta > Magnoliopsida > Lamiales > Acanthaceae > Andrographis > Andrographis paniculata. The sequence continues at coordinate 5,775,451 of NW_026137402.1, forward strand.
TAATATTTTAAACATTAGATATATACTTATTACTTTCCCATAGTTAAAAAGATAACTTCATTTTTTCATATATCATAAAAATTAAATTCCTTTTTTGTAAAAAACTATATTATGTTTTATTTTTTGCTATAAAAGTATTATCTTAATCTAAAGTAAATATATCATTTTTACTATTTTATTATTCTATTTCAAAATATATTCTTTCTAATAAAAAATAATATATTAAACATCAATATATTTTAAATTTAATCATATATTTTTTTTTACATATCAAAATCATCCGTCATGCAAAATTACATTTCACTTTAAAGTTTATGATAAAATTAAATGAGCCTCATGTTTAAAAAAAAAAAAAAAAAAAAAAAAAGTATGTAATAAAAATAATTATTATTCTCTTGAAAAAGAAATGAATATATATAGATGTTGGAGAGAGAATATAATAAGAAATGCTTTTTATTACTGAATAGGTATTGGAAAATAACGAGTAAAGTGAAAAGAAAAGTAAAAACTATCTACACACGCATTGGGGAAGTTTACCGAAAGCTGAAGCGGAAGGGCAGCTCAACCTCCACCAGTCGGCCATGGAATTGATGTATCCGGCTGATTCTCCGCCGCTCCCAGCCATCGCCGCCGCAAAGATCGCCGGCGTTTCTCTCCTCACCAACTCATCACAGCCTTCTGGCTCTCCGCCCACTCTTGCCCTCGCGAGCGGGTGATTTCTCGTATTATTCTTGATTTCTAGTGGAGTTATATATTTTTATTTACTTTGGCACCAGTTCCTTTCATTAGGATTGTTTTTATTTCATTATTGGTCTTTTTGAATCTGGTGCGCAAATTATTAAGTTGTTTGATATGGCAGTTCACCCTCAACTAAGCAAAATAGGTTTGATTTTGAGCGTTTTCGTGAATTTATCTGGAAAAATTATTGTAGCGGCGAGCTAGTTTCGTAATCGGCATTAACAGGGCATTTACCTGTTTTAGATTATAACTAGAACTGTTAGCTTGCTTTGGACATTGGATCAATATATAGGCTGTCTTGGGGATATTGCAAAGGTTACACATCCTTGCAGATACTTTGTGGATGAAATGGAGCACTGCTCTTCTTCAGTTTCTGTTACAATTTTGGTTTTATGTGATATTCTAATTGCAGTAGAAAGTTAATGAATGTATATGTGTTTATGCTATTTTAGGGAGAAGCTGCAGGGATCCTATGTGATTCTGAGATATATTGGTAGGGTTTCAAACCTGCCTGGTTTCTACGGACAGGATGCATATCAGTCAAGCCAGGTGACTTTTTTATGATGTTTTGTTTGTGAACTTTGTTATAACTGAGGCCTATGTATGAATAATACATTCTTCTTTTTTTGTAAGCTCACCTAGTCTATGTTGACATTGTTCTTGATATCCTTTCGGATTTTTTTCTTTTCTCTCCCCTAGATTGATGAATGGCTTGAATATGCACCTGTATTTGGGTCTGGGTCTGAATTTGAGGGAGCATGCAGTTTTGTTGATGGATATTTACTGCAACGTACCTTTCTAGTTGGCAATGCCCTGTCTATTGCTGATGTAGCAATCTGGACCGCACTTGCTGGTAAAGTTTCTGAAAACATACATCTTTGAGATTATAATATATTATGGATTTAATATGAGGTACATTTCTATGGGGCTGTAATTTGGTATTTTGTTTCTCATTTAATCTAAATGTTTTATTTCTCAAATTGTTTGTCTATTTGATCATTCTGTTATGTTGCTGTTATGTGGTTTCTGATGAACACTGTTCCCCTCGTGTACCTTCTGTTTTCCCTCTAGGAGCTGGTTTGAGATGGGAAAGTTTAAGAAAATCCAAAAAGTACCAAAATTTAGTTCGATGGTTCAACTCTGTATCTGTTGAACATGATCCTGTGTTGAGTGATTTTTCTGCTACATTTCTTGGAAAAAGAGGCTCTACAAAAGCTGTCGTATCTAAGTCAAAAGAACCTCAATCTTCAAGTTCGTGGTCAGCTTCATTGGAGAATGATGCTCATGCATCTGACGCAGCTGGAAGCCGAGGAATTCAGGTGGATCTCCCCAATGCTGAGGTTGGAAAAGTGAAGTTGCGATTTGCACCCGAACCTAGCGGCTTCCTTCATATTGGGCATTCAAAAGCTGCGCTGCTGAACCAGTACTTTGCAGACCGGTATAAAGGGGAGCTGATTGTACGATTTGACGACACAAATCCAGACAAGGAAAGTAATGAGTTTGTGGACAACCTTCTAAAAGACATCGAAACCCTGGGGATCAAATATAGTACTGTAACATATACATCAGACTACTTTCCTCAGACCATGGAAATGGCAGAGAAGTTGATTAAGGAGGGCAAGGCCTATGTCGATGATACTCCACGTGAGAAAATGCAACAGGAAAGGATGGAAGGTATAGATTCACGGTGCAGGAATAACAGCGTAGAAGAAAATCTAAAATTGTGGAAGGAAATGATTGCCGGTTCCGAGAGGGGTTTGATGTGCTGTCTCCGTGGAAAATTGGATATGAAGGACCCAAACAAATCACTAAGGGATCCAGTGTATTACCGTTGCAATTTAACTCCTCACCATAGAATAGGAGCTAAATACAAGTTGTACCCAACGTATGATTTTTGTTGCCCGTTTGTCGATTCTTTGGAAGGTATTACACATGCACTGAGATCCAGTGAGTACCATGATCGCAATGACCAATATTACAGAATTCAGAGTGATATGGGGTTGAGAAAGGTCTATATATATGAGTTTAGTCGGCTGAACATGGTCTATACACTTCTGAGTAAGCGGAAACTGCTTTGGTTTGTTCAAAATGGGAAGGTTGATGGTTGGGATGATCCTCGCTTTCCAACTGTTCAAGGAATCGTGCGCCGTGGTTTAAAGATTGAAGCGCTTATACAGTTTATTTTGGAACAAGTAAGTTCATTCATTCAGTACGGTGTTTTGACCTTTATCGTCTAGTATTTTACATTTACATTTTTTGCATATTATTTAGGTTTAATTTAGCTATTTTTCATGCAATGGACTTAATGATTTAAATAGGGTGCTTCGAAGAACCTCAACCTCATGGAGTGGGACAAACTCTGGGCTATCAATAAGAAAATCATTGATCCTGTGTGCCCGAGGCACATGGCTGTCATTGAAGAGCGTCGTGTGCAGCTAATTCTCACTGATGGTCCCAAAGACCCCTTCGTGCGCATCTTACCTAAACACAAGAAATACCCCGGTGCTGGGGAGAAGCCAGTAACGTATTCAAACAGATTATGGATAGATTTTGCTGATGCCCAAGTGATCTCAATCGACGAGGAAGTAACTCTGAAGGATTGGGGCAATGCAATTGTGAAGGAAATCAAGAAGGATGGCAATGGAGTTGTTTCTCAACTGGTTGGGGTTTTGAATCTCGATGGGAATGTTAAGACGACTAAGTTGAAGCTCACCTGGCTGGCGGATACCAACGAGCTTATCAATCTGACCCTGGTGGACTTCGATTATCTTATCACAAAGAAGAAGGTCCCATTTTTGCTTGATCTCTTTATAACACTATAATAATCTTCTGTCATTAGTTCGCGATCTTATCCTAATTGTTTCAATTGGACAGCTCGAGGAAGATGAAGATTTCATCGATGTAGTGAATCCTCGAACCAAAATAGAGACATCAGCGCTTGGGGAATCTGATATGCGCAACGTGAAGCGTGGCGACGTAATCCAGCTGGAGAGGAAAGGGTATTACAGGTGCGATGTTCCTTTTGTTCGACCGTCGAAGCCGTTAGTTCTTTTTGCAATTCCAGATGGAAAGCAGCAAACGGTAGCCAAGTAAGAACACACCTATCCTACCCTTACTCAAAAATGTTTCTGGTGATTTAAATGCAAAGATAGTTTTTTTAATTTAAATGACAACACGGTTTTCTGCCCGTTTTCATAACACAAACCTTTCAATGAAATTCAAATTCAAATTCAATTTTTTGGCGCGAATCTGGACTTGATGTCCATCACCTGTCCGGGGCTGATGTGGAACGCCGCCGCCAGCACATCGTCGGGAAGCGGCGGTGCCGCCCCGAACAGCGCGGTGGGTATTGACTGAGTCCCCGGCAGCTGGCTGTTGAAGGCGGAGATCACCGCTGCCGGCGAGTCCCCGCGGTTGATCTGAAAATGGATGAGGGCTTTGGGGAAGACGAACACCTCGCCCTGCTTGATGCTCCTCAGCACGGCGGCATTGGCTGTCGTGATAAACCCCACGTCAAGCGCCCCCTCCAGGACGAAGATCACCTCGGTGGCGCGTGGGTGTGTGTGCGGCGGGTTGACGCCTCCGGGGGCGAAGTCGATACGGGCCAGAGAGACGCCGAGGGTGTTGAGGCCCGGAAACTTCTGGACATTGGCGCCGGTGACAAGCGACCCGACGGAGTTGTTGGTCGGGCCGGCCGTCGATATTCCGGCGAAGAAGAAGTCGTCGGCCGTTACGTTTGACTTGCAGGGATACCCGTTGACCGTTATCGCTGTTTCATTGTTAATTAGTAATTAGCAAATAATCCCTACACAGTATATATATAAATAAATATATATATATATATATATTCCTTCAATATAGTTTTTTTGAACACGCATTTTTTATAGATATTATTCCTTTTGTAGTCGAAAAATAGACTCACATTTTTAGCATAAATTGTAATATGATACATATTTTTTTATCTTCGGAAACGACTTATTCTATATCTTTGTAAAAACATCAAACTAGAAAAAAAAATTACTTTTTATTTAAAATAGCCCATTTTGTAAGAAAAGAATAAAATTCACTAGGTTAAGGTGTGTTAGTTTGTTTTCAACTCTGATTTTACATTATTTAAATATATATTTTCTAATTTATAACTATTTTTTTTACATAATCATAAATTATTATTTATATATGGTTAAATAAACCATACATACCAGAAGAGAAATCAGCAACACAGATATCTTGCAGCGGATCAGGATCGTTGGCAGAGACGTGAATAATTATTACAGCTATCATCGTCATCGTCATCATTATCTTTATCGAAGAAGCAGCTGGAGCAGCCATGGTTAAGTTAAGGTACGCGGTGATGGTGAAGAAGAGGAAGAAGATATATAATAGTGGAAAACTGTATATCTAAATGGATACACATAAAATTAACAAAATTGTGACTTATATTTATATTCATGACTAGCTGCTTGTTGGGACAATATATTATTAATTAATCAAAAGTTGCATCACGAAACATGCCACTCCTAAATGAAGAACAATAGTATTATTCATTACAAGAGTTGCTTTCGTTAATTAATTAATTAATTAATATGCCCATGCCCGAAGAATGCAGACTTGAATTTAAATACTAAATACTAAATACTAATGCTTTAAATTAAAAAGTAGTTAATATAATATTTTAGAAAGTACAATTTATTTTTAATTATAATATAAAAATAAAATATAAATATTTAATTTAATATTACAAATAAAATAAAATAAAATAACAAATATTAAACTATAAAGTGGAAAACCAACTAGGCATTATACATGCCTTAATTGCAAATTTCATTGTAGTTATATGACTTATAGTTATATAAGATTTATACACTATAATATGTATATCGATGAATTATTAAATACAAATATTTAAATTTGTGAATAAACATACGTGTGCAATATTTTTAATCCAATCTAGTTTGATGAAAAGCTATCAAAATATGGCCGTAGGACTACTACAATACTAATAGCTAAAAATTTATATCCACTGAAGAACTAAACAATTTATTATAAATTTTCAAATAATTAATTTAACTTATCTATATCTTAATTCATATTTAAAACTATAATTGAGTAATTATAGCAAGCAACCCAATATCAAAATTAAAATCGAATAACTTATATATTTTTTTGTGTTTCTATCTTCTATTTCATTTGTTAGTTTGATTGTATATACATATATATATATAGGTTTATATATATATATATATATTATAGTTCATAATGGAAGGTTAAATACTACAGATATTCATACAACTTATCCCCAAAATTTGCAGACATGCCATGGCAGGAAGACAATCCTGAATTTAGATTACAAACCCATCCTTAATTACTACAAATATATTCACAGAAACAAAATCGAATCTTCATCAGCTACTGAAAATTTTCTGACCTTCTTACCCCATCGTCTTCTTCAACCTCCACTCCTCTGATCAGATACAGATCATGCTTTCCGACTAACTGTTAAAATCGAAGCTTATGAAACATTACACAACAGTAAGTAATAAAATTTACATCGATTATTAGGAAATACCTAAATTAGCTTCTAATTAGGTCATAAAACGGCGTCGTCTTCCTCAAATCTGATGCTCAGATCATCAATCTTGCTAAATTCGCCCACCAAAAATCCATTCTTGTCGATAACCTGGACTCCATTCAAGAACCCAAAGTTGGAATCTTGCTCGGCTTCCGGGGCCAATTTCTTTCCCCCGTCGGCTTCGGAGGGGGGAAATGGTAATTTCAGACTTCCGTCGTCGTCATCGATGCCGGAAATCGAAGAACTTCCGGCGGAGAAACTTTTTCCGCTGGATTTCCTCATCTTCTTCAATCTCTCGTCGATTTCACTCTGCTTCGAGAGATAGACCATGGAAGCTTCCTCGGCGGTATCGAAAGTCCCTAGCCAAATTCGTTTCTTCTTAAATGGATCCCTAGTTTCGGCGGTGAATTTTCCCGATTTCCGGCGACGGACTCCGGGAAGCTTCTTCATTCTGATGGGTGGTTGACGGTGGCGACGATCAGTTTGGAGAGCAACTTCGTGGACTGTCTTTGTCTTCTTTTTCTTCATCGTCTTGTTGTTGTGGGGGTGTGGATGATCGGCGTTTTCGTCGTCGTCGGCGGAGGAGCCGTCGGTAGCGTCGGGGTCGTAGTAAGAGATTCTGACCAGTTTGGCCGCCGTCGAGACTTTTCCAACTTTGCCCATGTTTGTTTCTTTTAAGTGCCCTGTTTTGTGCGTTATTTAATGCGTTTTGTTTAGGGTTTGGTTTTTTTAGGCAAAGCCAAAAGGGTTGGGATTATCGGTTTAAATTTATCCGGTTTAATCGATTCACCCAATTAAAATTAAACGCATATGCATTTATTTGTTTACATTTTTTTATTTTGTTAAAAATCAAAATCTAATTAATTTATCAAATATTTGCACAATAGTCCCTATAATTTTCCTTTCAATTCTTCCGTTTATTTTTGTGTTCTACAAATTGATTGTACTCTTAAACCCCAATCCTTCTCTATTCTGCGTTCTCTAAATCGACTTCACCTTCCGACCTAGTTCTTCCGCCGCCAAGAGAACTACAATAGGTGTTTTTTTATTTTATTTTTTATATTTTGTTTTTCTTTTTCACTTTTCTCATTTTTTTCCCACTCTTCCCACTCTAGGGGTTTTTTTTATTTTTTATTATAGTGTATCTATACACCTTAACACAACACAATTATTTAATTTAATTTGCATACAATCTCTTCAGATGAGAGAGAAAAATAATCATAATAATTTTTAAAAATTGTGAAATATTTTATAAGTGTTCGATGAATATGCGCATAGGATTTGAAAAACACGGCTTGGGATCATCGGTTCAAATTTACCCAGTTTTCTTGGCGGCGGAAGGATTGGGTCGGAAGGTGAAGTCGATTTGGAGAACGCATAATAGAGAAGGATTGGAGTTTGGGGGTAAAATCGATTTGCAGAATACACAAAAATGAATGAAAGAATTAAGAGAGAAATAATAGAGACTATTGTGCAAATATTTGGTAAATTAATTAGATTTTGATTTTTAACAAAATAAAAAAATATAAACAAATAAATGCACACCCTTTTAATTTTGATTGGATGAACCAATTAAACTGAATAAATTTAGACCGATGATCTCAACCCAAGCCAAAAGAGTATCCATCACTCATAAATTATTATTTATATATATATCATATTTCGTCTAAATTTATATATATATATTTTTAGGTTTGAAAAAAATTTATCTTGTTTTTTTTATAATAAAATAATTATAATATTTTATTATTAGTATTATTATTGTTGTTGTTGTACTTTCTATATCTTCAAATGTTTATCGACGATGTAATATAAATAAAATTTTTATGTGATAGTTTTAATATAAAATTGAATTTAGTATAATAAAGAATATATAAAATAGATATTTGATTTAATATGTTTTAGGTAAAAAAATTGATAAATAGTACTCCCTTGGTTCCTCATAGATGATTTTTTTTTTTTATTTTTTGTCATTTTTCACAAAAATGACTTTTTTTAAAAAAATAAATTTATCAATTTTAAATACATTTAAAAAATATAAATTAATTTAATTTAATTTCTAATTTTTTTTAATCTCTCATCAGTTAACAAATATTTTTATTTATCTTTAAATCTTTCAATTTTTTTAAAAACTAATTTATAATAACGATAAATAAATAAATATATTCTTTATATTTAATTATATTATATAAAATTTAATTATCTATAAAATGATATTTATATTTTATATATTTTATTGATATATAATGTTAAAAATATTATATATATTTTAATCTTTTAACCATTGAATAACTATGTAAATAATTAATTTATAGTACCAAACAAAATGCATTATTTGCATGGACGGAGAGAGTATAAATTTTGTAAAATTTGACAAACAAACACAATGTCTATATTAATATTTGTTGTCTTCGTGCTTTATATTAGGGGATGCTATTTCCTCTAATCAACTTACAGTAATTATAAGATTTAATAAAAATAATTCACCTTTTGGTAGCGACCTGTCGGTGGTATAGATTTGTGATCGTAAAATTATGGATTTAAATTTTCGACACTTAAGATTACTTGCCACATGAAATTATATATTATTTATGTGGACCTAAGTTGTCATATTTATTGTAAATTAATAATAAAAATAATATATATAATATTTTTAAAAAATTTATATGAAAATAAATCAAAATAAATAAAATATAAACAATTTATATACAACACAAAGTAATATCCAACATTTGTAAGTGGATGATAGTTCCGAGGAGTTTTGCAGCTAAGGTTACTTCCACTTAAGGTGATTTTGATATATAATATATTTTAAAAAATATTTTATTTTATTTTATTAATAATAATATTATTAGTGTACGTGATTTCAAATGTATCTCACCATCTTTCTTTTGGATTTTTTATTTTTTTTAAATATGCATCCCAAATATATTAGCTTTGTTTAGAAGGAAGGTTTCCGAGGATTTTGAAATTTTAAATGTTAGTAAAAAGAAAATAAATAAATAAATATACAAGAGACCATGCGAGTGTAGTAGTGGATGGCTAACAGGGGACTTGAGCTCTGACACAAGATTTTGATGATAGAATTCCAGTGTAGAGTAATCGGAGTTCTAATTTGGTGGAAGAGAATTTGGCAGACAAATGCAGAATCGGAGAGAAACGTAAGAGTTCAATAGGCTGTTGGTGAGGGAGGGAACGGCGAAATAGCCATTGGTGATGATCTGTGCGTGGATTCTGTACAGGGAGACGACGTCGTTGCAGCGTTGCCTGAGCATCAAGGAAAGTGTGCGAGCGGAGTAAGGCATGGCGGACACAAGTTCGACAATGAGGCTCCTAAGGTTGAGACGAATTGAAAAGATAGGCCGGCCATGGAAGCCTCCTCGGCAATATTAGAATTGAAAGTCCCCGGAACCCTAATTTCTGCAACGAACGCCGGCCAGCGTCTTACTTTCACAGCGGAGATGGCTTCGAAGAGGCTATTGAATTAAAAAAGTAAAATAATATTATTGATATAATATTTTAAGTAAAAAATATATTTTAATTATAAATTTGTCCCATCCCTTCCCTCTCCCTGAGTCAGAGTTGTTAATTTGCCCCATTTCAGCAAACAGCAGTTAGATGGAGGTCCGGGACCTCCGGGAGTGCCACTCCTGCAAATCGCTCCACTCCATTATCCTTCACAACGTCCCTCACCGAGGCTCTTTCGTCTTCCTCTGCACCGCCTGCGTCCTCCGCCACCACACCGGCAGTTTCTGCCCTCTTTGCTTCGACTTTTACGACGACACTTCCGACCTCTCCAATGAGTCCCGCGTCATGTGCCTCCGCTGCCCTGCCATAGTCCACCTCACTTGCCTCCCTTCTGCCCGCTCCTCCTCCACCTTCCGCTTCATCTGCCCCCAGTGCTCCGATCCTTCTTTCAAGTTCTTCGATTTTAGGCCTGATTCTCCCAGCTCTAAAGACACCGCCGGCAATTCATTCGCTAGGGATTTGCCGAGGCAATTGCTCTGCGCCGCCAAGATCTCCTCTGCGTGCACGCGCCGGATGGCGTCCGTTGCTAGAACCAATTCGGAGAGAAGAGTTCGAGAAGCTGTGGTGGCGAGGAAACGTGCCAAGGAAGCGGTTGAAAGGGTGACTTATTTGATGGTCAATCGACATAGAGAGGATGCCTAGGAAAAAGTGGATAAGGAATCATCTGGCAAGCCACCAATTCTTGCTTACGGATGAGGTAACAGTTTTGTGAAATTCACCTGTTCATGCTTTGCTCTAAGTTCAATCCTTCGCATTAATATTCGATTTGCTCTAATTTATGATCTTCAGTTTGTTATCGTGCCCGAAATCTATGCATTGCAGCTGTTAATATGTATTCTAAAGCTATGCTGATTGCTGCAAGATTAATTAGGTTGAGGTTGCTATTGGTTGAATTGGTGTTTCTATGATTAGCTGTTATGCTAAGAATTTAGGGGATGATTTAGATAAACTCAATCTGAAAATCTTCCTGGAGCCAAAATTCAATCCAATAAAGGTAAAGAATAGCACAATAGCAAAATTCAATCCAATAAAGGTAAAGAATAGCACAATAGAAATGCAAGTATGTTTTCTTATATCCAAATCTGCAGCGGGTATTGAAGGGCTTGTTCTTCAAGATAGGCTGCCTTTGGATGATTCTTGGACGCTCTTTGCCTTTGCCTTGTAAACTGCCTCCAGATGATTCTTAAGCATTTGCTTTGACTTTCCGAATCAGAATTAGCTAGTATATGTGTGTGTCTAATTTTATTTCACGGTCTCTTATTATTGATAAACTCTCCAAGAGATTTGCTACCTTCTTATTGCTTGTACTTAGGTATTTCGCTAATTTGAGGTTCAAATAGATGGAAGAGGACCTTTACCTTCTCATGATTTCTCATGGCTTCCTTTACTTTCTAGATTATTACTTCTTTTACAACATCAAGCTCTCTGCTTTCTCACTAATGCTAGCAGTGTTGTCATCTTGCTAAGAAGAGCAGCAAGTCTTCTTTCTTAGAAGAGCTTTCTCACTGAAAATCACTCTTCACATGGTGACCTTTTTGCCACTCTAACATTTTAAAAATTCAATGCAGAATGTGAAGAGTTGTAGATCTAATGGCAGGCTGTGGGCACAACTTTTGTCCACAATCTTTGCTTTTCCCAGACTTGCATTTCATGACATACACCTAGATCTCTCCAAGAGTCTTGCATAGATATATATGGCAGCATTTTATGCTTTGTCATCTAATTTGTGGTTGCCATACTTCAACTCGTGCTTGGTCTTAAGCCTCTTAACCTTTCTGTCCGTTTGGTTATCTTCAAGTGTTTTTCACTGCTTAAAAAGGTCGACCTTTGCTTTTATAGCTCCAAAACTACAACCTTTCTAATACCGTCAACCAGAGTGATCATGTAGCGTTTTCTTATGCATGTGTCAACCATGAAGAGTGCATCTGCTTTTTCCTGCCATATACACAATGTTTGCAAAATTTGAGTTTGCCAACTCCTTGCTTTATCAGCAGGCTTTGTTTATGCACAAACCTACATAACTAAGGGATGCTTATGTAGCTCTGCATTTTACATGGCGTGGTGGAGTCTTTCAAAATGTATAAATTCTCTCCTTGATTTGCTTTTAGCAGTGCCCTTAGAACTCTACCGTGTAGCATAATATTTATATCGTATTGATTCTAAAGCCCGTAAAGAAATCATGCTTTCGTTCATAGTATACCACATATCTAACAATAGTATACATGATCATATTTCAATTATGTATTCTTTCTAACTAAATCAATCCCTTCCACAAAGTGTTGGGCATCAATTCCTCACCATTAGGGAATCACTCACAATTTAAGCATATATGAAATAAGTAATCAGAATTTATAATCCACTTCCTCCGCGAACATGCCTCTGTTATCTTGACCAAAAAAGTGTTCCCTGAATCTAAGCGAACTGTTGCTTCTCACTCTTTCTTAATTTTCAACTTATAGGAATCAACAACCATGTGTTCCAGCTTATAATAGTGACCTTTTATTACATTTTGTCTTTACATATTTGTACTTAAAGGAGATGGATTTCCATAGGACATAAGAAATGTTTGTATAAAGGAGAGAGTGAAAATACAACAAAAGTAGCTTGATCATCATCCTCAAAGGCAATGTCCTGAATTTCCTGATCCGAATTAATTGGGTTAAACTCATTCAAATGATCCTGGATTTGAGAGCCTCACTCATGCAGATTGTGTACTGATGTTTCTTCAATCTCAAAATTTTAATCATATATTTAGCAACATACTGCTTTTCCAAATTCGCCTACAGTGCTGTCGAATGTTAAAAATGAGAAAAAAAAGTGTAAAAATGAGAAAAAATAAAGTGTAAGGACTGATTTATACTCTATCTATAGGTTGTATCAAAGCAGTTGTAGAACGGACCAACTGATGCAGTGTTAGGTGGTGCAGAAGATTACGAAATTCTTGAGATAGCCCGGAGAAAACTCTTCAGCTTCCTTTCAATAATTCCTTAAAGTAAAACCATGATAGCTGTTCCCATTTATAAAGAAGATTGTTTAAAAGGGCGAATTATTATTGTGATCCAGATCTCTCTCACGATGATGATTCTATGTATTTCTTTTTCTCAGATGGCATGAAGTTGTGTTCTCTGTCTCTTAAATTGTATCGGATATCATGTGCTATACTTGAATCTATATAGTGACAGTTCATTTGTTGATGCACTCCTATTTTCTTCCCTATAATTTTATATGTCGCTTAGATGTTATCATTCTGTGCATTTCATTCTACAATACATGATGCAAAATGGTAAGACAAACACAAACCGATTTCTACAGTATTCGCTCTCTTGCAGAGGAAAAAAAAAAATGCTTCTTTGGTTGCGAAAGTTCATTGATTCACTCTCCATATGTCTCTCCTCCTAGTTAGGAACTACGGCTTTTCTATGAGCCGCAATAGAATATTAGAACCTAATTAGTAGTTTCTACAGAAGTTCCTAATTTGTCAAAGTGGTTCTTGTTTTGTGCTTAATAGTTTAGACAACATATGATAAATTGGAAGACCAACCCCGATAACTCAAACTAGATGATGTGCCGGGGCTATCCCAAGAGCATCCTCGGCTAAAACATTTCTAGAACCTCAATAATGTCTTGAATTGGTTGTGTATGAGTTCTTTTTAGCTAGACAGTCTACTTATCGATTGTTTTTCTCTTACATAAAAGCTCAAAACTGTATACACTGTCTTGATTATTTCATTTTCAGGTCTTTTAGTAATTGAAGTGCGAAGAGGTGATCTCAACTCCGTTCAGCTACACCATTCTCGAATCTGCGGCCGCGGTGTTGTCCATAGAAAGGTTGCTGAGACCTGTCTCAGAATTTACTGTCCCAAATTTGTTCTGCAAGGATTCCAACCATGTCTGTAAAATCTGAATGGCTTTGTTTCACTTTTCTTTTCGAATATTCAGAGACAAATGGGAAAAAAATGTGTTTGTTTGTGCTATCGGGTATATGTTATCGACTATAAACTAATTTTCTTCTTAAAAGAACATATATTTTTTCTTCTAAAACGTTACAAATATTTCATGTACGTATATTTGTGATGTTTTAAATAAAAAATATATTAATAGATGCTTTTTTGTGAACCCCTACACAGTTTCAAATTTTGGGACAATGTTTTTTTATAGCAATGTTTTAAATAAAAAATATATTAATAGATGCTTTGTTGCGAAAGCCTACAGAGTTTCAAATTTTGGGACAATGTTATAAAAAATGATAAAAAGGTTTAGTTCATGCATTTGGCTATAAATCAAGAGACATTTCTCATAATGCATTTAATTTTTTATTTTTTATTTTTTTAATATTATACTAATAATAATTATAAATACTTTATCCCAATAGGCCAATGATTTTATTGCACCTTGCTAGTAGCCAAAGACTATTATAATCATAATCATAATAATTGTATAATAAAATTAGTAGTGATGATATCCTTTTATACTACTCCTGTAACTTATACATTAATACATACCAAAGGAATCAAGAAACTGTTGTGAGTATTTGGTGGCAATGATTTTATTTAATTTATTTATTTTTATTGGGTTGAATTCAAAATTATATGTATGTAATGGATTGTGTGTGTCTGTGTCCCCTGCAAAGTCAAATCTGATGTTGGGAAAGTCTTTGGGTGTGGGATCTCTTTCCATACATAACCTCACAGACATAAAGTTGAAAATCAGACAAAAAGATAATGAGAATCTTTATGATTATTAAGATAGTGAATTGATGTTGCCACAATTATTAATTATTTAATTGTTTTTTATTAATTAATTAATATTACGAAATAAAATCATTAAATTTCTCTTTGTTTTCTCTCTTCACATATCTTCAGCGATAGCTAGAGATAACTCCCTCTGCATTTATCCCTCCAAATAAACAGTAGTACCTCTCTCTGGTTTCAAGAGTCAATTTATTTTTTGGCCGTATTGATATTTAATATTAATTATAAAAAAATTATAAAAATACTTGCATCAGTGTCTTATAATACTAATAAAAGAATATTTGTATAAATAATTATATAAATATAAAAATATTTTTAATGTAAAATATAATGATACAAAAGATAAATAAGATCTTATAGATAGACAGGAATGAGTAATTTTATTATATATAAAAAATTGTTAAACAAGATTTTTTTTTATTTTTTATTTTTTATTTAAAGAACCTATTGGATGTTAAAGTTGTTGTAAGAGCCATCGAGAATAACTGAATTTATATTTAATGCAATAATTAAAAATTTATCTAACAGTGTAGTATGCTATTAATCGTGCCATTACATGTGTAGTTAAGAGAATAATTGATTTGTTATATAAACGTAAATTTTATTTTTATTTTTTAATATCCCAATCATTATATCCTTTGAATACATCCAATAATAAATATTAAATAACACCCCCACACACATATATTTTATTTGCTCGTGATTAATAATTTAATTTCCATACCATGCACCATTATAGCACGTCAATTATTTAATTACCAAGCCCTTGACCAATTTAAATTAGAATTGATTTTTGGATTTGTTCAGCAATGGCCTGCTTCCTTCAGCTTCTAACAGCCAGACTAATTAAATTCATTTATAAATATATACTATTATATATATATATATATATTTAAATAATGCCCATTTGCTACAAATTTAATTACTTAAAAAATCAATATAATTAATCCCTCGACCATCACCATAATCATTGACCTCATATATCACCATAATTAATTATTAAATAAAATGTCATGTTTTAATTTAATTCCTGTAGCTTATATATATATATATATATAGAATACCTGTAGTTTTTCTTATATAATTTATAAAATCATTTCAAATGAACTATAAATGCATAATAGTAAAAAAAATAAAGTCAATATATTACCTAGAATAGGTTGCCAAATGTAAAATAACAAATAAAATGATGAAACAGATGTATAATATGGTCATAATTGAATGAAAAATGAATTCGAAGATCATATAATAAATATATATAAATACTGTAGATTAGCAAACATGTACCACCACAAACATTATATATATATAAAAAAAAAAGACGTATAACTTGTGACAATTCGATTCCATGCCTAATTATTTTTATTTAAAAATCTTTGTTCTGTTGTGGATATATATATATATATATATATATATATAGAAGAAGAAGACTTAAGTGGGTCCTGTATATATAAAGACCTCAATAATTTGGTTCACATGCATCCATTGCAACTATCCAATATAAATATATATACGTACGCATTGGGTATCTTTATATATATATATATATATATATATGAGAATTGTTAGGGTGTTTATTTGAAAAATTCAGTACGCAACACCTGTAATATATATAAACAACACTCAGTCTTATTATATACAACACATGGTGTATATAGTAAAAACATGTGTAGTTAGTTTATAATTATAAGTGTGTTATATAACAGTATGTGTGGTGTACTGAAATTAACTATTATTTGTATGATACTATGTGTTGTGCTGAAATCAACTATTGTTTGTGTTGTGCTGAAATCAACTATTGTTTGTGTTGTATAAGACTATAACATGTAATGTTAGTTCATGTGGTGTATTTGTATTGTATATAAATATATATGGTATGATGTCTGTAGTAGCACCGTGTGTTGTTTAATTAATAGATCACAGTGTGTTGTGGTATGTTAGTACGGCGCTGTAGCTGCCACCTATATATATATACATACATATGAACATACAATATACACAGTATCCGGTGTATTACAAAATTTATATTAATATAATACAAATATAAAAAATAAATAATTAACAATACAAGACAACATTTCATATAACATATATTATTGTTAATTTTAATTGTACTATTTAAACATATGTGTTGTCTTTCTATTTTCTTTGTGCACCCTAACCTATCCGATATTAAAAACAAGAAGACCATATAATAAAATTATTAGTAATGATAATAATATGTAAGAAAAGAAAATTATATATATATATATATATTAATTAAATTGAATTGAATTGAGTGTACATTTTTTCCTTGGATGCACGTGGGCGCACAAAAGAGACTCCTGGATTTATACCCCACAAATATATACGCTTCATGTGGTTTGGTTCATATACATACATATATATATATATATATATATATTTTGGATTTTAGATGACGTGGGAACCGGCAGCCGCTACCCGAAAGTGTGCACTGGGTAAACCTCCCGGCCTAACCTAATACCTGCAAACCAAGTCCGACGGGAAAATCACACTGGGTGAACTATGTGTGGCAGGTGACCTGAGGCATCGGGGATTTAAACATGACCTCACGGTCACAAGTCAAACTCCTACACCACCGGGTCATCCTGACGATATATATATATATATATATTGAATTTATGGATAATTGAAATCGAGTGGCCCTATTCATCATCTATTTCTTACATTTGATTCCCCAAATCCTTATAATAGAATCTTTTTTTTTTCTTCTATGAATTATTGCAACTCTATATTGTAAGTATTTGTCCTTTTGTATAGTTGCTTGAGGGAAAGGTGCATTGGCATCATTCCAAGTTCTAATACTGTTTAAAAGAGGAGTCGAGTCGAGTCGAGTGGAGCTCATTCTTTACTCGGCGCAATGTAGCAAAGTCAAACATGTTTGTCACAGTTGTGACGATGAAAATGAATGTTCGAAGAATACTAATAATACTTTCGACCCTAAATTAATAATCTCTTAAAAAGATACTACTCGACTCCTATATCTTAGTTTATTATACAATTGTACAAAAGAATATAACATGATTGAATTTTTCTTGCCACATCTTTAATTTAAAACTTGACTCAAATAAATTATATTCATTCAATTCCCAATTGATCAACTTTAAGCAAAGAAAAACCGATGATAGAATCAAAATAATAATGTGACCTAATTCCTTATCCTAAAAACTAGTCTACACGATTTTAAATTCGATAGAGTTCCCACAAAAACACAGATGGACTTGTCACCAGCACAACCTTTCTCCATCGCCATTATCGATCATCATCATCATCATCGAAGCATCAACATCAAGACATGTCCTCTTTCATGGCCCCTCATTTTCATGTCCCCTCTATAGATCCTACAAAATAAATAAATCTCGATTGAATTCCATAGAGAATTATATATATTGTGAAGTCTAAGTTGAAGTCAGGAAAATTACTAGACATAGTCCAAGCCAAAAACCAACAATCAATTTTAATTTTTTTATGTATATATATATATATATAGGTGTCAAGATCAAAACCTCGGAGACTTGAGGTCTGAAAAAATGTACGGACGGGTACAAAATATTTTTCGAGGTACTTTTATCATCGAACCTCCAAAAGGGCACCATCCCATTTTAATTAAACCACCGGCAACTTTACCGTCGTGGTCGAATAGTGTTCGAGGGCTTGGATATACAATATTTTTCTAGGTTTCAACTAATCAAAAAATTCAATTACTTATTATTTTTATTATTATTATTTGGGTAAGGATAATGTAACCCTAGCTACGTAGGTTGTTGGAACAAATTAAAGGATCGATCAGCACACGTGGGTTGGGTGTGAAAAGTGAAAATAAGACATGCATATAATACGATACAATAAAATACATTCGAGGGGACTGGTTATTGGTTCTTTGAATCTTGCAGTGGATCGAATTAAGTTCTGCTCTCCAGAATGTTACTACTTTTTTGTTCATTTTCTCAGTACCCCTTTTTAATTACTTTGGATATATTTGATGTATAGATAGATATATAGTACTGAAAAGGATTGATTAATTGGGTCGTGGTGGGGAAGGGTTCTTGAACAGTACATAAAATAAAATAAAATTATATGTTCATGGGGACAGACAGTCCCAGTCATTGTCCTGAAAGGTGGGTTTTCGATTCATGGATAAATGTATGTTTCACGACGTACGGTAAAAGTCAAGAAAGTGAAATCTTTAATTAATTAAATAATGAGTATATATAATTATTGCCTCGAATTCTTACAACCTGTAAATTGCGTGAGCAAATAAAAATAAATTGAAGGTGAAAAGAGGTAATGAAACAGGAGCAATAATATTCCTGGTTACCTAAAAATGTCGGTATCAAATAAAAACTGAGAAAATTAATTAATTTTAGTATAGTCGGTCCCCCGATATTTACAGATTAAGAATAAAGAGTACTAATCAATCTGTATAGGCACACGTACAGTTTGCTTGCTGAAACAAGAATTCAAGGTTGAAGATGGAGTCGTTCATCGGACCTGCGAATTAATTCAGAATTCCAATTTTTTTATGAGCATCGGAGAAATTAATTTATAAGAATTTAATTTATAGTACTATGAAAATTGTCCGAAAGTGGCTGCCGGATTGCTTGTCTGCCAATTGGATATGGCTAATGATCCGTGATCTACCGCCGTTGTAAACTGCGCCGCCGGAGGTTTACTCTCGCCGCCGTAAATATGATCGCCGGCGCCGCCGATTGGATTGTGGATGGAAATGGAAGAGCTTGCGAGCAGAAATGGGGACTGCAGGTAGTCGTTCCACTTGATTATGTCTTCTTCTTTCTGATCGGACTTTCCGCAGTCCGCCGCCGCCGGCCATGGAAACGCGGCGGCGGCGCTTTCGAAGGGGTAGCTGCTGCTTTGAATCTCACTGCTTACATTATTTAACCGGCCACCGCCGCCGCCGCCGCCGCCGGTATCCCAATTCTCGAATTTTACAGAGAAAGGATTGATTGGGTGGTTGTCGGCAGCCACCGCCGCCTGCGGCGGCGGTTTCATTTGTGCCAGAATTGGAGCCGCCGACAGGCTGGCAATGGAAGTGGCGGCAGTGAAGTGGTGTCCGAAGTCGCCGCTGTTGCTGATGTCAGAATTCTTGGGGAAGTAAAGACCGGCGGCGTTGGAATTCATACCCAGTCCGATGTTTGGTTGCTGGAAGGAAAGAAATCCCGACAGATCACACGGCGGCTTGCCGGCGGCGGCGGCGACAAATCTACTGAGGAGGAGTTCTTGGGTGGAATTGGGGCTGCCGGAGTTTTCCAGGTGAGAGTGATTTTGGTAATTTTCCGGCAGGGCGAATGAACTCCGATGATCGGAGTTGTCGAGGGCGGCGGCGCTGAGGTCGCTGGAAGCAGGTTCCGATGGCTTTTCATTGTTCTTACAGTTGGGGGAATTTTGTTGGTCGTTAATGGAATTATTTTGGAGGGGTTTGTGGGTGTTGGGGTCGATCCCTTTCTGCCTGAGCTTCTTCTTGATGGATGAGTTCCAGAGATTCTTGATTTCATTGTCGGTTCTGCCAGGGAGCTGGGCAGCAATTTGAGACCACCTGGAAAATTTGACAACGTTGTCAAATTAATTAATCAATCAATTAATTCAAGGTTAAGCCCAATATTACATTACATTACTACACCTGTTTCCAAGAACTGAATGCAATTCGATGATCAAATCCTCTTCCTCAGTGGAAAATGTCCCTCTTTTCAAATCAGGCCTGAGGTAATTGATCCATCTCAATCTGCAGCTCTTCCCGCATCTCTGAAGCCCTTTTCGATTAATTCAAAGTGATCAGTTCAGAAGAGATCGATAAACCCTAATCTGGGAATTTCAAATTAATTGTAAAATGTTAGTTAGCAGTTAATAGTTACCAGCTAGTTTGGGGACAGAGCTCCAGCAGCCATGGCCGTATTTGTTGATGTGCTTTATGAGCTTCTCATCTTCCTCTGGCGACCAAAGCCCTTTTCTCAATTTCTGCTTGTAACAGCAAGAATGCCTGCCCATGCTGCAAGACAATCCTTTTTTTTCTGTTTTTCTCGAAAAAATCACTTTTGATTAATAATTCAGTGTCAGCATGACACACACAGCTAGAGAGAGAGAGAGAGGAGAGAGAAATGCAGTGTGTGTGTTAAGACAGACAATGAGAGGAAGAAGGAATGAAGTCAATAGGGAGGGAGGAAGAAGATGTGCTTTAAAAAGGGAAGGGTCACAGTCAGTGAGATTACTAATTTATTACCTTTCAGATTATTCCCCTAATTCCATTCTCAATTATACATTCAATTTAATTTAATTTACTTTCTTCTCTTTCATGACTATTAGGCTCTCTGTTCTTTTAATCATTTTTATTTTATTTATTTATAATTAATATATTTTTCAATAAAAAATATGAAACATACCCTTAATGGGAGAAGGTTGTCAAAATAAAAATGCATTTTCATTAAGGATTTTTAACAATATAATTAATAATCTCATCAATAGACACCCTTTGTGGGTCACCACACAAATAAATTAATGTATATCATACTAATTAATTTAAAAGAATTAAAATTTACAAAGCCTTGGAACTGTACATACATGCATATACATACAAATATGTGTATATAAGTAATTACAAGATATTAATTATTAATAAACATTATAATAATTAATCCCAACTGTTTTTTTTTTTATTTACTTAAATATTATGATTATGTATTCTTTTTAAAATTATATTGTATTATACAGTTTTGAAAACTTAAATAAAAAGTTACTTGTTTATATAAAAAATAATAAAAATTAAATTTTATAAGAGCACACAACACTCAATGAACCACTCCACAAATTATTTTTGATTCACTCAAAAAAAAAAAAAAATGTTGAAAAAATCAATTTATTCCAAGATTATTATTATTATGAAAATGTATTGATAATGGAACAAGTGTTTGATTTGATTTGATTTTTTTTTTTTTTTTTTTTATTGATAATGGAGCAAGTTAATTTACCACACATAACACAAAATTAGTGGCAAGAATTGGGAATGGGAATAAGTTTATAAAATGAAGAAATTTGCCATGATTAGTTATTTATTCCAATGAGAGTAATCTGCAATTAATTCTGTGATAAAATATCCTATCAAAATTGGACAT
Organism: Andrographis paniculata; assembly: GCF_009805555.1. Taxonomy (NCBI): domain Eukaryota; kingdom Viridiplantae; phylum Streptophyta; class Magnoliopsida; order Lamiales; family Acanthaceae; genus Andrographis; species Andrographis paniculata. The sequence continues at coordinate 5,797,182 of NW_026137402.1, forward strand.
TCTCTTGTCTTTCTTCATGGACATTCAATACTTTATTTTAATATACACAATAGTTTGTACCCTCTTTCTTTAGTAATAAACCTATTTGCCAGGTGGCTTAATAAATAAATAAATTAATTGATTTGGTGTTACTATCATTTATTTATTTTAATAAATTAGAGAACCCATATATTAATTAATTAAGACCCTACACTACATAACCCCATATGGGATGATGTTTCTTCATTTTTTGCTCTAATTTCACTTTCATTGTGAAACCCTTTTCGATTAAATCTTCTATTTGTCATTTCAAATTAAGATAAGCTTTGGTCTTTATTGTTTTCCTTTTTATTTAGTTATGATATGGTTAGGATTTAATAGGTTGTTTTTCTAACGTGTTGGAATAAAATGATCATTCTATTCAATAAAATTTAAAAAATGGGACAAGAAAATATTATTGTTGTAACATCACAATTGTATTTGGTAACAAATTTGCATAATTTGACAACGAAGTGAATATTCTGTGATCATATTATTTAATTTATGCGCTTATGTGACAAATATAAAATTAAATTATATAATCAACTCTATATGTAATATTTTTACCAATTTAAATTGTAGTATATAAACATTTATACTCCAATTTGATTGAAAATGATTAAATTCCACCAACTACTCAAATTATTTGATGACTTGGAAGGAATCAAATTAATATATATATATATATATTTAATAATGAATGTAGGAAACTTCTCATAAATATTTTTTTTTTATATATATTTAAATATATAAATTATCCATGATTGGTTTAAAGTTGAACTGTACTTCTTTTCTCTTTGCAATTTTTAATTGTGAGAAGAAATTATTAAAAGGATATTAAACTAACCTCAGAATTAATTAATTAAAGGTAGTAATATAATTTAAAATGAATATGTATGTATTTGTAAAAGCCCAGCCGACAATGACAATAATGAAGTAGTCTTGTCCTCTCTGTATTCTACAATTTGAGTACAGACAAATTTGAAAATAATAATTTTATTTAGAAAAATATGTAGCACGTAAATGACTTTTTTCAGACCATATTTAAATGCATTTTTCTTTGAATTTTTCCTCATAAACGACTGTTCTTACTTATTTTGATATTTTACGTTTATTTTATATATATATATATATATATTATTAAGTGAAATTTATTCTATATCATTATTATGTTAGCAAAAAAATGAACAAAAAATATATTATTTATTTATAATTTAAAATTGATTTAAAATAATTAATTTGACTTTTTATTTTAAATAATATTTTGTGAAAAAAATAATTTATTTTTATTAAAAAATCATCTAAAAGTATACAATAGTAATTTTAATTTAAAATAAAAAAAAAAACAAAATTTAAAGGTTTTCTTTTTTCTTTTTTTTTAAGATGTGTTTACTTTATAATTATTTCTAAATTTTTTACAATTCAATGTTCACAGTCTCTACAAAAATACACTATGGTGTGTTTGTTTGGGGTTAGGATTTTTTTGTTAGGATTTGAATAGTAAAAATTTTCAATTAAAATAGTTAGTATGATGTGATATAAATAGGTAATGATTTGATATTTTGAATTTAAAATAGACTTTTAATTTAATATAGACAAATAAAATGAGGTGTTTGATTTGATATTTTTAAAAATCTTTTTTAATAAATAGTGCTTAGTGTTTTAATTTGAAAAAAATTATTATGTAAGATATAAGAAATCCTATCGGTAATATAAAATAGTATAATATTTTATGTTGAATGTTGAAGATAAAATATATTTTTAATTTTTTTTTATTCATACCCAATTTTTATTATTATTTACATATTTTTTATTATTTACTAATATATTTATAATATAAATAATTAATTTTTATTGTTAAAGAAAATAATTTTACAAATTAAATACAAAAACAAACAAATATTATATTTAGCACAAAAAATTAAAAAATGCTAAATTAAAACAAATATTACATTAAATACAAAAATTATACCATGTTAACTTAAAATAAATATTACATTAATATTTGAAACATAAGTTAAATTATAATAAATTTAAATCACTAAGTAAATAATAAAAATTACAAATATATATAATTAAAATATAAAAAATTGTAGATTAGTCACTGTATAATGAAACAAAGATCAATATGTAATTTTTAAAAATTAAAAAAATGACGAACAACATAGACTTGCTACACTGCAACACTTTGGACGGGCAAAACTCCATTTATGCAGAATGCAGCCGCACTGAAGATGCTCTTAGATTTCCTCTCGCTATTTGCTATATTTTGTAAAATTGAGCAAAATAAAAACATGCCGAAAAATATACAAAGATAAAAAAAATACAAATTTAAGTGGTTTAAGATAAATTTTTATGTCCACTCTAAATCTCAATTGAGATACATTACATATATATATATATGGTGACTCTAATATAATTTATTTGTTTTTTCTCTCATATATATATATATATATAATTTAGAGTATAGCCATGAATTTATTTTGAACTTAAATAATGACTTTAATTTTAAGCTACAAAATAATACTATATATTAATGTAATTACAATTAGCCTAGAGATTTGAACGGTTAAGGTTCCATTTAAATATATTTTATAAATATCTCATATGATATTTTGTATAATGTATTTATTATGTGATATAATATATTTAAAAACGTTGTTGTAAATAAATAGTACAAAATAATTCAAAAATATATATAAATAGAGTGTATATATATATCGATAAGAATGACTTGAATGAATTCCATTACTATTATTTATTTATTTATTTCGAATTCTAATCCTCTATATATAATGTATAATATAAAAGTTTCATCGTTTAATTATTATTATTATTATTATTATTATTATTATTATTATTTATTGTTTTTCAGTTTTTTTGTTTTGTTTTTATTATTGAAATAATGTTAAAAAATTTTCTTTTTGGCAATGAATATGACACCATAATAAATTTCAAATATAAATAAAAGTTGTCCAAATAAAGTATAGAAAATTATGTATCCAATGATAGATTAGAGTGTGTGATGAGATAAATTAAATCATGGTGGGGCATAAATATTCTGGAAAATTTAATTATTTGAGTCTCTTGTATTAATTAGTTTAGAAAAAATATTGAAATAATTAATTTATGTTGTGGAGTTTAGGGATTTAAGGAGCAAAAAATAATGTGATGTTGTGTAATGTGGTAACACATATCACCCACCATATATGTTTTTTGATATGTATATCCTTTTCACATTCACATTTAATTTCATCTCGTATCTTCTTCGCAACGTGTCCTCTGCTCTTTAATTCTACTAGGTTATATTTACATAGATATTTTTCTAGTTTTAATATTTTAATTTTTTTTAAATAATAAAAATTGTATCTTTAATTGATGTTTTTATTATATCTATATATTATTGATGAAATATAGTCTTATAAAATTATTAATAATACCAAAATTTTTAAAAACAGAGCTATCGGAGTTTGTTTGTCGATGTGTGCGAGTTTGATATATTTTAAGTGAGTTTTTGGATATGATATGATATGTTTACTTTCAATTTTTATCACTTCATAACTTTCAAATAAAAATAGACTATATTTACTTATAAAATAGGGTTCACTCTGATTTTTTTTAGTTGAGTAATTGAATTATTTGTCATTTTAATCCCGTAATTGGAGTCGTCGCAAGCTAGTTCTGTAAGTGATTTTTTTTTGCAATTTTAGTCATTCGGCGCCGGAGATATCTACGTGACACTCATATGGTTTGTCGGAGGATACGTGTGCCCGGCAAGAGACAAGTAGATTTTATATTCTTTTAATTTTCTTTGAAAAATTTTAATTTCTAAAAAAAGATAAAAATAAATAAATAATTTTTTAAAAAAAAAAAAAAAAAATCCACGTTTCCGTCAGGTGTCGTTGACCTAGCAGACCCGTGTCCTCCGGCGAACCATGTGAGTGTCATATAAGCATCTCCCGCGTCGGCAGACTAAAAGTGTTCGTTTTTCGCTTACGAGATTAGTTTACTACATGCTCTAATTACAAAACTAAAATAATAAATGGTCAGTTTATTGAATTTTTCTAATTTAAAATATTTTTATATTCAATAACCAAAATATGTTGGTAAAAAATAATATCCCCTCCGTCAAAGTAAGAAGTATACATTTAGTTTTGGCGCGACGTTTAAGAAATAATAATATTATTATAGTGGTACGTAAAAATAGTGTAAAAACATTTTTACCCTTACTTTTTTTTTTTTTTTTGAATAAAAGTAATGATGTGATGTAAATTAAGGGTATTTATGAAAAAAAATTAAAGTATTTAATAAAATAGTTACTTTGTAATAGATGTTCCATAATAAAAATATATATACTTTTTAAATGGACGGTGAGAGTATCTTGTGATATTAAATTAAGATTATGAATGAAGTGTTGAATATAATTATTCAACACTTGCGTTGAAGGCTTAAAAGTTAATTATTTTAATTTATATAATTATTTTTTCATTAATATAGTTATATTAATTAATTTCAATGGCTTTCAGTACTAATGTTAAACATCTTATCGGCCACCTTATCTTCCCCTAAGAATTATTGATTTCTATAAGTAGATAGAATTAGGATTGACAAAAATAAACACGATTTAAAATTTTGATTTGAATACAGACCGAAAAAGTGAATACGAGCTTAAAGTTTAAGTCTAAATTAATTTCGGGTCAGGCAGCGTGACCTGATTTAAAAATCATGTTGGACATGCCTAATTAAAATCAGACTGTATTGGTCTGGTCCAACATGATATATTTAAAAATATATATACTTTTTTGTATTTAAGATAAAGTTGAAATAAATTAAATCTCGAGTGAACCTATAGTTGAATTGGTAGAACATTCGTTTTTATACCAAATGTGTGTTTATTTGATTAAATATTAAATAAAGTTATACTCCCTCAGTCTTATAAGTAAGTATATGTTTGTTTTTTGCACGAAGTTTAAGGTATATTAATATTATATTGATATATACTAGGAATAAAGTAGAAATAACTAAAATAACCTTATTAGTATTGTGTGATATAAAAGTAATGACATTTGTGTAATCTATTGTAAGTTGTAAAGGTATTTATAGTGTTAGGTAGATAGTACAATTACTAAAAAAAAATGAAATGAATATTTTATTATGGGACGAACCAAAATAGAAAAATGAATAATTTGTTATGAGACGGAGGAAGTACTTTGCTTACTTTATTGGATTATATAATATGCTTATTATTTTAAATTATTTAAAATATTTTCCATAATCTTATTATAAATTTTTAAAATTTTTTTATATGATTTTCATTATTTAGTTTACTTATTTCTTGGTGTACAGATAAACAAATTATTGTTTCTCAGTGCAATGCTGAATCCGAATATCGAGCTTTCGCTGATAATACTGCCGAATTTCTGTGGCTTTCTTGGCTGATTTAGGTGTGTTTCAACCCTCTACCATAGTTGTTAATTGCGACAGTTAGAGTACTATAAAAATTTTGACCAACAATATCAGTGTACAAAGGAAATCAATTTGATTTTCATCTTGTTCATCGTCATATTGCTCATAACAACATCTTGATGTCTCCCACTACCTCCGACAATCAAATTGCAAATGATTTCATCAAGCCCACCTTCGGGAAAGTTTTTAGTCATTTTTGAAAAAACTCAAATTGATTTTCATAATCCCATGTCGAATTTGAGGGGATGTTAATATATATATGTTTTATGTTTAAAGTTTGACCCAAGGTCGTTCATATATACTTATATATACTGGTATAGATATATTACTTAATTAAAACAATCAATTTATTTTAACTATTCTAACAATTTTTCTTTATTAATAAAAATGCTTTATTTTTTTTTTACATAGTTTGATATAAATCTCTATGTCCTCAGGCAAAGACGATAATAATTCTACTAGTCAAGAAGAGATTCTAAATACAATATATGATTTAGCAAGCAATAGAAAACCAAACAAATGTACCATCAATCCAATTATCTTGAATATGTGACAAGCAACATGTTAAATGACATAGAAATACTTACCAATAATTAGAGAAACCGCAACAAGAACAAATAAATTCGACAACAACCAAGTAGTCTTTAATTTGACTTACATCCATCGAACAATAATCAATCAAATAAATTTGGATAACAACAAACTAACCACATTTTTCTTCTATGCATCGTTCACCTCTTATATATTTTCTCTCTATTTATTTAGCTAATTACGAATCAACCTAATTAACTAAATTCATGTTAATTTTGATTAATTGGATAGATCATATGAAATTTTAATTTCAGATCATATTACAACAATCATAAAATTGTAAATCAACATGCATATGGTTTTGTGTGACGATGGTGATGTATTATTATTTACCATAATTATTTGAATAAAGTTAACTTTCCTACCAAATCACTTCATTTTGGACTACAACCATGAGCAAGAAATAAGAAAACGACATTAAAAAATTCTATGTTGACTTTGTTTAAACTTTTTGGCCAAAAATAAATAAATAAATAATGAGAGATTACGAAGGCTCTTGTCGGTTTGTATTTTCCCATAATTTCATGCACTTCTTAAAGATACATTAAATTATACAATATACATATATGTTATATATATATATATATATGCATGTGTGTGTGAAAATATAGATTATTTTTCTATTTCTTAAAATTTGAATTTGCTCGTGTATTATTCATTTAATTATTCATTTTTATTATAGCAAATAATTATTTATATAACACCAAATATAATTTTAATTCGAAATTCTACCATTTCGGAACTTCAAATTTGTATCCCTTTTTAGATACAAATCTATACGGTCTTAGGCTCATATTCAACTCTTGTTGATCGTTCTTAATTTCAATTTATGTTATCCAATTTATGTTAATTACTAACAATTTATATATATTAATATATATATATATATTACAAATACATGAGGGATGATGTAAGATCATGTAAAATGAAATTCCAATAATGTGAAAAGACTTATATACATCTAAACATGCAAGGGTTAATAAGGATATATATACATATACATGTGTGTGCACGAACAATTAAGCATATGCGAAATTAATATATATATTGAGGATAGTGTTGACAATGTATGTTAAAATAATACTAATACAATTAACAATAGACATATTATTATTGATCTTATCACATATTACATGCTAGCACAGCACTAGACAAACAATACATACTAATGATACATACAATACATATTATTACAATGGCAACCGTATACATATATATATATATATATATATATGTTAAATTAATTAAGCTGTAATAATTAATGAATCGTACATGCATAAGGAGGTTGATGAGCTGTATCAATAATTGCACAAGCAGATTAATGATATTTGGAGAGGATTAGTGGGGTCCAGTCCAAATTCATGAGTATCCACAGAAAACTTAAAGGGGGCCATGGACCCCTCCCCCCCCCTAGGGTGGGGGTGGGGTGTAGTAGACCAACAATAAGGTTTCTTATCTACTGTGTGTCGGTCCAACATATCTCTTAGGTTTAGTAATTTGTGATTTAATTGAATTTCAATTAAATTATATTATATTACATATATTGTAGCCCTCTCCCTCTCCCTCTCCCAATCCCAAATTATTTTATTTTTATAGTTTTCAAAATGAGAATAATGAATGGCTGTGTTTGTACGTAGCCCATGTGTTGTTCGTATCTTCTTTCGTTTTGGGTCTGCAGGCTGATTCTTGTTGGAAATTGCAATTATGAATTTTGATTTGAAAAGGAATATATATATATATATAAACATATTTTTTTTTCTTTTTTCTATGTGATGTGGGACCCGCAGTCGCTTTCCGAAAGTGCGCACTGAGTAAATCTCCGGCCGAACCTAATGTCCTGCAAATATATATACACATATTTGATCCAAGGAAAAATGAATGTATATATAGTTCTAGCCGACGCCATATATATATATATAAGTATGTATATATGTCATCGACTATTGAAGATATGATGGGCATAGACATATAAATTTTTCCGCCTTTTGAGAACTTTGAGCCTCAAATAATTGGTTATCGAAATCTTGTGTAAATGCGATTGATTACGAGTGTTCAAAATTTTGATGAAAATTTGGTTATAGAAGTTGGAAACTAAGCACCCTAATTATGTTGAATTTTGTTCGAAATTATGTCTTATTGTTAAAACAACAGTAAAGTAAAATTCAGCTGTAAATTGAATTTTTAATACGTTATAAATAGATATTGTTCTGGCCGAACTTACAAACTAGATCTGACAAGGTAAGTCACACTAGACGAACTAGTCTGGCAAACAAGACCTAAAGACATCGAGATTTGAAGCCATGCCCCACGATCACGAGTCCATCCACTCAACACCAGGCCATCCTTTACGGGACATTATTATTAGAGTAAACTGCTTTTTTAGGTCCTGTATAGATAAACATATTTTTATTTTTTTATTATATTTTTGTGGCAAATTATGTAACTGTTTTGATATATAATTATTTTATAACTATATCAACGTTTCCCTGTAGTGAACTTCAAGTGAATTATGTTTGAAAATAATTTCGTAAGTAAAATTTTTTCTCTAAAATAATCATTCGGTGTTGGATTCGCCTCGTTGGCCTACCGTTGCTGCCGTGGCGCTGACATGTCATTGCCACGCAGTTGCCATGTCAGCAACACTTAGAAGTTTTTTTTTTTTTTAACAAATGTGTTGGTAAACTGTCTTTTTTTAATTCTGTATATGACTTCCTTTATTATTTCAAGGATATTTAAATAGAGTCTGTTTCAAAATGGTTTTGCAAGTAAAATTTTTTCGCTAAAATGATGATCTGACGTGGCGATGACATGTCATTCGCATAAGTACTACGCCATCAACTGCTGTCAGCATGGCGAATCCGACACGGAAAGACCATCTAAACGAAAATTTTTTACTTAAGTGAATTATTTTCATACAGGATTCACTTAAAATTACAAAGAGGGTTAGATACATTACTAAAATAATAATTATTATTTTTTAGATGATGTGGGAACCCGCAGCTGCTATCCGAAAGTGTGCACTGGGTAAAATCCCGGCCGAACCTAATAACTTGCAAACCAGGCCCTACGAAAAAGTCACACTAGGCGAACCATATATGGCAGGTGACCTGAGGCGTCGGGGTTTGAACCCATGAGTTATAAGTCAAATTTCTACACCACCAAGCCATCCCTTACGTGACAAAAATAATTTATTATTAGTATTATTGACGGTGGCAGTGGTGGTGTAGGCGGATGTTAAGCTTTATATGGAGATGTAATGGACTGGATGCGCTGTCATTGACCGTACGAGTGAGGATCTGTGCCATCGGATAAGATATGCGCTGCTCTGCTGCACTATACACTATATAATAATTTATTATTATTACGATCGATATACTATAATTTATGAATGAAAGAAATAACACATATTTATTATTATTATTATTGGCATGAATGAATTGAATAATGTGTGTGTCTTTATCAGGATGTTCGTGACTGCACTCTGCACTAATTATTGCACACACACACAACACAGGTACCTGCCCAATTATAATTCCAATCATCACCTCTATTTTCTTAATTTCCATCTCCTATATATATATATACACCTCCATACATATACATATCTTTTCAGTTTCAATGACAATTAAAATTTCTATACGTAATTTTTTTTTTTAATTTTATGATTTATAAATATTGTTAGCCTACCTATAATTTCATTTAAAAAAAAAAAAAAAAACACACTCAAAATTGTAGAAACCAGTGAATCTTCTTGTCGTTGTGAATCAAATATATATATATATATATAATTGTGTGTGTGTGTGATAATTGGAAGATAATGAATGTATGTACCAAATATACATATCTTTATCCACACGGAGGAGGATTCGGACATTAATTGGCCACTTGTACGTACGTACTGTTGGCAATTTGGTTATAGCATGAAATGAACTTGGCCATGATTTCTATTTATTTGCTGGGTTTTTATTTATTTATTTATATATCGTGGTAGGGTTTCCACTTTCCTGGCAAGAACTGGTTGACGTTGAAATGCAATATTTCGTGCAGTACGTAGGAATCTTATTATGCTTACACCAAAGGAATATCATGAGAATCAATTCCATTTTAATGAAACAATTAATCACAGAAAACCAAGAAAAAAAAAGATAGTTCGATTTCAACTATATTTGAATTAAGAAGCTATTGTCAAGCCAAGAATACATATTATGTACATAAAATTACTATGGAGATACATATATATGTAAACGACATGAATAATTTTGTATCATAATTCAACTTCTTATTAATTAGCTAGGTTTCATATAACAGTTGTTATATATATTAAGATAGAAATAATTGGTGAATCTTTTTTTAAGGAATATTTAAATTTGGGAGGAATTTGAAATATTATTGAGCTTGGTTATCACACTAGCTATATTGGTTTGTGCCTTTTTTTTTTTTGCTTAGAAGATGTTAGAAGCTAATGAAAGAAGATACATGAAAGAACCTTTGACTCATAAAAAGGCAAACAAGTGTCCAAAAACTTGTTCCAATAAAATGTGCCCTAGAAAAAGAGGTCTCATTATCAAGACAAGGCGTGTGTGCGTGTGTGTGTTTGAATTATTATTATTAGGTAAACAGTTTTTTTTAGTCTCGTAACTGAATCCTTATCATTTTAGTCCCGTTAGTGGAGCCTGTCACAAACTAATCCCATAAGTGAAAATTTTTCGCTGTTTTAGTCCTCCGGCGCCGGAGATGCCTGCGTGGCTCGCCGGAGGTGACGTGTCCGCCAGGTCAGCGACACCGGGCAGACACGTGGATTTTTTATTTTTTTTTTTCATTTTTAAAATTTTTTTAAAACTTATTTTTAATTTTATTTGTATTCTTTTATTTTTTTATTTGGTCCAATTAAAAAAAATTTAAAAAAAAAAAATCCACGTGTCCGCCAGGAGTCGCTGCGCAGGCGGGACACCTGGCGGACACGTCACCTCCGGCGAGCCACGCGGGCGTCTCCGGCGCCGGAAGACTAAAACAACGAAAAATTTTCACTCATGGAACTAATTTGCGACATGCTCCACTTACAGGACTAAAATGATAAGGGGGTAGTTACGGGATTAAAAAACAGTTTACCCTTATTATTATTATTCTTATTATTGTTGTTGTTGTTGAGGTGGTCGGAGAGAAACTAGTGAGATGAAATATGGATAAATAAATAAATAATACACATCCTTATCAGTTTAAATTTTTAGATGAGACGATCATTTACTTCATCTAATATGGTATTAGAGCTTTAGGTCTCGAGTTCGAGTCTCACCGTCCTCGCTGCAAACTGAAGAAGATGTTTGTGTCATTATATATATATTATATCCTGACTAGCTATCATATGTCTCACTAACACCCATATATTTTCAGAGTTTTTAATGAATATTATAAAGTAGAAAATATCATTTATTCTTAATCCCATCAATATTTAAATTTTGAAATTGGACATGTATAATGAGTGTTTTTATTTGTGTTTTGATTTCATTTTCATATTTTGGATGGTTTTGAGTATTTGTGGTATTTCTACTTTGATTATCTTTCTAATATAGTGAAATTGTCATGAATTGGAACCAGCCATGGAGTTAGAAAAAAGTTTTTACTACAATATATAATTAAATTTATTATATTATATTATATTTTAATAATAATAAAAAAACAATAATATTAATATTAATGAGAATATATAAAAATAATAATAAAATACTGTTTTTTTTTATTTTTATATTTTTAAAATATAAATTAATCAATTTAATTTGATTGAATTTTAATTATTTTAGGTATTTGTGACATTTTAAATTTTAAATAATCTATTTAATCTTTTGAAATTCGATGCATTTCAAATTTTGAGTGAGACACTACAATTTTTTAATATTAACACAATTATTAAATTATAAAAAATATTTTGGTGAAATAAAATCATTGGTAGTACGTCCGGTCCTCTGTTAACAAATCTGTCCCTCATTGGAACTTCAAATGTAAGCTTTGTAGGGAGACGAATTGGACAGATAAATTTAATTGTCAATTTGTTTTTATAAGTTTTGCATTTTTTATTATGCAATTTACAAATTATTTGAACATGCATCCCACCATGTTGGTTCATATCTAAGTATGTATGAACTTGTATAAATCTTTATAAATATAAGTTTAAGGGTATTTATAACGGTGTTTGGACATACCAAAATGAAAAGTGTAAAGAATATTTTTAAATAAATTTGGATATATAGATTTAACTACAATAACATTATTCAAACAATTAAGATAAAATGAAATGTGGATTAATTAATAATATATATAATTGATAATCGATTGGTTATATAGATTGAAATGAAAAAAGAAAACAAGAAAAAAAAGGGGGACATAATCTATGTGTCTTTTGAACAAATCCCCACCTTTTTTTATAGTCCCAAAAATTCATTTAACCAAAGGGTTTCTTATTACATCCATCGAATAGTTTATTAGCTAGTTCAATGGACATTGCAAACAATTGGTTGACAAGAGGGAAAATCAATCATTAATTAATGACATAATAAATCCACTCTCTTTTGCATAATAAGGTTATTTAATTAAATAATTTAACTAAATAGAACACAGATGATCCATAATTAAATCGAAATAGTAACATAAACATGCATATAAATAATGTAATCCAAGATTTGGAAATGTAAAGTAAATATGTACATCTAATATAATTTGTAATTTATGAAGTTATGATAAAAAATTTGTAGCATAGTTACTATGCCTATAAAATTATTTCATTATTATTGAGACCAGATGATTTAATGATGCAATTATCTCAGTATTTTTATCCGATTTAATTTTCGGGATAATTAGCAAATTTGAGTGTGTGTTTGCATAAAACAGGCTATTTATATCATTAAGAATTGTTTCTAAAAAAAAAAAAAAAAAAAACTATGTACTTAATATTATTCAAAGAGTATTTAAGTAAAATTTAATGAAAATATACTTTTAATAAACATATGTCATGATAAATTTTTTTATCTGAACAATTACAAATAATTAAATAAGATCGATTATTATAAGAAAAAAAACTTTTTTTTTTTAATTAATTCCTTGAAAATAACAGATTGAAAATTACTTTGAGGTTTGTTGGGATGCAAACCCAAGTCCCACGTCGGAAGTTGTGGCGGTACAAGGTGGCAGGAAATGCCCATTCGTTGGTTCTTGGTTTGAGGGGAGGATTATTGGGGTGCAAACCCAAGTCCCACGTCGGAAGTTGCGAAAAAAATTGCACACCTTATAAGTCCCAAGTAAACTCCACTAGTATGAGACATTTTGGAGAATATCTAAAAATAAATCCGTGCGGGCTCAGCTCAAAGCGGACAATATCATACTTAGGGTTGAATGCAAGTAAAGAAGGTATAATTAGTGAGTGGTCCAATTGAGAAGACCTTAAACTTAATAGATTCATTGATTATTAGGGGACATAACCACATGCGATATAATATCGCATAAGTGTTTCTTAAGTCATAACTATCACTACTTAATTAAAAACTTTTTGTCTTGTCAACCCTTGTAATACATGAAATGATCATGGCGACGACAACGACAACGACAATTTAAAGACAAAGAGCTTTTTATTTATTTTATGTTATTTTATTTACCACCTCTTAATTGGGCCATTTCACTAATTATCGAAACATAAAACTGAAACACCATTAATCAATAATTTGTTGATTTGATTTGATCAACATATGTCATAAAGATAAATAACATATATTTCTGGATAATATAATATAATATATGTTATGTTATAAAATATTATATATTGTATTATAACATAATATACATTGTAATATGTATAATATATTTTGTTTATCTAGGATCAGTACTTATTATTATTATTTCAGTGTCGTTGAAATAAGCATTATGTCTCTATATCTTTTATTGTGGACATTAACTCGACCAATTTTCTCAAAGGTTCGATCTAATTCATTTTTATCTGAATATGGACATTAGTGGTAGTGATCATGGAGGGCTTTTTTGAATATTGTTATAAAAAGGATGATTGCAACACAGAAAGTTATATTTTTAAAATTAAATTATTCAACCTTATAATAAAAATGATCTATGCAAGATTCTAAAATTTGAATTGTGTCAATCAAAGAATATCATAATAAGGTATTTGTCTATTCAATGTTCATTGGAGGATATTTGCCCTCATTAATTAAAGTTGTAATAATAAAAAGGAAGAACATGGCTACAACCATTTTGGTGCATAATCCATTTTCCTCTCAAATCAACTTCAATGAAATGGATTAATTAGACTTACACTAATATATATATATATATATATTCTTTGTTTTTGTCCAGTAACAATTAATACCTTTCTATTTTTATTTTTATGTAAATTTATCAATATTAACTATATTTAATAAATATAAATTAATTTAATTAAATTCCTAGTATTTTACACATAAGACCTATTTAATATTTCTTTATTTTTATTTTTCTCCTTAATAAACAAATACTTTTACTTATATTTAAAATTCTCTATGTTTTATAGAATTATTTAATATTAATCATAAATAAACAAAAATATGTTTTATTTAATTATATTACTTAAAAAATTTCTCTACAATATGATATTTATATTGTATATATATTATTGAGAAAATAATATTTAAAATATTTAAATACATACTCTATTTTTTTGAATCACATTAATTTTTATTTTAAAAATACCAACATCACCACTCAAAAAAAATAAAATAAAATAAAACAATATCATAATTAACTATTATTAATTTATTAAACTATATTTTTCTAAGATACAATGTCACTAATTAAACACGTCAACTATTATGGGACATAGGTAGTATATTATACTTATCTCTATTTATTTTTTTTGGTTATTTTACATTTGATGCGATATTTTAAAGTATTATAATTTTAAAAAAACTATTATCTTATTTTTTTATTTTGATTTGAAATAATTTTTTTAATTGAATTTAAAATAATAAATGAAGAAAATTGTGTGTAAACGTTTTTTTTTATTTTTTGTTATAAGAGCATTTAACCATTATTTTACACCTACTATTAATTAAATGTCAATATTTCTTAAATTGTATACTCCTATTAGAAAAGTATGCACCAATTATTATAAGCCCAAATACTAATGAACTGAATTCCTAATGATATTTTACAAGTTGGGTATGTAGTTTTTTTTTAAAAAAAAAAAAAAATTATTATTATTATTTTTGTTTGGATATGTAGTTTAAACGTGATCTTATTAAGAAGTTAAAGTATTATGATTTTTCTTACAACTTTGTTATGTAAAAAGAATTGGGCCATCCTACGATAAGATAGAGTTAGACCATAGATTTTATTTGGGCTTTATATTGGGCTGATATGAATCCTTAAAGATTGGTTGGATTAATTTTTAGTCAATTTGTTGATTCTTAGAAATAACTTTTATTTGATAAAATCCTCTATATATGAGTTTTTTATTTCTCAAGTATTTAGAATTTCATACCTTAATATTAAAAAATAAAAAAATCAGATCAAATATTATTGTACATTAAAAACAGAACAGCATTAAGAAACCCAATGATGATAAGTATAATCTTGTTACGTACGAAATTTAGAATTAGGTTAAAAGCCCAAGGTAAAAAGAAGAATGGGCCTGGCAATAGAGTTGATTGAACTGACTGAAGGGCACCATGAGGAAATCAAGGAAAATAGGTTTATTTCTAAGGAAAGTCCTCAGGTCGGAAGGTCTTCAGGTCGGGAGGTCCTCAAGACGGAAAGTCATCAGGACGGAAGGACCTCAGGTCGGTAGGTCCCCAAGACGGAAAGACCTCAGGTCGGAAGGTCTTCAGGTCGGGAGGTCCTCAAGACGGAAAGTCATCAGGACGGAAGGACCTCAGGTCGGTAGGTCTTCAAGACGGAAAGACCTCAAGTCGGAAGGTATTCAGGTCGGGAGGTCCCCAAGACGGAAAGACCTCAAGTCGGAAGGTTTTCAGGTCGGGAAGTCCTCAAGGCGGAAAGACCTCAAGTCGGAAGGTTTTCAGGTCGGGAGGTCCTCAAGACGGAAAGACCTCAAGTCGGAAGGTTTTCAGGTCGGGAGGTCCCCAAGATGGAAAGACCTCAAGTCGGAAGGTTTTCAGGTCGGGAGGTCCCCAAGACGGAAAGACCTCAAGCCGGAAGGTTTTCAGGTCGGGAGGTCATCAAGATGGAAAGTCATCAGGACGGGAAGTCCGCAGGTCGGGAGGCCCTCAGGACGGGAAGTCTGCAGGTCGGATGGCCTTCAGGACGGGAAGTCCGCAAGTCGGGAGGTCCTCAGGTCGGGAAGTTCTCAGATCGGAATTCTGCGGCAGAACCAACAAGCCAGATGGTTCGCAAGTCGGGAGGATTGGCAGTCGGACCCATACTATTGTAGATTGGCAGTCGGGCCAAAAGAGCGGAAGGTCTGTGGTCGGCTCAAAGAGTGAAATATAGGGATAATTTTGGTCTGCTGGGGACGCGTGTCAGCATGAGAAGGGTTGGAAGACGGTTGGGAAGGAGACGTTGTAACCGTTCGGGTGACGGTTTTCGGTACGGTTTCCCAGAGAATATTTAAAGGCTTGGATAATCATTTGGCAAGGCATCTTCAATCAACTTCAACAAAGCAAAGTCAGATTTGGGGATCACCACTTTAAATTTCAGTCTTTTATTTTCCAGTTTATTTTCTGTACCATACAGTGTTTAGAGATTCCTAATCTCAGGCACTAACTTTAAGGATATTTTCTATATCTTTGAATTTTACTTTATTTTTGTTGAAAAATTACATCAACAAATCTATTTTAATTTAAGATTTTTTTATTATATATTTCAATTATCTTCATCCATTTTTTTTCCACAATTCAACAGTGCACCCGGATAAAAAAATAATAGATAAATAATAATTAAAATATAGGAAAAAAAAAATATATATATATATATAATTGCAATGAAGGTTGAAAGATCTTGTTCCCATGTTTATTGTATGTTTTAATTGGATATAATTTTTTATATGAGATTTTTTATTATTAGTTTTTGTCAAATTTTTTATACATATTTTTATAAAATATTTTAGATTAGTATACAATATATATTAAAAAAATTAAAAGATTTCAAAATTGTTCTATATCTTTGAAATGGTTAATAAACTGTTAATAAACTACCTATCATGCTAAAATGTCATAATCATCCTTATTTCTATAAATATATAACATATATATTAATTTTTTCATAAGGTATCTATCAAATTTTATTTGAATTAACAATTAAATTTTAAAATACAAAATCAAACAAAAAATGCCAACATGTGTATATATATATATATAAATAAATTTGCTTTCGAACATTCTTAACTGAAAAAATAGAAAGAAAAAAAAAAATTTAAAAATTTCATATATACTTAGTGCAAGTTGACATGAATTACTATTCATATATATAGTTATGGGTCATACTTATAGTACTACATATAATAGATGGACAAAATACTATTTATATTCATATAATAAATATATACACATAATATAATTCACACATCACATATTATAGATAATTTTCAGTATGAAAGATATATTAATGTACCATACTTATAAAAATGAACAACTATATATGTTTCAAATTGAAAATGTAATAAATAAAAATATAATTATCTACTTATTCTTTAGGTGTAGGACAATAAACAATATAACCAATTAATCCAATATATATTATATAAATACATGCATTTGTAGATAATATGTTCAGTTGAATTTTTAATTTTCAATTTAAACAGTGATTTAAAAATAATATTTTATAAAAATACAGTAACTTTATATATTTTAACCGCATGAGTTCGATTAGCATTAGTACTGTTGGCATCCAAGGTAGGTCACCATCTCACATTATCATTCATTTCTTCAAACACTAATATCCTTACTGTATTCCACATAATTTGTCTCTATTTTTTATATTCGTCCGTTCCACGTAATCTGTCTTTTTTTTTTTTTTTTTTTTAATCTGGTTATCCACTTTAATACATTTTAAATTTTATAATTTTTTTAATCTTAATTAAACTATTTATATCTTAATCTTAATTTATAATTATTTTTACTAAATAATAATTATTTCTACTGATACATTTCTTAATTATCTACCAATTATACTTTAACTGAATTCTCGTATCTATAGAAATATGCCCAAAATATATGAGACAGATGGAGTATAGTATATTATTTGTTGATATTTTGATGAACTTAATTTGTGTAGGGAAGTAACGAATTAATAAGGGCGATATTTGTGTTTTAAATTACATATAAAAAGTAAATAGATATATTAATTCCGACTGAATAGATTACCATCCGTTTTTAATAAATAGATATATTAATCCTTCCTTGTTTTATTTTATTTTTATTTTTATTTTTTAATGTTGTGAGCTCTATTTGACGAGGCTTCAAGCTTAGCTTGTATTAGTTTGTTAAAAGATGCAAGATTGATTAAGCAAATTTTTTGTTAATTTTTAGTTTAATTCGACTTGTTAAGTGATTTTTTTATTTTATTTAAAACCAATTATTTATTTCTTTATTATTATTATTATTCATTACTAAATTTTGTATAAAAATTACAGTTAAGATGATACTATAAAAATATATATTAAATATATAAATATTAATTAAAACTTTGTATTTGGTTGGAAGTTTGTATTTTGAATGATAAAATTATAAATTTAAAAAATGATATAATGTTTGATAAAATATAACATTTTAAATATGAAAATTCTAAAAATTCCGAGAAACAAACTCACCCTTAATAAAGATAGTTCATGAACATAATATGCTAAATTTTTTATTTACATTCAAGTCCATCAATTCCGAACAATTTATTTATTTCACAGCTCCAATAATCAGCACAACATAGTTTCGTAATCCAGTTACTTATGCCAATAACCTTTCTCATTACAAACATGATAAGATTAAATTACAGCAGATCAGATGTAAACTTAGAACAACAAATGAGAATATTAAACTATGAATAGGAATATATGATCAGAAATATTAATAATATTATGATTACACATCTGGATTTGGCCATAACACAACAAGAACAGACAAGTGTTGTCCCTCCAAACAAAGCAGAAGAAGAGAAGCCCACCTCATAACACACCAGATGGTCCCCATAATAAAGCTTGTCACTTTTTGCAATGACAGCAAGTATTCATATTATCATATATATATATATATATATATATAAGAAAATATTTTCAACATCATGCCCTCTCTCATCTCATTTTAGTTCAATTATTATCATCTTTTTTTAAAAAAAAAAATTAAAAACTTTTATATTTTATTTTAGCTGTATTTCTTTTGGAAGGAATTCCAATTAGTGGTGTGCTGACAGATCAGATCAGCCATCATGTGATGATAAAATGTGTGCAAGTGGTAGTGTGGTTCTACTTTTGTTCAGTGTTTTCCTTTTTCTTTTTTTTTTTTTTTTTTTTTATAAATTTAATTTATCTTTTTTTTATTTTTTTATTTCCTTTTCTTTGGCTATTGAGCCCTCCAATTTTTATTCAATTGTGGGTTGCTGCCAACCACTTCATTCTTTCCCCCTTTTTTCTCCCTTTCCCTTTATTTGCTTCCAAATTTATTTCTTTAGTTTACCTGTAGCAAGGGATCTTCTTCCTTTCTTTTTCTGCTTCCAGTCACTACTCTTCTTACATGGCTCTTGAGAATCAAGCTCACTCTCAGGTCTGTGTTTATTTAACTTCTTGTTGTATTTTTCTATTTTTTAATTTGTTTGATTCATGATTGCTTTCATTTGGAGTTTAACTTGTTTATATTTGAAGTACTTATTGCATACTTGGCTTGTCTTGATCATTTTTCCTCAAGGGTTTGATTAGAACATTAAGGGTTTGTGAGCTGATCTAACTTCAATCTTGATTTGTGAAAAATAAAAAATAAAAAAGATCACTTTTTTAGCACTAGTTTGAATTGGATAAGTGGTGTAAGAATTGTTTGGTATATCAATGTTTCTTCATAGTTGGAATTTTCAAGAACTGCAATTTGTGGCAACTGAGAATGATCTCCATGGCTATGGTGTATTCTTACAGTGATTTCTGATTCTGTGTTATGCAGGGAGTTGAGGGGAAAATGGAGGCAGAGGTGAAGAAGGTAGAAGCAGAGGAATCACCATGTCCCGCTGAACCAGAAGTAAAGGCAGAAGTAAAACAAGTCGAGCCTCCTGCGGTCGAAGAAGTAAAAGTTGTTGAAGTGGATGAGAAGCCGAAGGATGATGGCGAAGCTAACTTGGCGGTAAACAAGGTTGAAGATGATCTGGCTGCAGCAGAAGAGCCGACGAAGACTGAGGCTGCTCCATCGGCTGAACCAGCTCAAGAAAAGATCGAAAGCAAGATAGTTGAACCTTTGGCCGAAACAACTGAAGAAAAGATCGATGGCAAGATAGTTGAGCCTTTGGCCGAAACAGCTGAAGAAAAGATCGATGGCAAGATAGTTGAGCCTTTGGCCGAAACAGCTGAAGAAAAGATCGATGGCAAGATAGTTGAGCCTTTGGCCGAAACAGCTGAAGAAAAGATCGATGGCAAGACAGTTGAGCCTTTGGCTGAAACAGCTGAAGAAAAGATCGATAGTACAGTTGAGCCTTTGGCCGAAACAACTCAAGAAAAGATCGATGGCAAGATAGTTGAGCCTTTGGCTGAAACAGCTGAAGAAAAGATCGATAGCAAGATAGCTGAGCCTTTGGCCGAAACAACTCAAGAAAAGATCGATGGCAAGATAGTTGAGCCTTTGGCTGAAACAGCTGAAGAAAAGATCGATAGTAAGACAGTTGAGCCTTTGGCTGAAACAGCTGAAGAAAAGATTGATAGCAAGACAGTTGAGCCTTTGGCCGAAACAGCTGAAGAAAAGATTGATAGCAAGACAGTTGAGCCTTTGGCCGAAACAGCTGAAGAAAAGATTGATAGCAAGACAGTTGAGCCTTTGGCCGAAACAGCTGAAGAAAAGATTGATAGCAAGACAGTTGAGCCTTTGGCCGAAACAGCTGAAGAAAATATCGATAGCAAGACAATTGAGGAAAAGATCGAAAGCAAGATAGTTGAGCCTTCCATTGGATCGGCTGAAGAAAAGATCGAAAGCAAGATAGTTGAGCAACCGGTTGAAGAAAAGATCAAAAGCGCGGAAGTTGAGCAACCGGTTGAAGAAAAGATCAAAAGCACGGAACTTGAGCCACTGGCTGAAGATAAGATTGAAAGCGAGCCAGTTGAGCCACTTTCTGAAGAGAAGATCGAAAGCAAGCTAGTTGAGCCTTCGGCAGATCTGTCCGTTAAAAAGATCGAAGACATATCTGTGGAGCCTTCTCTAGCCAAAGATCCAAAGAAAACTGAGGTTGCTGAATTAACCGAAAATAAGCTAGAAGATAAGCCTGCGGAGCCTCCAATAGTAGAGGAAAAGAAAATCAAGGATGCGCCAATTGTGGAGCATCTTGATAAAGGCAAAGAAGAAGTTGCAAAGGCAGCTGTTGCTGAACCGGATACCGTTAGCATTTCAGGACAAACTGATGTAAAAGTAGAGGAAGAATCGACACCGGCCAAGGCTGTTGAGACACAAGTGAAGGAAGTGCCTACAGACATTGTTGAAGCAGTCGAGGAAAAAGGGGCGGAAGAATCTGAGGTTGTCGAGCAGATTGATAAGAATATTCCAGAAGTTGCGCCCGTAGAAAAGGAAGCTGAACTGGAGTCGAATGCAGCTGTTAAAGAACTCGAGAAAGATGCTGAAGCTAAAGTCGAGGAAGAGAAGCAAATCGACAAAGTATTGGATGAAAGTGTGGAGGCAACCAAAAGCAATGCAGATGAAGCGAAGATTGACGTTGGAAATGCAGAATGCGATAAGGAAGAAAAGGAAACGAAGACTACAGAGACAGAGGATGATGTTTTGAAGGAAGATGTTCCGGTGAAGAGTCAGAAGCCATCGATTGTTAAGATGATGAAGCAGTCGTTGGTGAAGGCGAAGAAGGCGATCATCGGAGGAAAGTCGCAGAACTCGAAAGCAGGATGATGACAGGCAGGTTTAAGAGGTTATAGCAAGAGAAAAGGAAAAGCTTCTTCAAGTTTGAGAATCGTAAGTTAAATTGTTATATACTTCGATTTGTTGTGTTGTGATTGATTTTGGTTTTGGTTTTGGTTTTGGTTTGTTAGTGTCTTTTGGATTGATGATTTCATTGGTGATGTATTATTATTACTAGCTGTCATTCATTTGGTGTGGTGTATTTTTATGGAAGAAGAAGATAGACTATATATTTTTATGGATCTCTAAAGTATGGTGATTTTCTTGATATTTTCAAATGTTTGTTTAGATCTGATTAAGGATGGCAAATTGGCAACTAGTCTGTCTCTATGGCGGGATTGGAGATATGAATACATCGTAACGATTGCAATGTTGAATTTTAAATTTACAAAATGCCCACAACACAACATAACATTATTAATATTAATATAATACAAATATCAAATAATACCACAGTATAGACTCAGACAGTATATGCAACAATTGATTTTAATCTATGACATATTTTTCTATAATACACGTTATAATTATGAACAAACATTATATGCTTTTATTACAAACAGTACATAATGTGTATTAAAAACATGTGTTGATTTTATATTTTAAGCGTACTGTTTTAAAAAATAAGCACGGTTCTGACCGTAACCCTTCCCGGAATATATATATATATATATATATATTAGTAAGCCCCAGACCCTAATTAGATTCCAAAAGTGTGTTCATGTCTGAATATACAAACAAACAAATTCATTCATTATGATTCTCGTAATAAAAATGGAATAAAATGTGAAATCTGTAGCAGCTGTCCTAAGAATATCGAACAGGAAAAACATCATATCATAGTTATCATCAATTCATCACATCTAGACTTTCACCTCATTCAAGCTGTTTCATCAGGATGAAGGAGGGGCGGTAGCCTCAGCTGCCTGCTTCTCCTTTGCTTCTGTACCCGACCCGCCAAGGTCGTGGTCGAGGACTTCATTCGTAGATACCCGCTGCTACAACATCAAGAGATTATCTCACAATTCCGCAAAAAAACAATAAATAAATAAGGACATGGATCAACGGTTGATCACTAGATCAGCATATGCACATGTAATCAACACATGTTATATTATAATTCGATATATGTTGTATTATGTATAAATATATACTGGTTATATGCATGACATATGCTAATCCGGTCAAATCAACACTATGCTGACTTTGCCGGACCAACACAGGATCCACAACCAATAAATAAATATATGAAAGAGATTATTGTGTTGATTGGAACGACAGTCAATTGCATCATAAATAGGCCGAGAGCACATAATTTTAACTAATGAGTCCTATATATAGGATTCGTTATATGAATATATTTCATGTGCTGAAATTCAACGCAGCCTAAATATGTACCTCGCTCGATTTATGATTTTCCAAGCTTCTCGCTTCTGCATCGAGAATCGATTGCGAATTCTTGTCTGTCGGATCTGCCGAGCTAGAAGTCCAGCATGAGCTCGGCGCTTCTTTGGGAGCTCCGGTCATCGGTGCCGAACGCATCCTTCCTTGACTAGGATGCCCGTAAACAGCCATGTTGGGCGTCGGAAGTCTCTGGAAATTAACGGGAGCAGACATTGGCGATGGGAAGTGCATCGGAGGTACCGGGAAAATAGGACAACTCGGCGGTCCTCCGTTCGCATCCGCCATACCCATCCCGAACCCCAAACCCATCCCCATCGCCGAAAATTGTGGATGCATGTGCTGCATTCCGGGAGGAAACATCATCGGCGGCGGCATGCATAATCCAGCTCCCATGGACATTATCTGTGGAATGTAATAAAGGAAATGACATCAAACAATCGTTCTATATTGATTTGATCGGGTCAACATATGCTATAAGGTGATCAATAATATTTATACATATTTCAGCACATTTATAATACAGCATATATTATATTATAATTCAGCTTATACTAGCTATCTTATAACACCATATATGCCAAGATATGTATAAACATAGGCTGGTCACCCCTATAGCATATGTTGATCTGTCAAATCAGCATCATATTAATTTGGCCGGATCAGCACACGATCTGCACCATAAATGATTATTGTTTTGCATCATCATCTATGATCTAGTCGAACGTGCCTATTGTTTTTCGCCTCACCTGTACTTGAAGTTGAAGAGTTTTCAAATACTCGATGGCTTCGTCGAGCATCGAAGCTTTATCCACCTGCCGATGATAATGAACCGAGCAAAAGTAATCAACATTCGCAAACGAAAATAGAATATAAAGATTATCCTCACCTTATTGCAATTCGGAATAAGTTCTTGCAATGCGCGCATTTTCTCGTTGATCCTATCTCTTCGCCGCTGTTACAACATATTACGAAGAAAATCAACGCTTATACATGAATGTAAGCAACACAAATTGCAAGTCACGGTTTACTCATGCTCACCCGTTCCGATAGATTATGTACTTCTGCCGCTCGACTTCTCTTCGACCCGTTCCCACCTCGAGCAAGACTCAATTTTTTAACACCAATCGACGGCATCTCAATATCCTGTGCCGGTAAAGACGAATCAAGATCACGAAAAGTTAAGGGATTCGAATTCTTGCTTTAATCAAGACGACTTACATCACTCCGACATTCCGAATCCTCATTATCGCCGAACTTTCTCTTCGAATTATGCGTCTGTTCACACGAAACTCTATCAGCGCTGTTACCCGACCCAACCGAAGACGAAACAACCATAGGCTCGACAATATTGCTCGGGATTACGGGATTGTCTCTGCTTAGGCTCTCGGTGCCGTCGGGGGCAAACGACGGTTGTCCACAATCAACCATAGCAATCTTCGAAGTAGACGACGATCCATGGAAGCCTACTTCCTTTCGGGTAACGCTATAAGATCGATGATCCGCGGCTCCCATTCTTCCAACACCTTCGGATTTCGGAATGCTTGCTTTGACAAGGGTAGCCGGTCGCGAAAAATACGCGAAGTTCGAAATGTTCACCGTATCTTTTCCTCGACTCGCATTCCCGACCGTAGCACTCGAATGGCTATCCACATTACTAATGCTACAAATGTTCGATACCCTCGACCCCTTTCCCGGCCCGACTGCATCCATTGTCTGAACGGGCCACGAGCTGAGGGGACGAGTTTTCGGACAAGATTTCGATGCACTCTCAATGCTATGCAAATTTTCGACACTTCGAAAGCTATTTTGAGCAGGCATTCCGGCGGCCGTGATGCCGGAGATCTCCGGCAGAAGATCCGACACTAAATCCTGTGGCAACACGTCGCCGGAAATCGGATAACTTAGCCATGGAACCATTTCATCGTCTTGTCCTAAATCCAATTCCTCAGAAGGTACTACCGACGGCATATCGTCTAAAATACAGTCAGCTCCTCCGCCGAACTTCCCGATCCTCGGCGGCGGCGGCGGCGAACGCCCCGGAATGGCGTCGCGGCCTCTCCCGGCGTTGGGATTTCCGGCGACCCTGCCGGATTGACTCTGCATCGTGATCTGTCCATTCTGCCAAACTAACTCCACCAAATCATTCTCAGCCCTGCACAAGAACACACCTTACGATAATCGAATCGAAACATCATAGACTCTATCGAATCGTTAAATCAAATTATAGCATAAACAAGCCTACGGAGAAGAGATATCATCGTTCGGACAAGATCTCTGTTGGCCGGATTCAAGCTTTCCTCCGCCCAAATTCCACAATTCCGACAGCGGCATGATCGGAAAATCCACAACTGCAACTCAACACTGCTTAATTTGCTCTTTCTCAAGATCCAATTGGGAGTGCAATTCTTTCAACCCTAAAACTCAAATTAAAGAACACCTACAAAATTTCATGGCAACTTTTAAGGCACAGACAAGACACAATCCAGAGAGTAGATAACATTCTTGCTTTCAGGAAGATATCTGAATTGTAAATTAAAATGCACACCAATAAAGTAGAGATAAATTATATGTATATGTGCAATTTGCAAAGTATCTACAGCTAGCTAGTTATGGCTTTCATCAGTAAATTTTAAAAAAAAAAAAATATATATATATATATATATATATATATAAAGGTATCCAGAAGCATGAGCATTAACCATAAACTTTCAGGTCAAAACTCATTTGTTTAATGCTTAATTTGAACCCCCCCCCCCCCCCCCCCCCCTTTTTTTTTTTTTTAATAATCTAAAACCAATCATGAGATGAGGAAACCCGCAGGAGATTTGTTAACTTATTCAACAACTCACAAATCTTTCCTAACCTAATCTTCATGATAAAAACACAAATCTTTCTCAGCAAACAAAACTCACCTCATACTCCAAGAAAGCCACAAACTTTTCATAAGACCTACAAATTATTCTCCCAAACTACAGAAAATCAAATAAAATAAAAGACTGCTAAGAATCAAAATGCATTCAGAGAAAGGGAGAAGAATTAGGGCAGCCAATTTCGATGCGAGCGTTTTTCCCTTTGGACCAAGATTTTGAAATAAATCGAAAACCTCAAAACGGGATTTTTCGTCTCTTTCGATTCAGAAATGACCGAAACTGAAACTGCAAAAAGACTTTTGTGGGCTTCAATTTTAACTATTTTTCTTCACCCCTTTTTCCATGGTGGAGCCCCCATCATCACCTGTTCATCTCTGCGCTTTGTGGACGACAAGAGTACAGCTCAAAACTTTATTTCTTTCTCAAACACTAATCATATATATATATATGTGTGTATGTATATTCACCGTTTCTCACACTAACAGTGTGTGGGTCCAGCAGGAGTAAGAAACGAATTGGCTTCCGAGATTCCAATGAATGAAAAAATGGTTTCTCCCATCATTTCACTTGTCAGCAGTCAGCAGAACCTTTTTATTCTATTTGGGCTTTCTTTAACCTTCATGTTTATAATAGTAATCGGTATTCACCTGCACCGCGGCGGCGATTGTTGATTACGCGCCGCCGCCGCGGTGGTGGTGGTGGTTCGGCTGTCTTTCCGATGTAGGGTTTGGTGGATAAGGTGCAGTGTATTTTGCCTATCTCTGTGGCGTCAGGATTTTGAACAAAAATTGTTTATATTCTATATAATTATTTGGCATTGATGCAAATCATTCAATGCTATATATATAGATTATTGATATATATCCTCCTTCAGAAATGATCACAAGTATAATATGTTATCCTGAAACCAAATTGATTCTATTTCTTCCCCACTAGTTTCATTGTATTTGTATATGTGTCCACTGTCCAGTCATCCTCAAAGTCTGTGGGTCATCCATCGATTTTATTCTTTCCCTAGGATCTATGAATGTAGTCTCAAGCCCTCCTATGAAAGTAGTCTCAGGCTACTTCGATGAAGAAGACAACGGGTCAAAGAAAAATAAAAAACTATGAAGGAAACAAAAACCAAAAAAAAAGAAAAAAGAAGAAGAAGAATGAAGAATTAACAATAATGAAGGAAAGAGTGTAAATTGAAAAAGCAAGTAGAAAGAAAAAAAAAAAAGAAACATAGAAAATTAAGAAGTATGCAAATCGAAGAGGAAGATAAAGAAAGACATATCAAAAATAAAAAGAATACGAAGAAAAAGATTAAAAAAAAAAAAGATAAATAGAAAATGGAAAATAAAAAAGGTGCAAAATAAATAACTAATATTAAAAAATTAAGGCATAAAAAGATAAATAATATGAAAAACTAAATATGAGCATTAAAGAAGAATGATAATAGTTTTTATTTTAAATTTATTGTAAAATCTCAAAAGTCCCTCTAGCTCTAGGTAGGAAGGGAGGGAGGGAGTGGAATAAAATGCGATGGGTTGCATTGTAATTTATGATCCGGTGCAGTGCGCCCGGATAATGATAATGATAACGATAATGATGATACATAGAAGAGGTGTACAGACAGACAAATTGATTGATTACACTTAAACAGTACACACCAAACGTTGTACATATAAGTGGCGTGCACTTCACGTGACTCCCTTTCGTTTTTTTCTTGCCTTCCAAACATGTTAGTTGTCAGATATTACCTTCAAAATATAGTATTTCACTCTCTTCTTTTTTTTTTTTTTTTTTTTTTTTCTTGAAGTAAATATGAATTTTACTGCATATTGTAAATATTTTCCTATTTATATTAATATTTTTACAATAATTTTAAACATCACAAAAATAAAATAATGTTTATATACAAAACTATCGCCAATTAATTTATAAAATCAGATCTCAAATAGACAAACTCTCCATTTCCATTTCCAAATTGAGTTGTGTCCATCAAGTAACAGCACAAACAAATGCTGGACAGCTTATCTTATCTATCTATCAAATCTAACCAAGAATGGCAGGAGCCTAAATAATCATTGAGAAATATAACACCATGAGAACATGAGACCTGCCTATTTATGAATAAATGCCAACAAAACAACAAATCATTATTATATATCTTATTAACTAAACCGCCGAAACCACTCACCAAAAAACCATGGTTGTCTGTGAGAGACAGAATTTTATTTAGAGAAAAAAATAAATAAATTAAAAAAAAGAAAAAAACCCAACCATATTTCCAGGGATATCAATGCAGATGAGAGGAGGCATGGGGCTGCTCAGAGGGATAATGTAGATTATTCCCAGTGGGGGCTGCCTTTTTTCTTGCATAAATATTTAATACTCCTTCCGTCCCATGTATTATGGGCCTATTACTGTAAATACGGGAATTTAGGTAAAGTGTGATTAGTAAGTAATTAAGAAGTGTATTAGTAAAAATAATTTAAAATGAGATTAAAGTTTATAATTATATTTCAAAAAAAAATGGACAAATTATATGTGACGGACGAAAATAAAAAATATGGACAAATTATGTGGGACGGAAGGAGTAATAAATAATAAATAAAAGAAATTTCTCCATTTTTCTTGGTATTGATTGTGGAGCCTCTGTCTGTCTGTTTCTCTGTCCTGTGGAAGGAATTAAGGATGATGAATAATAATAATAATAATAAGTAGTGCTTTCTTTGATGCCTTCTGCACTGCAGATTGGACATTAATATGTTCGATCCCTAGAAAATATGAAACCTGACCTGATCTGATCTGACCTGACAGATTGACAGAGGGACAATTTATATTGATTCATTCATTCGTTTGTTCATCCCCACTTGCCATGGAATGGAATGGAAGCAAGGCAAACATGGTGGACTGGACTACTCTTTCTCTCACCTCTTTGGCTGCAATAAAAGACATTTACATCAAGAAGATTAGGTTAGATAGATTCATGGTTATGGTCACCATCCTGGCCGCCCTCCCCACCTGACTCCATCTGCATTCATTCGTTTCATAAATGCAGAGGATTGGTTTAGTTAGGATTCCAAAAAAAAAAAGTTGCGGAGATATGGAGATGAATCAATGAACGTGCTCATGTGTAGCCGTTTTCACTAATTGATTTGAATTTAAATTATTGAGACCATGAATTGTGTAAAGAATTCTTTGTCCATTTATCTAAAGATGACTGCAGCAGTCATCATCCACAACTACAAGGGATGTAATCGATCATATGTTGTTACCTTGTCATTATAAATATCAAGTTTAATGGTAGAATTTGGTATCAAATCCATCTCCAATTTCATCAATTGTTAGTTAAACTACTGCTATATCGATCAGCATAGAAACTTTATCCTATTTGTGACCCTATACATTCTTCGGTAAAAGATATTTGTTCCAACATAAAACTGGTTATTTTGGCAGCCATATTTCCTATCCATTGCTAATGATCGATCTGGTGTCAACAGACTGAGAATGGCAAGAGTATGAATGAAAAAAACAAAATGTACCTAATGAAATTTGCGATCATGTGGCTGCACCTATCTGCTTCGACTTGTAAAGCTCCATTCTGGCTCAAGTATTTCATACTGCAACCCCTTCAATTCCGGGTTATATAAATCCAGCACATAGTTCAGAATACCTAAATCGAACAGACATTAACAACATCAGATTATTGGCCCGACACTATGTATTCTAAGTTCTACCGGTACCCAATTACAATGCTACAATCTGCAGCTGTAAATTCTTCCTGCCAAAAAGTGTTGTGTTTATCTGAAATTTTATTTGACTAAACAACTGGAAATACAGATAAGAGGGATTTGAGCATAATCTATCACTCAACAAGATTATCGATAACAGCTGGATTTGTAAATTGTAATGGAACTATGATTACCTAGAAGCCGTAGTGTTGGAGCTCAATTTGAAGAAAGGTAAATGTGGATCGTGTCTTTCACCAGTATTCGCCACATGAACACGATCCATCAGCAAAATGGTGGAAGCGATTAATATCTCTGATAATAATATCTCTCTTATAAATTGCCGATGCATACTTCATTACAACGTGACAGTCATCACAAGTTCTAAGGTTCTTCTTTATTCGAATTGGTGCACCGACTGGAACGATCAGCAGTCCAAAAGCAAGAGCTAACCTCTCACTATGGTACCACAGGTTCTTCTCTTCATCCTCATCTAGATCATTGCTTGAACGCTGAAGTTTGGGAACGTATCCCTTCTGCTTCACGAGTTCCTCCAATTTTTCCAGCATCTTATATATTTCATTTGTCATCGAATGGGATCTGTCCCGGGCTTTAAAAACATGGGTTGTATTTTTCACATCAATCCAGCTGCACCCGGGTTCTTTTCTGACCCTACGAAACCCCATCAATCTCCTGACCTCATTTGCTTCTTCTAGCTTTCCTCCGCGCACATACATGTTGTAAAGCAGCACATAGTTGCCTGGATTGTCCGGTTCCATCTGAAAAAGTCGCTCTGCAACTTTTCTACCCAATTCAAGATTGCCATATTTTCTGCAAGCTCCAAGCAATGCTCCCCAAACAGATATATCAGGTTCAATGGGCATTGTTTCGACAAATCTCTTCGCATCGTGCAAGCAATCAGCACGGCCAAGCATGTCAACCATACAAGCATAGTGTTCGAGCCCCGGATCAATTTTAAACCTCTGACTCATTAAATTGAAGTAAGAAAATCCATCATTCACTCGCCCTGTATGTCCACAAGCCGATAAAACAGAAACAAATGTTATATAATCAGGTTCAACACTTGCCCTCAGCATATCCTCAAATAATTCTATAACCTCATTTGCACAGCCATGTTGTTGGCAAGCAGATATCATCGATGTCCATGATATCACATTATGTTCGTGATTCTCGGAAAAGGCCCGTCTAGCATCGACCAAACTTCCACATTTTCCATACATCGTAATCAATGAGCTAGATACGTATAAGTTTCCTCCAAGCCCAGACTTTATTATTTGATTGTGGATCAAAGTACCCTGATCTAGCATCCCAATACCTGCAGCAGCGTGAAGCACAGTTGAATATGACTGTGCATCCGGAACTACGCTTTCGCGTCTCATAGCCCAAAAACAATTACAAGCATCCTCTAGATTTCCATTTTGAACAAATTCCGTCATCATAATATTCCATGTAACCACATCTCTCTCTTCAGTTATCACAAACAATTTTTCAGCATCATCAAAAGAACCGCACTTGCAATACATATCCATTAACGAATTCTTCACATACAACAACTTATCCAAACCATGCTTGAAAATTCTTCCATGAACTTGTCTCCCAAATGCCAGCCCGCAGACATTAGCACAAGCACTCAAAACACTAGAAAAACTCACTTGATCGGGCACAACGGCGTCCTCATTAATCATCCTTGTGAAAAATTCAATGGCTTCGTTAAAAATGCCGTTCCGCAGCGACCCAACAATCATCGAATTCCAAGAAACAAGGTTCCGGTGCGGCATTTCATCGAACACTTTCCTTGCACCAATCATTTCCCCAGACTTCGCATACATATCTGCCAATGCACTACTAACAAACACATCAGTTTCAATTCCATGTTTAAATATCAACGAATGCATCTGTTTTCCCAACGCCAAATCGCCGCACGCCGGCAGAACAGCAGAAAAAGTGAAATGGTTGGGGAAGATACCTCTCTCCCTCATCTCATTGAAAAAGGAAATAGCTTTTAAGTGTAAATTCCAGTGAGAAAGCTGAGTAATTAGAGAAGTATAAATAAAGACATTCTTGGCGCCATCAAACCCTTCCCTCGAATTCGAAGCTGTAAACAGCGAGAGTGATTGCAAAACGTGACCGCATTTGGAATAAATGTTGAGAAGGCTGTTGAACAACAAAGGCAAACGAATATATTCTTGTGTGATGAGCTGAGCATGGATTTGAGCGGCATGATTCACATTTTTGGCGCATTTCAGGAGCTCACTGATCTGAGCGGGAGAAATAAATGGCGATGTTTTTGAAACGACAGGTTTGAACAGAAATGGAGTTTTCATAAAGAAATTAACAAAAATTCTACTATGTTTTGCAGCGGAATCAATGGCTGTAAACCCGATTAGGTTAACGGTGTAGAGATTGGAGGGAAATTTCAGAGTATGTAAAGAAGAGACGAAGGCAACTCCCATGTTTGCAATTGGGTCGGGTCTAGATGACCCACCCGTTCAAACAAAGCCATCTTCTAGACCTCTGCCCATTCTGTTTCGAACCGGCCCACCAAACAAAACCCAAAACCGGTTCTTTATAGAGTAAAACCTGGTGGCTTCGGAACTGAAGTGACTTATCACCGTTAGGTCATGGGTTCAAACTCCTAACGCAAAGTCTAACCGTGCTATTGTTCTTACACATATAGATCTTTTTATATTGGCCGAATCTGGCATGATCTATATAATCTTCACACAAGTATTTTTACCTCGTGTTTAATTTATTTTTTTTTAATAAAAAGAAAAAATAACTTATGCAATATTGATATGAGAACATTTTGCAGCAAAGAGCCATACAACTTTGGATCATCAAGAGCAATTCCACACATCTCATTCATAAAAATTAACTAAAACAGAAAGACACAAGCCACGCACCAAAATCAAAACATTCACTTCCACTTGATCAATGACAAAAAAAAAAAAATCAAAATCAAAATTAAAATCCCAATATATAGTTAAAAGTTTGCAAATGTATAAATAAACCCTTCAAGGGAAGAACACACTCGACCACATCGATCCATGACCATTCCCATCATTAAACCCCGCCATCAACATCTCATCCGCACCGCCACCGCCGCCACTACTTCCGCTTCCGCCGCCAGCCGCAGCACCAAAAGAACAATTTCCAATCTGCTGTCGATCAGTATCCCCCACCGGATTCGCAATCCAATCCCCAAACCAATTCTCCCGCCTCTGAGCCGCCGCCACATTCCCCACCGCAGCCTCCACCACGGCCGCATCAGCCGCCGTCTTCTTCAGCCCGTCAATCCTCTTACAAATCTCCTTCAAGTTCTGATCAATGAGCCAACCGAGATCATTGAGGTCCGGCAATGGCAGCCCCTGGAGGGCCTTCCCGGTGAGGCACTGGAACATGAGGTGCGTGATCTCCTTCTCCCGATTTTCCTTTTGCACCTTCTTCAGCTGATCCGCCGCCTTCGATATCCGGCCGCGGATGAATCCCTCCTGGTTCATCATCTTCTTACACTGTTCCATTTCCGGCATCCTCTTGAATTGCGCCAGCACGTGATGCGCGCCCCGCGCATCCGGCCACACCTCCGGCTGCGCGTCGTAGGGGCTGTAGATGATGGCGCACGCTTCGATCCCGCATAGCGTGCTTAGCTCGCTCACCTTCTTGATCAAGCCCTTCTTGCGCTTCTTGTACGTCGCCTTTCTAGCCGAGTCGTTGGCGATGTACGCCAACTTCACCTTCTTCCGAGTCATGTCGTCGGAAAGGAAAGTAATGTTAGAGTTGTGAATATGGCAAGAAAGGGAAAGGAGGGTTGCTATATATAAAGGGGTGGGGTGGGGTGGGGTGGGGTGTGGAGAATTAGGGTTTTGCCTTAGGAAATAATAAGGAAGATTCGGAAATTATGAGATTGTCGTTTTTGGTTAAAATGGTTTAATTCATCGTATCATTTCTAATAGTGTACAATTTTGGTCATTTAATTTCCTATGCTTATTTGTTATATTGTGTTTGTAATTTAATTTGATCTACTTTCACACATATATCTCTCTCGTGTCATGTATGTGTGTGTTTTATTTTATTCCTTGGAAATGATAAAAAAATAAAAAAAATAAAAAATAAAATTAATTGATATTAGCTTATAATGTAAATGTGAGGATTATGTGAGTATCTCTACATAATTTTATGGTGATTTTAGGCATTAAATTTAGTGATATTATATTAATATATTGGTAATAATATTTTCAGGTAGGATTGGGTCGGTGTTCGGGTTTGGTACGTCGGATATGTAATTTATTTATTTTTTTTAAAAAAAAAAAAGACTTGAGAAAGTCGAATTAAAAGGTTTTTTACTATTAAAAAAGTGGTTTGGTTCGGATTATCCAATTATGTTCGGATCGAATATTTGATATTAATAGAATATCAGACCTATCCACTTTTTAAATTCTAAAAATTTGATTTCAAGACCAAGATTATCCGACCCAAATTATGAAATACATACATTGCGATATGCTCCATCCATCCGTCTTGGCAAGAATGATTCATTTGGTTGTGGACAAAGTATTTTAATTAGTGTAGATTACTAAGTTATTAATAATAAGTTATGATATTATTTTATTATTTTTTATATAAATTATATTATTGGTATTTTAAATATTTTTAGGATTATATCCCAATATCGAAATCGATAATAAAATTTTATATAATACAATAAAAAAAATATATTACTACTTAGTTATAATTAACTTAAAACTAATTTTATAAAAAAATAAAAAAATTTAAATATAGATAAAAGAATTTGTTAATTTAAGAGAGATAGAAATAAATGGATTTTGAGTGAAAATATATTTTAAAAATTTAATTAAATTAATTTATATTTGTTAGATACGTTTGAGATGAATAAATTTACTAAAAATAGAAAAACAAAAAAAAGAAAAAAAAAATTGTATGAAGGGAGGAAGGAGATGCTAATTTTAAATTTAAGGTTCAACTTCAAAAGTATAAGAAACAGTTGAATACACATATACCTTCAAAATTTGTTTATTTATATGTAATATATAAGTGAAATGTTTTCTTTTTAATATTATTAGATTTATAAGAATTGTGTTATATTCGTAATATACGGTAATAATATAAAACTGATATCTAATGTTCATATTAATTAATTGTCTAGCTTAATCATAAATTTGGGTAAATATTTGTGTATTAACTTTGTTGAATTTAGAATCAACTCAAATCAGCATATTGAGTATACAAATACAACAATTTGGCAAAAATCAATCAAAATCCGAGACTCTTTGTACCATAGTTTAATGAAGATTTAGTAATATGTAACTTAAATTATTATAATTTTATTTGAGAAATATATTATTATTACTACATTTTAAATTAAATAAACAGAATTATTATTGGCCCATGATTTTTTATGTATAGCCTTTTGTATTTCAACCCAATCTGTTACCTTTGGTCCGAATTTGCGGCCCAACCCGGCAAGCTATCGTAAAATCTCATCCGTCCATTCCAATGATGATATCCTAGGCGTCTCATCTTAATTAGGGTTATATGTAAATGTTTTTTTTTTTAATTGACGTGAGAACCTCTAGTCGCTACCCAAAAGTATACACTATGTAAATTCCCAATGGAACCTAATATCATACAAATTAGGCCCGACAGGTTATATGTATATGTATTTTTATTTTTTTTTAATGGGCCGTAGCTCTTCATAATTTTATCCAAAATATTACATCGCGATTGTGTATATGTCCTCCCCCTTTTCTTGTCTTCTTTCTGACTTTTGTGTAGCTGGTGTGTTTGTTTGGGGGATTCCTCCCAAATATACTATTCATCCTTCTTTTTTTTTTTTTTTTTTTTCAAAAACATCAAATCAAACATCTATTTTTTATTTTTTATATTATATTAAAAATCAATTTTACAACTATTCAAATTCAAAATTTTTACTATTCAAATCCCAATTCAAAATTCAAACCCTCAAACAAACACACCCTAGTGTATTAGGTGAGAGATTCGATGGGTTCTACGGTGTATTTTGATTGAATAATGAGGTTCGCTCGATTAGGCTAGGGTTTGTCAGTTTTGGTGAGTCTTAATTGGGGCCGTTCGTGGCTATTCTTGGTCGCGCTGGAGTTGAGATAGCCTCTACACAAGAACACACAACGATATTGACAAACTCCAAATATTAATGAAATTTTAAAAAATCGATAGAAGGTAAATCTAATATATAGTTAATGAATTATAAGGTATATTTTATGCACAATTTTGGAAATGAATTCCTAATGAAATATTTACAATTTTATTTGGCGATTCTGCTATTATTTTGATAAATGTGATGATTATTTTAAGTTTCTAATAATCTTTCCGATTAGAGATATAATATTGCCTAGCTAGGAATTAATTAATTCAATTCCAAATGAAAATTTTGATCAATGGATATATATATATATATATATATACTTTTTTGGTAATTAATAATGTTTATTGATTATTTTGATCATGTTCAATATGTCAATGCACTAGTAGCTTGACTTAACCTCATCAATCGGAATTCAACAATTTCTAATTATATTATAATTCAGATTAAATGTGTCATGTCAAATTATTATGCAATGTTAAAAGTGATGGATAATCCCAAATAAAAATTCATATATCATTTTTCATTAGTTTTATTATTATTATTATTATTATTATTATTATTATTATTATTATTATTCAATTACTATTTAAACATAAAATACAAAACAAAATCGAACTTGTACGATGATGTGGAGATGTACAAGTCCATGAACTATATATATGCATTTCAAATGTACAAGTCCATGAACTATATATATGCATTTCAAACTGATCTATGTGAATAGTATTATTGATCGTTTTAAAATAAGAATTAATATATATAATTTTAAAAAATAGAATATATATTTAAATATTTTTAAAATGTATCTCAATAAAATTTATAAGATATCATTTTATAGAATATAAAATTATATACATACAAATAAATTAAAATATATATTTATTTAATTATAATTAACATAACTAATTTTATAAAAGATTATAACGTGTAAATGTAGATAAAAAAATATTATGTATTTATATTGTCTTTTGCTTTATCGGACCTAGTTTGCAGGATACTAGGTTTGGTCGGAATTTACCAATCCTTTCGGACAGCGGCTGCGGATAACGTCATTAAAAATATATATATATATTTATACTAATTGAATATATTTTAAATTAATAAATTTTACTAAATAATAAAAAAAAAATATATATCATTTATGATGGATTCGACTAAAATGAAGAAAAAATGAAATACTCCCTCCAACCCACCAATGACCCATTTACCTTTTTGCATGCCTTATAAAAATGATCCCCATTTATTTTTAATAAATATATTTTAAATATATTTAATAAATATAAATTAATATAATTAAATTTTTAACCTCTTGTGAGTAGACCACTCAAAATCCTTTAATTTTTACTTTTTCTCAATAAATAAATATTTCTGTTTATATTTAAAATTTAATTTTTTTATTAAATTAGTTTATGTTAATTATAAATAAATAAATATATTTTTCTATTTACTTGTATTATAAAAAAATTTATTCTCTACAAAAATAATACTTATATTGTATATATTTTATTGAGATATAATGTTAAGAATATTTAAAATATCAACCATACTATTCATATAAAAATATAATATAATTGATAAAATAATTATTAATAAAATTATTAATCTATTCTATTTAAATAATTGTATTTCTAATTAAATGGTCATCGTATAAGGGACTGAGGGATTATCATTTATTAATAAATATATATTTATTTTCGTCTGGAAATTAATATATATAAAGAATGACTTGTTTAATTTGACCACTTACACACGCAATATTTTTATTAACTGATATGATACTGTGCATACGAGAATAAGTATATGCGATGACTTTTTCATTATCATTGGCTTTACCAAATCATATACTCCGTCCCTCCCAATATACTAAACATCAATTTGTTTTTTACACGTAATTTTAGAAATGTTAGAATTATATTAAAATATAGTATAAATAAAATAAAAATAACTAAAATAACCTTATTAGTATGTGTTATATAAAGGTAATGACATTTGTGTAATATATTGTAAGTTGTAAGGGTATTTGTAATGTTAGGTAGATAGTACAGTTACTAAGAAAAGAAAATAAATACTTTATTATGGGACGGACTAAAATGGAAAAATGAATACTTTATTATGAGACGGAGAGGGTATAACCCATTCAATAAGAGAACAAAATTCAACAAAATATATATATATATATAGTATGAATTTGCAAATGTAACATGACTAAAAATCAATTTATGTAAATATTATAATAATAATAAAATAAAAAATAGAAGTCAACTAACAATAAATGGTAGAGGATGAATAGTAAGAAAAGCGCGAGTACGCACGTAGACATTTCCATGCATGCAATGCAATAATTCCACGCGGGAGAGTGAGTACGTTCGGGGACATGTCTTTTTTTTTCAATATTAATTGAAAAAAATAGTAAATTATAATACTTCTCGTCTCATTTAAATTGATATATTTTTTTTTATTATTGTCAGTCTCATAATAATTTTTTTATTTTGAGTAAAATTTATTATATAAAAATATATTTAACAAATATAGTATAAATCATCTTAATTAACTATATAATATATAATACAGCATAATTTTAAAAGTATATTATATTTATAAATAACTATTTAAATAAATAAAATAGTTGTTGTGCCTTTATTATTTATTTATTTGTAACTTGTTTGATACAAATCTAAGGCTTTATTTATATAAGAGATTAGTTTCAAAGAATTTGAAAATATTAAAAATTTAGTATTCAGATTTAATGTAATATTTTAAAAGAAGAAATAAATACTTAATTTTATATTTTATTTTCAATAGAAAAATTGATTAAGTAAATAAAAAGACAAATAAGTTGATATATTTTCTTACGATACGTATATGAAATTATATCGGTAATATAAAAATAATATATTGTATTAAATTGTTGATTTTTGGTAAATGGATCAAATATATATGTACATTGTGTTAATATGTATATATATATATATATATTTTTATACAATATTTATAGACAATAATCTCATTCAAAAATACAAAATGCACGAACTCAAGTATACCCACAATTATTAAGGTTTTCTTACATTGTATTTGTGTGATTTTTAATAAAAGAATTATTATATTGAGAGGTTTATACATATATATATATATATAAGAATTTTAGAAGAAATATATTTGAATTGAGTTTGAATATTTATATTTTTTATTTAAATAATATATATAATATTTTTATAAATAATTTTTTGAAAAAAAAAAATGAAAGAGACAAGAACAAAAATTGCTACAAGAGAATTATCAAATCACTTACAACAATCTTGTAGTACATAAAAAATCATATAAAAAGAAAAAGATAAAAATGAATATCAAAGGATGTAATATAAGCACACTTTGGACTAAAAACCTAAATATTATCACATTTTGATGATCATATTCAGTGGAAAATTAATCAAATCAAAGAAATCTTGAGTGTAATTATTAATTATCATCAACTAGTTGATGGCAGTGCAAACTCGTCTTATGATCCCATTCCCGTTTCCAACGAGAGGAGAAATCTCACTCATTCTGATCATAGCGTTGCCAAAGTCCGATGCAAAAGCTTGAGGGTTTCTGCTGTACTCTGTAACAATGGCGTCCGTGGAGGATCCATTGAAGAGGGCCTGGTCCGAATTGAGAAGCCCCCTCCTCTGCACCAAGTTCCTGTAATAGTTGTTGTCGAACGAATTGGGAGTAACCAGGTCGAGCGGCGCCAAGTTCGAATCGCCGCCGCTTTGAGGGCATTGCCGGCGGCGCGTGGCGGCGAAGCCTGCATCGATGTCTGTCCTGTTGCTGTAGATCCTGTTGCGAAATGTAAAGCATTGTGCTTGTCCCAGCGTATGAGCACCTGCATATATATATATATATATTTATATTAAGTGTCTATTAATTTATTGGGTTTAAATGTATATTAAATGTAGGTGCAAAAATTCGGTAACTTATTAATTGGACGATGAAGTCAATTAATAATAAGTGATATAAATTAGGGTTGCGGTTTTCTCATGAAGTTGCGCTATAGACTTGAAGAACACAAAAAACTTTAATTGTTTGTAGATCCGAATCCGACAACACTAATGGAACCTGGTCAGGTTTAATTGTTTTATT
The DNA here is from genome assembly GCF_009805555.1 of Andrographis paniculata. NCBI lineage: Eukaryota > Viridiplantae > Streptophyta > Magnoliopsida > Lamiales > Acanthaceae > Andrographis > Andrographis paniculata. Next base: position 5,837,602 of record NW_026137402.1, read on the forward strand.
TCTTATCTCAATTATTTCAATACTAACAGATTGGGCTTAGGGTTAAATTGGTTATAAGCTCCAACAATATACACAAAATTAATTAATTATATTTTTATTTATATTTTAATTTTAATTTTAATTGTACCTGATAAGGCAACCATATCCCTAACGCTGAGCTGCTTTCGGGCAAAGGAGGAAATGAGTCGATCGAGATTTGAATTCCCTAATGGAATATCTGCATTTGCTTCGGTAGGATTAGTTCCCGTCGAGTCCCTTCTCCCCAGCCTCACGTTCCACGTGGGCGCGCCGACCTATATATATATATATATATAATCATAATCGAATTAATTAATTAATTATAAAAGTGGAAATAATTAATTTGATCGGAACTTACGGCGACAGCGGCGTCGCGGGCGGCGAGGGTGAGAATGTCGGCGCAGGAAACGACTCCGGGGCAAGCTTGCTCGACGGCGGCCTTGGCAGCGTCGACCGCGGCGAAGGCTTGCGGTCGGAGGGAGCGGTTAGGGAGAACGGTCTTCTCTGTCTGAATGGAATCGGTCTGGTCGAGCAAGATGGAGGCGTCGCAGCCCTGAGCGAAGCAGTCGTGGAAGTGGAGCCGGATAAGGGACGCCGCCACGCGCCGCTCACGTGACACTGCCTGCCGGATCGAGGCGCGGACGGTCGCCGCCGCATTAGGGCAGGAGCTGTCGTAAAAGGTGGCGGATAGCTGCGCTGCCGACGGCGGGAGGAGGAGGACGACGACGAGAGCCGCCATTGTTAGAGAGGAAGCCGCCATTGCCATTGCCATTGCCATTGAAGGTTGAAACGACGCCGTATTGTGTTGTGTTGTTTTGGTTGGGGATGGAGAAATGGGTATTTATTTATAAGGTAAGGTTGGTTATTTAAAATTGAGGAATTCGCAGAAAGTCTAATGTAATGTGCCTACGCGTCTGTCTGTGTCGAATTAGTCGCGTCACCAAATTATTGTCCAGCTTTTGTGTGTATAAATTTCTTATTTACTCGTCTACTACAGCTATACACTATACAGAAATTTTCAACTATACAAACAAACATTTTATTGATCTGTTGTATAAGAGTATATCACAACTGTTGTATGTACATGTGTTGTCTGATACTATAATATATGTTGTTAGTTGATATATTATATTTGTATTATCTTAATATATACAATGTATTACCGACAGTAATAATATATGTTGTCCAATTGTGTGATATTAAGCATAATATTAAATTTTAGATTCAGCGTTGTAATAGCAGTCAAGGTACGTAGTAATACTTTTAATGTAAAAAATAGAGTATGTTAAAAGGATTGATTTATTATATAAAAAAAAATTATTAAAAAGTTAATAATAAAGCAATTTGATAAGTTCAAAAAATAATGACAAATTCGGTATTATTTTTTAAAGTAAATATAATAAAATTGTGAGTGAATAAAATTATTTATTATAAATAATTAGGCATAAATTTAACGAACAATAAAATATATATATAATTATTCCGAACTAAAGGAATATTAATATTTAAGTATTATTTAATTTAAACATTAAGTAATTATCATTAACATTGGGTTCATTATGTCAGCAGTTGATATGTAAACAACATATGGCGACAAGCTATATATCATATGCTGAAATATTTAATTCAGAATTGTTGAAATTTAATCACAGCTTCTAGTAATTTAAATGAACTAAACTACCCTTATTTAATTAGGATCATTAGTGGCTAGGATCAATTCAACGTATTGTCGAATAAAAAACAAATCCAAGACAAATTAAAAATTACGTCGAAATTAGTTTAATATTCTAACCAGTTTTTTCGGTAGTAGTAATTTGCAAATACATTGTTAATTTTAGGGGTGTCAATTCGTGTTTTCGGGTCGTGTTCGTGTCGAATTGACTCATGGAGATAACAAAAAGACTGTCAACTCAAACCCGATCCGAACCCGAAATTTGACCTGAAACTCTAGATCTGAACACAACACGTCAAATCAGGTTCAAGTTGAGCTGAATTAGTTTTAGATCACCCGAAACCCGAACAAACCCGACACGAAATATACCCGAAAACTTATAATAATTAAATTAACCTAAAAAAAGTTCATTTTTGTTTTAATTTTTTATATGATTTTATATTTAAAATTATATAAATATTATAAATTAAAATTATAATAATAAAATTTCAGGTCAACTCGAAACACGAAATCCTAAACCTGACCTAATTTTTATATTTCAGGGTATCAGGTCAACCCTAAATACAACCCGAACATGACACAAAATTTTATTGTTTCGGGTTTGATTTTTTGCAAACCCGAAATACCCACACCCGAATATGAAGAATTTTAGGTCGAATGGGTTCGATTTTTTTGAATCGGGTTTAATTTTGACACCCCTAGTTAATTTGTACAGAATTATCGAGGATTTATTAATTAGTAATGCTAAACAAATTGGAATTTTGGTCCATTTTTTTTTATTAAACTTATTCTTATAGTATATATGTATATGAATCAATCAAATTTATATACTAATATTTAATATAAAAAAGTTTTAATCTGGTCTTTGAACAAAGAAAGTTGTTGAAAACAGTAATATAAAAAAGGAAAAAATGTTAAATCATGTATTGACTGTTGAACTCTGACTGTATGATATAATATAAAATGAAACTAAAGAATTGGCTAATCTACCTTATTCAAATAAGTAGTGTATTTTTTTATATATTTCATCAACTACTAAACCAAACCCCTAAATATTTCAACATAACATTTTTTTATTTTTTATTTTTTTGCCAATCATTAAATAGTTTCAGACTATATATATAAAATATATATCATTTTGTACGGAATAATATAATATTAAATAAAAAATATAAATATATTAAATAAATAAACAAATACATTATATAGGTAATGAATGAAATATATTTACATATATATAACAAAATAAAAAAATTCAAAATAACACATTTTAAATTAAAAAAAAAAAAAAATCCATTTAATTTAAATGTCCACGGACGTACTCACTCTCCCCGCGTGGAATTCTTGCATGCATGGAAATGTCTACGTACGTACGTACTCGCTTTTCTTATAATATTTCATCATCTATTAATTATTATTAGTTGACTTCTAATTTATATATATATATATAATATTTAAATGAGTGGATTTTCAGTTAGTCAGATTACATTTATTGGCATACTGACCTTCCAGACTATGTAATTAATTAAATATTGCTATATATCAAAATTGTATATTCATATATATATATATTGTTGAATTTTGTTCTCATTGGATATGGTTTGGTAATACTAATCATTACGAAAAAGTCATCATATATATATATATATATATATATATATATACCCTCGTACATACAAAATTAGTCTATTCGATATAGGATCGTTTAATTTCTTTAATAACCATGTTATTTAATTACTTAGTTGGCAATATTTTTTGACAAAATGGTATTCTATGAAGATTTTATAATAATAATATAAGTATAATTGTATACAATAAATAAAATACAAGATAATTCTATATATTTTTCATAAGAAACAAGAGTTATATTATACTCCTCTATCCCACTCTAAAGGGAGTATTCGAGGTTTTATTAAGAAATAATAATATTTTATTAGTTAGCGGAAGAAGTTTTGACATATTTGTCTTTTAATAATTGTATGTATAATAGTATGTTTCTAATTTAGGTAAGAATTAAAGATATTTTTGTTACATAAATGTACGATTACTTTTATTAAAATGCGAAAGAGATATTTTGAAGTGAAACATACCAAAATGATAAATGAATACTTTCAATTAGGACGGAGAAAACAACTTATCATATTTAACAATTTGTTTTTTTTTTATAAAATTATTGTTATAAAACAATGTCAACAAAATTTAACACATGTACGGGTTTGTACTTTTGTAATTTCAAATTGAAATCAATATTATCCATGGTATACGATTTTCAATAAAAAAAAATATATACATTATTTTCTCTGATATATGAAATATAATATCAAAATACTATTTAAACAAAACTCAAATTAACATATCATTTCAAATCACAACAAAAAAAAAAAAAACCCTAAACACTTATAAAATAGAATTAATATATTTATTATTGAATCTTTTACGAAATGTCTTTATATATATTGACTTATTTTTCTAAACATTTCTAAAATAGAATTAATATATATTATTGACTTAAACCTAAGCCATTGAACTAAATTATTGACTTAGTGAATTTCTCCTCTCATTTCTCCTTAATCAAGCATATAGTTTATAATATTTAATTTTAATTTTTTATTTTATGGAGACAAATTAAAAGTAAAAATATTGCACATATATGTAACGGCAAGGATCCTAATCAAGAAATGTAAGACAGTATAAAAATTCATTTAACAGTGGCTATATATTAAATGATTACATTTAATGGGAAGTACATTAGTGTGTTTGTTTGGAGGTTTAGATTTTGGTTTTGGATTCGATTACTAAAATTTTTTGAATTTTAATAATAGTACGGTGTGATATAAATAGTCGTTGATATAATATTTTAATTATAAATTAACTTTTAGTATAATATAAAAAAATAAAAAAAAAATTAATATTTGATTTGATATTTCATCATTATTTTTACCAAAAAAACAAATCCACAAATAATACTAATAAGTTTAATCAATGTTACTATTTTTTACCCAAATACAACGGTTCTTATTGTGCTTGATTTTAAAATTCATCACATAACGCAATCACAGTTAATATATAAATTTACAACACTTATAAAATAGAACTAACCGCACATATTAATACTTTATACCACATATATCATCTACTATATTTTCATATATTATTTTCATATATTGATCGAGGCAATCTGTATTGTGTTGATAAATCCTCAATCAACATTTTAACCAAAGCATTCATCAAGTACTAGCGGCATCTTGTGTTTTGACAAATACAATACATAATATAGTTTCACATAATACATACTACTATTGATTTTAACACAATAAATATATTTATACAGTATATAATTTTATTTAACACGGGTCTAAAAAGTCACGCAAAGTCGGACGTGTCGGGATTGTAGACTACCCCACAAGTCAATTCAAATCATTCCAAACGCGTTGAAATAACTCGTGTCAACCTATGAAGCCAGTCTAGATCCTAACATGTCCGGCTTTACGTGGCTTGCGAGTCGGAATGTGAAGTTACTTTCACTCTCATTTGCTACGGTCAACACCATAGTGGTCCCGACCAAATATATACTTTGGGTATTTTTGGTTTGTTTCTCAAATCAATTTTTATATAATTCAATTTATATGATTTTTAATTAAAATATTTTATTTTCTTCTATCAAATATTATATTAAAATATTATTTAAATTTAAATTTAAATTGAAAATTTCAAATCCAAATAAACAAGAAAAAGGAAAAATCGGCTTTCTAAAATTGATAGACTCTATTCTGTTTTTTGAAATTTAGTTTTAGCTTTTATATAATAAGAATCATCCCAGTATAAAAATATACACACTTATTGTTTATTTTCTTTTAAAAACATATCACACACCTAGATCCTCGATCAAATAAGAACTCAAATTTTAAAATAACACACCCAATAGCCAATATATTGTTCTTAAATTCAAACAAGTGATTGTATATTAAATACGAAAGATTTTGAATTGATACCCAAAACCCTAAAAGTTAATATGTATATATTGAGTTTGAATTATTTTGAAATAAAAATGATTTGAACTTTATTTTACGATTATGTTTAGATAACTGTATGTTGAGAGAGTATTAAATATGTATATCTATAACCATATATTTGCATCTTCTATTCTCTCTTCTCAATTGAATTTTTTGACTTAATATGTTGTTGGGGAAGTGATTTATCGAACAAACCCTAAGCGTGGGCGATTCACAGTTATAATAATATTGTAACAACGAAAAACAATGCAGAACATAAAACAATAATGAGACAAGGTGTATGTTGACCCGGTTACATCCGGGAATACCAATCAAGAGGAATTCCACTAACCAGTGCTAATTAAGGATATAAACAACCACAACTCATTTAACTCTATCGCTTGCTACAACTTCGTACTAACAACGATCACACAGCAAAGAAGTTCAGAGCTTGATCATTCCTTCCGGTTGGAACTCCATTAATTCCGAACACCTTCAACCTCTTCAGTTGATATCAGTGTAGAACACACATTCAAAATATGGAAAGTTGAACTAGATGGGTGGTGAGAGTTTTTCTCAAGAATCTTCTCTCTAAGATATGCACACCAACTCACACACACCAACTTATTTGTCTTCTTTGGTTCTGTGCATTCTTGGAAAGAACACACTTCACATTAATTTCCCTTCGAGTGTTCTCCAATGATTATGCACGAGTCTGACCATCCCCTAAATACCAAGTTTGACTCTTGCAGGCATTTAATGTTTTGACACAATCAATAATGCCAAGCTTACAGATTCATACTGCAGCACAGTTGCAGTGATAGTCTTTATGCAACATCAGACTACTTGAAAATGAAAACTTGTTGCAAGAAAATGAAAAGTATTTTTGTCTATGTGTCAAAAATAACAAAGGGTTTCTTTCATTCACATATGTCATCTTAAAACATAAAAATTTACGAAAAAATTTGATCAAATGTAACTAACTTAATAAATAGTAAAAGAGAAAGAAGAAACAGGTGGAACACAAACAAATCACACTCACCTGAAGGACATATATATATATATATGTGTGTGTGTGTGTAATTACTTAATTGATAGTGAATTATTATTGTTTATGAAAATTCTTAAACGGAATCAATTTAGATTGAATTAGATTACTAATATATCATGTGGTTTGTATTTATTTTATCTTATTTTCATTATATTGTTATGAACAAACACTCAACATCAATAGATGATTAATCTTTAAAACTATAACAACATTAAAAAATGAATGATTTTCACAAATATATATACATATAAAAGTACATTTGCCTTAACCCGTCTCTCTTAAGCAATAAAATTAACACATAACGCATATATGTTTTAGAATTTAATTTATACAATCTTGGTCTTGAAATCAAATTTTAAAACTTTTAGAGAGGTACGTACATAGATAGGTTGGGTACCTATTTTTTTCTATGACATAAAAATCCGTAGTTCCTATTTTTTGAATGCCCTCTGAATAAACCTTCGGTTAAAATGTACCCAATTTGATATTGGATATCCTATTGGAACATAATAGATAATCCAACCTTTAAATCCAATTTTTTTAATAATAAAAACTTTTAATTCATTTTTTTCGAATTTGAAAAAAAATAATAATAAAGATGGCGTTCCTGGCCTACCAACGCGGACGCCTACCTGGTCCTATCTGGACATATTATTACCAATTTATTATTTAGTAACGCCAAATTTAATGCATAAAATCACCATAAAATTAGGTAGAGATACTTATATAATCAACACTTTTATATTATAAGCCAATATCAATTAAAATTTTATCATTTCCAAGAAAAGTATTTGAAAAAAAAAAAAAAAAAAGAGCACACAAAAAAGATGTGTGAAAGTAGACAAAAATTACAAACACATTATAACAAATGAGCATAGGAAATTAAATGTCATGGATAAAACCAAATTGCACAATATTTGAAATGATATGAAGAATTAAACCATTATTACCAAAACTTGCCAACCTCATAATTTCCAAATCTTCCTTATTAATTCCCAAGGTAAAAACCCTTTCCCCACCCCTACCCCCACCCCTTTATATATAGCAACCCTCTTTTGCCTTCCTTGCCATATTCACAACTCTAACATTTCCTTGCCATAGGAAAGACGAAATGACTCGAAAGAAAGTAAAGCTGGCGTACATCATCAACGACTCGGCTCGGAAGGCGACATACAAGAAGCGCAAGAAGGGCTTGATCAAGAAGGTGAGCGAGCTAAGCACGTTGTGCGGGATCGACGCGTGCGCCATCATCTACAGCCCCTATGACTCGCAGCCGGAGGTGTGGCCGGATGCGCGCGGCGCGCATCGCGTGCTGACGCAGTTCAAGAGGATGCCGGAGATGGAGCAGAGCAAGAAGATGATGAACCAGGAGGGATTCATCCGCGGCCGGATATCGAAGGCGGCGGATCAGCTGAAGAAGGTGCAAAAGGACAATCGGGAGAAGGAGATCACGCACCTCATGTTCCAGTGCCTCACCGGAAAGGCCCTCCAGGGGCTGCCATTGCCGGACCTCAACGATCTCGGATGGCTCATCGATCAGAACTTGAAGGAGATTTATAAGAGGATTGATGGGATAAAGAAGGCGGCGGCGGATGTCGCCACGGCAGGGAATGTGGCAGATCAGGCGGCGCCGGGCCAGCAGCATTGGTTTGGGGATTGGATTGCGAATCCGGTGGGGAATAATGATCAACGGCAGATTGGGGATTGTTCTTATGGTGGCGCGGTTGGCGGCGGCAGAGGTGGTGCGGATGACATGTTGATGGCGGGGTTTAATGATGGGAATGGTAATGGATCGATGTGGTCGAGTGTGTTCTTCCCTTGAGGGATTTATTTTATACATTTGCAAGCTTTTAATTGTTATTTATGCTTATGTTATAATTAGGGTTTGGGATTTTGAGTCTTTTGCTTGTTGATTATCAAGAGGGAGGAACATTTGGATTCTTGTTTTGTTTGGTTGTTTAAGTGGTTTGTGGTTTGTGTTTTCTGTTTTATTTAATCTTTTTTTTTTTAATAAGAAATGATGAAATGTTCTTGATGATAATAAAGTTTTAAATCCCAAGATTTTATTGTTTTTTGCTATAAAGTGTTATCATATCAGTCTTGCTATAAGGAAATTTTACTATTGATTGATTGTTTCAGAAAGCAAGTTACGATGAAAGCCTAAAAAAAATAAAGAAGATGATATATATCCTACTTGGTTTGGCCAAAAAAACCTATACGAGGATGATACAGATGTTCAAGGATTTTGCAAAAAAAAAAAAGTCTATGTGAAGACGATACAAATCTTACACAGTTCAGCCAAAAAGACATATATAAAAATTATGAAGATATTATTCGACTAAAAAGACTGATATAAGAACGATACAAATTTTATTCGGCCAAAAAGACTGATATATGTCCATGGGTTTTGGTATTGCCTTTGTTCTTGAAAATTCTTGCTACACTCATTTATCCTTGACCTATATTTGGTTGTTGTACATCCCTTATTTTGTTCAAGTAATTATACATTGATATTGAGCTATTATTATTCATGAATCAACTCTACACTAGTTTTAAATATTTATATACAACCAAGCCATTTACCACATTGAAAAATACATCAATGTATTTTGACTATTGGATGATTAATTGGCACTTGTGATTAAATCTCTTGGCAATGGTAACAAATCAGATTTATATTTTAATATGCTTCTTCTTGAATTTGATATATCACTTAAAAAGAGCAATTCATATCTTTAAAAACACTTCAATCTTTTATGACTTCATAAACACAATCATCAACTTAATTTCTTGATTCCATGAATAGAAACTCCAACTCCTTTTTCTCAATGCATTCCCCAAATGAAATAAAAGTGTTCATGAATGGGCTTCATCATAGGGCTAGATTAACTTGTTATCAATTATGATTTTCTTTGAGCATTCAAATTCTATTATTTTCTGTTGGCCCCAAATCGATCAAAACCAAACAGCAATAATATCTCAGTACTAAGAACAAAAAATAGAAAATTCTCACGACACAGACCGATTGTTTGTTCTCAGATCAAACTACGAATACACATATATATTGGTGATAGAGAATAACAAAAACACAAAGAAATGATAAGCCAATTTAGTCATAAAGGATCTACATATGTGGACTCCAACCCAAGCAAGGTTTACTATCAAAACCCTTAATTAAAGTACAAAAATATGTTGATACAATCGAGTTACACACCTCAAGAAATCAACATACTTATTTCTTGATTTTTCCCCAATTCGAAACATATCCATCTTATCCTTACTTTCTTAATGTTCAATATCTCACCGTTTTTTCATAAAGACTATCTTGCAAATATTAATCAAAATTCAATAAAAAAGAATAATAATAATTAGTAACATTTTCCACGAAAACAAAAATTGTGTAGTGTTTATATATTAATCACTTTCAAAAAATTACTGCTATACTTTACCATCTCATTGGAAGTATTGAGAGGTGAGTAGGCTAGCTGATACTGACTTAGACACTATTATTGCTTTATTGTTCTTATTTCCTTTTATTTATTATTATGATTCCCATTGATTATTTACCCCTTTTTTTTATGAAAATTATTTAATTGCAGGACTATTGGATGATTATGTCAGAAATCATCTAAGAACAAACATTAAAATATATATATACATTTTTTTGCATTATAGCGATTAAGTAATAATTTAATATAATATTTACAAATAAAGGTTAGATTGGTGATATTTTTAATTAATTACCAAGTTTCAGTGTTTAATCTGAAACTAAAATAAATTAAGTTATCTTGAACATTTGGGGCGTGTTTGCCAATTAGATAATAGCTGTTAGTTGTTTCAATTAGCTTATAGTTGTTAGCTGATTTAATTAGCTAGTTTGAGTAGCTGATTCAATTAGCTATTTGTATTAAAATGTTTGGTAAAACAACTGTTTGATATTAGTTGTTTATACGTAAAATGACAATTGAGGACATTTCTATTTTATTCTTGTTTCTAATATATTCAATTATGTTTTTTTTAGTTTAGAATGTTTAAAATTTTTTGTTATTAGTTATTGAAAATTATAAAAGTGTTATAAAAGTATTTATTTTTACTGCAGTTAGATTTAAAAAATAATATATTTTTATTAAAATATATAAATAGTTTTTTATTGAAAATGATGTAAAATATAAAATAATAAATTTTTCGTGTATATATTTATTATGTTAGTTATCGATTAGTTCATTATATTTATAATTTTTAATAAATTTAATTTATTTAATTTATTTTTAGTATAATGTAATTTTAATAAAAAATAAATTATTAATATTTATATTTTTTATTTTATGTTGATTTTAATAAATTTATATATTTTACAATTAAAAAAAAATTATATAAAAATTAATTATTTTAAATTTATAAAAGTAAAACTATAATATAATAAAATATTCTAATATAATTAATAAATAATCAAAATATATTTATTTGTGTAAAATGTATAATAAATTTTTAAGGGCATAAGAATAAAAAAAAATTACTAGAAAAAGCTATTTCAAAACACCGGATAAGTTAGTTTTTCAGAAATTAGCTTTTTTGGTCCTAAAAGCTATTCCAAAAAGCTAATTTACCAAACACCTAAATTAGCTTTTTGACTGATCAAACAACTAAAAGTTGTTAAATAAGCTAAAAGTTATTCAAAACGTTATTTGCAAAACATCTGAGCTTTAATTTTGAAATTTTGTAATCATTAATTGAATTGATCCTTTATATTTTTATTTTAAAATTTAATATTCTTATAATGATATCTTATATTTATATATATATTATAATTTTTTATAATTAATAGATATTTGTCTATCATTAATATTTTTATACATATAATTATATTTTAAATTTTACAATTTTCGGCATATAATTTGAATGATAATATTATACTATTTACATTATAAGTATTATGTATTAATTTACCTATTTAAATTTTATAACTTACCGGTAGAATATTTAAATTAATATAATATATGTTTGCTCAACTAAATTTAGGTGTGTTTGTTTTGTGTTAATTATTAATTTTTTTTAGTTTATACACCCACTGTCCCATCTTATTTTTATATTATTTATATTTTGGTCATTTTCATCTTATTGATTTAAAAAATAAAAATAAATAAATAATTATACACTTTAATTTTAAATCTTGTAATCAATAAATTTTTTTTAATAATTTTTTAATTTTAGTTAACTTAATTAGTTATCTTAATCTTAATTTATAATTATTTATATTATATAATAATTATTTTTATTAATGTACTTTTTAATTATTTACTTTACTTAAATTATCGTGTCTACTCAGAACATGAAAGGTGGAATGGAGGGGGTGGTATATATTATATATTTTGTGTAAATATATTTTTATATATTATATTTTTTAAAATATTAATCGAGAAACATGACAAAAAATTCTTGGATGAACATATTCAATATGTATTCGATTATACACACTTTTAACAGAGGTAATTTGTGACACTTATATTAATTAAATCACAAATAATTAGAATGTAAAGATCCCCAACATATATAATATATTCAGACAAAGTATACACACATATATATATATATATACATTGTCTTTATATATGTGTGTACAAGGAAAAGATTGATGAGACAAAGGAGTAGATTGTACAAGGACAAATATGCTTCGTAGATATGCCCTTACTTAATAATTTGTAGGGCTGAGGGGTGAGGACCAATCTTTGGGAGTTAGTTCTTGATCGATCACCATTTTATATATTGACTAGATTCCTTAGCTTGGGCATCGACTTTACTAGCCATCTAATCTTAGCCCATTTATAACAGCCTCAATAATGGAATATCACCTCCAATTAAAATCTCTCTATATATGAAATTTAAATATATAAATACTTCATGATTCCCTCTTGGACTAAGACCGGACCAAATCAAATCGACTGTCTTTCCCATGTACATATGCATTCTTGAACTTGATTTCAGTCATTTGGGAACGATCGATTAGAAATCTGTGGAATCTGCCCACATGCCCTTCAAATCAATAAGGGTTCCATTTTTATTTTTTACATTTTTTGTGTTGTTGATTGATCACTACCTTACATATATCATTATCATCGATGTAAAATTAAAGATTCCTGGTTCTAAGATGTGATTTTTGAATCCTAATGTCATAATATACATGATGAATCTATTCAGACCACTGATGTTGGAAATCGCGATCGGTCCCAAAGAAGTCGAACGCCTCCAAATTTAATGCGCAGTGAAAATATAAAACCGTCAGTAATCAATATGGCTTTGAACACGTGGTTTTCTTGTGGTTGTAACAACAGTGTGTTCGTGCACAGATCGATAGGCGAGTGAGTGCAAAGAAGAACAACACACACGAGATTTGTTTACCCAGTTCTGTTTTCCACCTACGTCTGCGGTATTTCAATCAAGGAGACTTAACTAAACCAAACACTTGGTTTACACCATATAAGATACCAAACCGTACTACACATCCTATCTTCTACCCAAACTCTATTTAATTTATACAAACTCTCATAGACTGGTTGTTACTGCGCCGTGACGACACCAGCAGACCTGCGGCCAAACTTAGAATAAAATTGTTTATTGAATGAATGACTCCTTCGGCTTTAGCTCCAAAAAATCCATTTTCTCGTTTTCAAACCTACATGGATGAGTTCTTTCAACATTCTATCTGGTGAAGAAAATAACACTCTTTGTTCTTGTCGCTCATCCGTGAAAACATATACATAACCCACAAAAATAAACCCTGCACACTAGAAGACAAGTTTGACTGTATGTTGTCTTTGGGACAGCAAAAACGAGGTATTAAATGCCTTCCAGAACGAGTGCAGCACGCAAGTGTCAAATCCTATACGTCTTCTACATGGGACAGATCGATTCGTCCCAAAGTATTAATTACCCAGCATGTTTGACCTGCACAAATGTGACAACTCGGCTACAGCTTTTTTCTGTAAAGTATTTATCAAAACTATGTCATACAACTTGACTGATGTCTACACATTGCCAAAAATAGCAAAAATAGGGTTTCGACTTTTTGCTTGTTCCAACAACCACACATGCTCTATCAATGCCTAAGTTAAATCCCAGAAGAGCCCCTAATTATGCTTAGATCTTGAGGGTTTTGTCGACTTAATACAGCAACCTTATGACAGCAAGGGACAAGATCTTTTACCCCAATTAAATTTGAGAGTGTCTCCAAAGCACACAGTCTATGTTGTGATTTTAAAGATTATATAAATATTATAAAATACAAATATAATATTAAAAAATAAATTAATATATTAAATAAAAATTTAAATAATTTAAATAAATATTAATCTTTTTTAATTACTTACATAAATTTATTTTTTCACCCGAGGCTCCTCGAACTTCAAGAACAGCCTTGGTTATATTGTTCAAATTAGTTTATTTGTCCCAAAGTATTAATTATCCAGCAGATCTATCAAATTATTAATTAGGGTAACACCTAGACAAGAAAATTTGGGGGATTGTTATCTAACTTTGTTTGATGAATTGTTGCCAGCTAGATACATACATACATGTTAAAATCTATTTGGTTACTATCAGATTTATTTGTTCTTATTTATTTGATGAGTGTTGTGTTAATGATTTATTCGTACTAATATCTCACATTGAAAACAATTGGGAAAATCGTTGGCTACATCTTGTATTTTGGAATCTCCCTTTGATATTAGTATAATTTCTATTTCTTCTTTTTTATTTTTTTTTTATATTATTTTGGGATTAAAAAAACGATTGTATGATCTATGCTGTAAATTTTACAACAATATTAATAAAAGTGCATGAAGATGAAACGGGCATCCTGATCGCTCAACAAGGACTACAGCTGTGCAGACGACGGAAAGCAACAAAAATATTATAATTAATTAATTAATTAATCAATCAAATATGGATTCTGTGGTTTTTTAATTTCCCAAAAGAGAGAGGGAATGCTAAAAAAAGAAGAAGGAATCATTACACTCAATTCATTTAATTTCATTCACAGGTTTAATTGATTTTATTTAATTGCTATGCATATATTTTTATTTTTATTTTTATTTTTTTGCTAGATGAAGTAATACTACAGTGTATAGTATGCATTGGCATCTTGTGTTTTTTGCAGCCTAAATGATGGTTCAAAATTCAGGATTATATTAATTAGATATGTACCGTGAAGATGAAGTTACTGTGAGAATATTTGGCACATAGACACTCACTCATATTAATAATCTATATATATATATATATATATTATTGTATATAATAGAAAAATTAAATAGCTAGCTAGCTAGCTATGAGCTATGATGGTGAAACGAGAAAAATATCTGATTCTACAGTGAGTGGAGAGGCTTAATTCCATGCATTAAGGTATTTTTATTATAAGAAATGTAGACAGATTCGAAAGTGACCGAATGATCGTTATATTCGCTCTCCAATATATCAGACAAAGTGTATCCTCTCCCCACTATCGTATATATAAAATTACATGTGTGCTAATTAAGTACAAGTAGATGCATCCAGTACTTTGATCTACTGATGATTATATTGTATGCCGTACGTACAATCTCTAAATCTATATTAATTGCTTTACATGCACTGTTTTAAAGATATTTAGAAATATAATTTTTATTATAAAGAAAAAATCACAAAATAATATTGATAATTTTCTCAATCAGGAATGTAAGAACCACTTGGGAACAAAATAAGATGGCAAATATAGCAAAAGAATGAATAAACATTAAATTAATCATACCGGATCGAATTAAAGATAATATCAATGTGAGTGTTCTTTTAGAATCTGGGGTTTTAAATTTTATTTTATTTTTCATCATATAAAATGAATAGTAATTTAGTACTCATGATTATTTCATGGTAAAAAACTTTAACCCAAAACTTAAAAAGATCATAAATTGATAACAAGAATTCCATGTATACGTAGAATTAATTAATTAATTAATTAAACCCAAGCTAATTAAAATGAACATAAATGTTATTGGACGTGTTTATTGAGCCATGCATGCGTTATTGCAACACGAAACAAAACAAAACCTACCTACAAACTTCAGCAGAGTAACAGAACAAATTACAATTAAGGAATGTACGTACGGTTAAATTAAGAAAATTAAAATTAAAATTAAAAACACAGTTTCTTCGTCTTCTCCATCGTCGTCGTCGTCGTCGTCGTCAAATTAAAGCATATACAGTTACAGATTCTTAATCAAAGGATCTCGATCAATTGGACGACACGGCGAGCTTCTCCCACCTGTCGGTGGTCAGAGAAATGTACGCCGACGCTTTCTTGTCGATGCCGGGCTCCGCCACCCACCGCCCTCTGTCCTCGTCGCTCGGATAAACTTTGTACGCCTTCACGTACTCGTGTTCCCGGCTGTCCTCCGCCACGCGCCTCCCCCGCGATAAGTTCCGGCCGCCGCCTCCGCCGCCGCTGAAGACTCTGAAGAGGGAGAAGGCGGCGGAAGAAGAAGACTTCTTTTGCCTCTGCCTGTTGCTTTCTCCCATTTTAATAAACTGTGTCTGTCTCTGAGAATTGGGGATTTTAGTGTGTATGTATGCGTATGTGTATGTGTTGTGTTGAGTAATTTTTTTTGTGCTGCGGTCACTGCCCCGCTTATTTATAGCGGCGAGTCAGCCGTTGGATCTGATCGACGGCTGTGATTGCAACATGTGAGACTAGGGAAATTTGTTTTAAAATAATATTTAAAAAATTAAATATTAGGTTAAATAAATTTTGTATTTTTCTATAACATCAAATGTCGCTTTGGCCGAGTGGTTAAGGCGTGTGCCTGCTAAGTACATGGGGTTTCCCCGCGAGAGTTCGAATCTCTCAGGCGACGTTAGTTTTTGAATTTTTTTTTTAAAATTTGTTACCATCTATAGTACCATTGTAACAAACACGCAGAAAAATTGTCTCGTTATTAAAACATATAGTAATATGATTTAATTTAATTTAAAAATATAATTATAGGAGTATATATTAGTAAATGGTAACAGACATTTTTAAAATATGATTGTATAAAGTTATAATGGAAGTATTTTTGCAATTTTTTTTAATTTATACTATATTTTGATATAATAATTAATATTCAAATATCAATACGCAAAAAATAAATAAAATCTTTAGAGTCTTAGACGAAAACAATATATAATAGTAAAATTTTTATAACATTAAATAAGTATCATTCTCACAAACCAAAATTCAGTGGAGCTAAAAGGGGTCAAAAGAACGAATGACTGATCAATTGAAGATGTTTCAGACCAACCCTTTATTATTATTATTATTATTTTTATAGCAGAAGAGAAGAAGAGGAAGCTGTAGAATATAAAGTTTTACCTTTTATAATTAAAAAAAGATGGAAAAGGTAAAGACCAAGAACTTTAAGTTTAAGCTTCCAACATTGCCTTCAAGCTGTGTCTAACTTTTGGGATTCTTAAAATAAACCCTAATATGAAATTAAAAGAAAAGTGGAAAGAGAATTTTTATTAGTTTATAATTGTGTCTGAACAACAATAATAAAATAATTAAATTATATTGCATAACAACATAACATATATACTCCAATAATGTATGTATGTATATGTATGTACACACAAGCTACAATTTGTTCTATATATTAAATTATATTCTTTCTTTGTAATAAATAATTATACGCTTTTAGAAATGATAAATAATGTAGTTTAAGTTAATCGTATTGTGCATTTCTTCTGTTTTGGATTAGCTTCATGTATTTATTTAATTAAATAAATACTTCAAATATTCCAACTATATATACATTAATAGATAGCACAGCCTGTACAAGATTTTCTTTAGTTTTATATATATATATATATATATATATATGTGTGTGTGTATGTATTTTGCTAGGTAGAATCCATATGAAGTGATGAGTACTTTAAACCTTTTAAGGGTTGCTTTGGATGTGCTGTTTTGTGTTTGTGTCTTGGTTCAATGCTATAATTTATGAAAAATAAATTTTTATTTTTGAGAAATATTTATTTGAGTGTAATTTAAAATTGATTTGAAATGAGGTGATGTTTTGTAATAAATATAATAATATAAAAATATTGTTTATAACTATTATTCAAGATGTTCTTGTTTTTTAAAAATAAATAATAATAATAATAATAATAATCTTTTACCATATAATTATAACAATACCCTATAAAAATGATATCATCTTTTATGAACATCATATTTATTGTTTATAGATGCATTTGTTATTTGTAATTGATTAATAGCATTTTGTAAATTTGTTAGATTGATGAGTGTAAGTGTATAGATTAAAATGATTTAAAGCTCACATCTAATAAAATTATGTTATTAATATTGTAAAATTAACATATTCTTCAGAAGAATATATTGAGTGTAATAACACAAATATTAGGGGTGACAATTCGATCCGGCTCTGTTGATGTAGGTGGGAATCAACCCACAACCATATGTAGACAAGACAAGTATTTTACTATTAAGCTATATCATAATTTTTAATATTATTTCATTAATTAATATACATATAAAGATATTAAATCTCAAACGTAGTATTAATTTTAATAAATTGGGTCAGGTCAGGTACGGTTTAAAAAATTTCAATCATATTTTTAGAGACTCAAACATAGTTTTTTAGTGCCGAATTCAAATCAAGCTTTTAGACGGTATCTATTTTTGTCAATTTTAACAAATACGGAGCAAAATATTCTATTCTAATTAAACTTAATTTAAAGAAATATATATATATATATATAATAGGTGTATTTACTCATATTTTTTACTTTATTTTACTATTATTTTTTAAAATATATATAATATTATATTTAATATTTATTTTTTATTCAAAAATATTACATTTAAATATTATTTCATAATAAAAATAACAAAATAAATATATACATGTAGAAACATGAAAATAAAAAACAAATTAAAGTGCTAATGGGAATCACATATCATATAATAATATTAATTGATAGTATCCATTATCATTAGAAATTAAGATAGAACCTTGTGATATGGACAATTAACAATGGATTTATTTGCCTTTAATTTTAAATTCAAATTTACATTATTCAATTGGTAAGATTTTTAAAATGTATGCTTATAAATTAATTTATACTTTAATCAACACCCTGACCATCTTATAAATCACTGTTTAATTACGGGTAATTTTAATTTGATGATTGCTGAGTTGTTGATCTCATTGAAGAAATATGACAATGTAATGTAATAGGAATCAAGCCTTTTAACAAAATGCATTCTTACAAAAGCATTACCCAAAGGCATTTTTTCTTGCAAATTCTATGAATTATTCCTAAAAATTTTATTTCACCCTTCTCCAATCTCTACCTTCCCTTCCCTTCATGGATAGTTGCAATCACCATATGCTGCATCAACACAAAATATATATTGTCAGTTGTACAAATTAAATCGTTCGTTTGCGCGCGCATATATATATATATATATATATATAAAGAGAGAATACATGGATCGTTTGGGGTTCGAATGCCGACGGTCTTATCGCACTCAGCAAACTTTTTGTAGTATAAATTGAGAGCATAGTTCGCGTGGCTAAATACGGTATCGGGAGTGAAGCATGCGCCGCCGGCCTGAATGGGCGCGCAATCAATTTTACCGCAAGCAAAGTCTAGAAAAGCTTGCAGTTTATTAGTCGAAGCGGCCCGTTGTGCTACGCACCAAAACAAACCCTGTGCGTATCGAAAAAAAAAAAAATTAAACGGTGAAAAATCGATATAAATAATTTTTAACTTTAAGGGAGTAAGTGACCTGTTTTTGATGATCTTGGTGAAGGGAGTTTGCAACCCCTAGAAGACAGCAAAGAAGCAACAAACAAACACTGTATTTCTTCATTGTATTTCAATAATTTGACAAATATATTGCTTATTGAGTAAATTTGTGTGTATACAGATATATACATACATATATATATATATATATATATTGGAGTATTTGCTGATCAACAAAAATGGCCTACAAAATTAATGCTGAACACTGTCTTATGAATGATGGAAAAATAAAAGTTAATGATAGAAAGAATTTTCTACTTTTTTTAATTGTCTAATCTATTTGCAAAAACTGTTGTAAATATTGAATTCCATTTTCACTATAAATTTTAAGCACTTTATTCCGAGAAATAATTTTAGGGATGGTTTCTTTAATTTTTGAAAATAAAATTTGTTCTAGTCCATGATTTTATTTATTTTTTATTGTTATTGAATTAAATGTTTGGACAAGAGTTGTCAACCATATTATATATATTAATACATGAAAATTTAGGTAAAGTATAATTAGTATATAATTTCAAAGTGTATTAATAAAAATAACTATAAATTAAGATTATAATAACTAAATAATAGAAAAAATTAAATATTCTAGTAAGGCACTGTGTTATCTTAAATAATAATAATAATAATATTATTATTATTATTATTATTAGATTCTCTAATTAAATATTCTATTAAGGCACTGTGTTATCTTAAATAATGGATTGTTATGATTAATTAAGCATATTTCAAAATTGACTGCCCAATCATCTAAAAGGGGATTGGAATAATTCCTAATTCCTTCTAATCCAAAATCAATTATCATTTATTTTAAAAGGGACAATTATGAACCACGTCGTACGTGCACCAAGACCCTGCTTAATCAGCTATTTTAATTTTTAGACTACTTACACAAGATTTTATCAAAAACCCAATGTTTAAAAATGAATTGATTTAATTCAATGTAGAATGTTAAACTTACTAAGAAATTTTGCAATTTTATTCAACACTCAGTCATTTTTTTCCTTTTTTTTTTTCAACTTGTTTGAATTTAAGTTTTTAGTAATTCATTATTTATGCCTAAGATCCTATCCAAATTTTACACAAATTTATTGTTCTTGTAGTTCCGAATATTTTATTTTTCATCCCTTAAAACAACAATTTAATTGTGTCTCTCACGTCCCAAAGAGAAAGACAGTAGAAATTAGGTTGTGTCACAGTTTCAGTATGTTTTGAGAGACCAACAAATATGAATCTTTTATTTGCTTTAAAAAATAAAAAATCAAAATTTCGGATTCAAACTTACTACCAATCAAATAACAACCTAGTCTATTTCAAGAAATTCTAAAATATACTACTAATAATAATAACAATAATAATAACAATGTCTTTCTTTAATTCTCGTATTTTCACGGTTAGCGTCATATGAAAAATGGAAAAAATATATTTTGAGCCCGAAATAAATATATCTGTTCGGGCCACGTATTAAATCGAAATATTAATTTATCCACATAATTTTTAATTATTACAGCCCATATTAATTTGTCCACATTTTTATTTTTCTAAATTTGTTTATTATTAGTAATATTTTATGTTGAAATTTTTTTTGAAAGAACATAATATATATTATTTATCTTATATGGATGTATCTATGTATATTATATTTTTTATGGGATGTAAAAATAATTGTTGGATGAAAAAATCCTATATAAAATACATAAATAATATAATTGCAGTATTACTTTTAACAATAATATTTAAAACCTATTATATATATGTTTATTTTTCATTTTAAATCAAAACTTCTATTATTCATACCACACAGTATTTAATAAAAAATAAAAAATAAAAAAACCATTATTCCTCTTTTATAATATATTAGATTAAAATATTATTTAAATTAAAACTTAAATTATCATCTTAATTTCAAATTAAAACTAAACAAACCTACTTTCATAAGATGAAATGTCCATACATGGAAGTGTTCTATTGCAAAGATAAATTTTATAATTTTAGTAACTCCAGTATCTGTATGTTGTTTAAAATATTATAAAATTTTTAATAAAGAATAAAGTTAATTCAAAAGTCCCAAATTTTTTAAATTAAAAAATAATAATAATAATAATAATTAAAAAAAAAAAATTAGCCCAACCCACAGGATTTCAAGCAGTGCTGTTCTTGAATCTAGATTCTTCAATTATTTAGAACAAATTTAAAATTGGGCCGGATCAACTCAAAACAAAAATTAAATAAATAAGCTAATTCAAAATTAAATTGGGCCAATTATTTAGAACAAATTTAAAATTGGGCCGGATCAACCCAAAACAAAAAATAAATAAATAAGCTAATCCAAAATTATTGCCTTTAACTATAGATTTACATGAAAAAAAAAGGGGGGGAGAACATCATTATTATTTCTATATAAAAATTATAATAAATAGTACTAAAAATCTTACTCGGTATGCAATTTTTATTTTTAAACACATAATCCGATTAAGTCAATAAACATCAAATAAAAGGAATGTTTAATTACTTATTTAAATAAATCAAATAAAAGCTTCCCCTTGCCCTAATTGAAAATACCCTCCGCCATCTCCTTCTCCCCTTTCATCGATTCTGCAACGAATTAACAGGTTTTGACGATACAACTGCTCGTGTCTTTCTATCGGAAGGCGAAAATTTCGAGCTGGTGGCCCAATTTTGGTTTCAGGTGATTTTTTTTTTTTTCCAGTTTTAATCGAACGTCGTGTATTTTTTAGTTCACCGCTTGATGTTTCTATTTAATTTTGTTTGTTTGTTAATGCCTCTCGGTAATGCAAATCGCTAATTTCATTTCTGTGTAAGAATGATAGGACACTGGCTTCGAATAGTTGCAAGTTGATTAGCGGCATGGAGTTTTTATTTTGATTTTTTTTTTCCACTGATGTTTGGGGGTTGCATTGTTTCTGTCGAATTTTTCTGTTTGTGGTTGTTTCTTGGATGATTGTAAGGTTTTTACTAGTTGGAATTAGGCAGAACTACCATTGCGCATTTAGAATTTCGACTTGTACCCTTCACCGATTATGCTCTTAATCTTTCATATTCCCTTTTCTGTCTCTCTCGTTTGAATCATGTTTTTGTGACTGATGTTTATGCCAATTTTGTGTCATAAGCTTGTTTTTCCCACACATGTTAGGTTGCTACTTTCCAACCTTATTCTTAAATTTTGGGTGAAGTGATGTATACTTAAATTATAATTCACTCTCTTGTTAGGAAAAACGATTACATAGAACCCTGTTTCGGCTTAATTTTGTTAACAAATATAGGGATTTATGCACCCTTTGATTAAAATGTGAATTATGCAAGAAACTTTTTATATTCATCCTAAAATTATGTATGCTTGACTTCTTGTTTCTTTCGTAAGCTTTTACAACTGCATTAGCCCTTGGATATGTTTGTTTTAGGTGATTAATTTTTTTAAGGAATTCTTAGGGTGTGTTTGGATGTTTTCGAGTGATTCAGATGTTAGTTGTAATGGATAGATTTTTTGTGTAATAAATGAAATGGAAATTAAGTGTTGGGTATAGGGGGTGTTTGGTTTGTGTGTGTTTGTTTATAAATAGTGGTTGAATGTGATGTTTTGTGAAGAAAATAATATATTTTTATAAGTTATTGTGGGGAGTGCATAGTAATGGAAACAAAATAGTAATAATAATAAAGAAAAACTTGTGTTTGGTTGGATTGCATAGAAAATACATTTAGGATACGATGTTTTGAATAGACAAACTTGTGTTTGTTTTGAGTTTCTATTGTTCCCAATTAAAACCTCTACTCACAATCCCAATAAATGCTGTTTTGTTTGGTTTGGGTTTGTATTAGTAATTTGAGTTTGTGTAATAGTGGTTTGTGAAAGAAAATCGTGTATTCTTATTGGTAATTGTGAAAATTAAAAGCAAACAGTGCTATTAAACTATATTTTGAAGCTGTTCCAGACCTTATCATTGAAGTTTTGTCCTATCGTTGTTAATTGAGCTACCATTACTAACAATCTTGTCACCATCCAGTTATTCCAGCTAAATAGCTATGGCCGAGAAGAAAGTTATAGTGATTTGTCAGTCAGGAGGTAAATTCGAGACCAATGCAGCAGGCGAACTATCTTATGAAGGTGGTGATGCACATGCCATGGAAGTTGACGATAAAATGAAGTTCAAAGATTTCAAGTCGGAGGTAGCAGAGATGTTTAATTACAACCTTGCAACCATGTCGATGAAGTATTTCCTCCCTGGAAACAGGAAGAACCTGATCAGCATTTCAAATGACAAAGACCTCAAGCGGATGATCAAATTCCATCACGACTGTGACACAGCAATGATATATGCTACAACTGAAGAAATCATTGCCATTGATGCGTCCTACATGCCCGGCAGTAGGTAGTTTTTTTTTTTAATCGAATACATTGGTATTTTCGTACGCGTTGCATGAACTGTGTATTGGGAATATTGTCTCTTGCAGGTCGAGTCGGACAACATTTTCTGAAGCTGAGGCTCCTGTTGATGCTTCTGCGAATATCATGAACAATATTGTGGTCGACATAAGCGAACCTGGTCTTCTTATAGATGCATCATTCGATTTGGTCAGTGATACCAACCATGACAAAGTGGGAACTGATGTACCGGCTGAGATGTCTATACCTAATGAAATGCCTATTCCGGTTTCTTTTGTCAGCTCCTACGACGAAAAACACACTAAAGCTGCGCAGCAGTGGCAGAACAGTATTACCAGCGTCGGCCAGAGGTTCAACAGCGTACATGAATTTCGTGAGGCTTTGCGCAAATATGCTATCGCTCATCAGTTTGCGTTTAAGTACAAAAAGAACGACAGCGACCGCGTTACTGTAAAATGCAAAGCAGAGGGATGTCCGTGGAGAATTCATGCATCAAGGTTGTCGACCACGGCACTTTTCTGCATTAAGAAAATGAATCCGACGCATACATGTGAAGGTTCTGTGGGAACAAATGGTTGTAAGGCAACAAGAAGCTGGATTGCTAGTGTCGTAAAGGAAAAACTTGCCATTTACCCAAACTATAAGCCGAAGGACATTGTTGATGACATCAAACGGGAATACGGAATTCAGCTAAACTACTTTCAGGCTTGGCGAGGCAAAGAGATTGCCAGAGAGCAGCTTCAAGGTTCGTACAGGGAGGCGTATAGTCAGTTACCGTTTTTCTGTAACAAGATAATGGATACAAATCCCGGAAGCCGAGCCAGTTTCACCACTAAAGAAGACTCGAGCTTTCAGCGCCTGTTTGTCTCTTTCCATGCTTCTCTGTACGGCTTCGAGCATGGCTGCCGTCCCCTGCTTTTCCTTGATAGCCTTTTTTTAAAGGCAAAATATCAAGGCTCGCTGTTGGCTGCCACTGCTGCTGATGGGAACGACGGATTTTTTCCCGTGGCTTTTGCAGTTGTAGACGTGGAATCGGAGGAAAATTGGCGCTGGTTTTTGCTAGAGCTGAAAATGGCGCTGTCGAATTGTCGAGGATTGACTTTTGTCGCCGATAGAGCAAAGGGGCTGAGGGAATCGATTTCTGAAGTTTTTCCAGACGAGGATGTTTATCACGGCTTCTGCTTGGCGAATCTCTCCGAGCAACTTCTTCAGGATTTGAAGGGTAATTTCTCGCCAGAAGTGAGGCGAATTTTGGTCGACGATCTTTGGACTGCGGCTCTCGCCCCTACACCCGAAGGCTTTCACAGGTGTATGGAGAGCATAAAAAATATATCGGCGCACGCGCACGATTGGATTATGCAAAGCGAACCTGTGCATTGGGCGAACGCGTTTTTTCGGGGCGCAAGATATAACCATTTGGCGTCGAATTTTGGGGAGCCATTTTACAGATGGGTACGCGAGGCGCACGAGCTGCCGATAACCCAGATGGTCGACGCAATCCGAGGTAAAATTACGGAGCTACTCTGCTCGCGGCGTGCAGAATCTGTTGACTGGCTGAGCCAGCTGACTCCAGTGATGGAAGAAAAGCTCGAGAAGGAGAGCGCTAAAGCGAGGACCCTTCAAGTGTTGATCTCGGCAGGTAAAAAATTTGAAGTTATCGGCGAGACTGCTGATATGACCGATGTCGATAATTGGGACTGTACTTGCAAGGGATGGCAGCTCACCGGGCTGCCGTGTCGCCATGCGATTGCTGTCATTAGTTGTCTCGACCGCAGCATGTACGATTATTGTTCGAAATACTTCACGGTCGAAAGCTACAAAACTACGTACTCGCAGTCAATTCTTCCTACGTCGAACATGGGTGTTGCGGCGGCGGGGGAGAAGAGCGGTTCGGAGTTGGCGGTGACTGTGACTCCTCCGCCGACTCGTCGGCCGCGCGGCCGGCCAACGACGAAGAAAGCCGGGCCGCAAGACGGTCGGAAACGACGAATACTGTGCAGTAGATGCAAGGGAACAGGGCACAACAAGTCGAATTGTAAAGAGTTTCTGGTGGATTGCTAGGCTAAGGTGTTTTAGGGTTCTTTTATTTTTCGATTTTTTCTTTTTCTTTTAGGTCAAATTTATTATATGTTTATTTTTGGGTATTGAACATAGATGACTAACAACAAATGCCGATGGTCTAACCTTAAATAACAAGTGAAGAAAGAATTTTATTCACACAAGAAAGGGGTTTTATTTATGCATTATATTTATATATGTTTTATTCCTTTTCTTTTTATGGCGATGTTCATTTACATTGTGTTTATTTGAATTTTTAGTTGTATACCTAATATAAAATTAATTTTTAATATAATATATTAATTAATATAAAAAAAAAAATTTAAATTGAATAATATATTTAAAATTCAATTGCTCAAACATACACATCCTTGCTTTCTAAACTTTGGTTGTTTAGTTTAGGCATCTATGGTTTAGGTGATCTGTAGCAATAGTGTTGATAAGTTTTACTTCATTCAAAAGCTTATTTTTGTTAAAATCAATAAATCAATATTTGTTCTAATTTAGTGCCGGATCTAAACGATATAAATTTCCAGCTGCATTGAAATTGCCCAAAGAAACTCTATTCAACAAACTCAGCAAACCATTTCAATGTTTCATACCCCAACAATTCAAAAACTCACTTCAAATTCGATTTCCGAGAACCACAACATGAGAAACTAGAGATATCATGTAAAATGTTAGTTGTTACCATTGAAACTAGAGAGCAACATGCGAATTCACAACTCGGGGCTCTGCTAGGCCAAGCCATGGGCATTGCAGAGATGACGGCGATACTTATTTACATAGTTGACAGAGGTAGGAACATTACATATGTAGATCTTGACGTTTTCTACATCCATTGTTTTCTTTGGATCCAGGATTGTATAGCCAACAATCATGACAGTCTAATGCACAGTGCTATATAATCTTGAAACCCCTTTGTATTTCATTCTGAAGAACCGAATCCGCGCTGGATAAGAAAACCCTGTTGAGGCCAAAAGCAGCTCTAATATAACGAATATCCAAAAAAGCTCCTCCCAAGTGTTATTGTAGAACTATTTCTTTTGTCTCAAATCTAGGTATCATAGTTCTCCCTTTCTGCCAAGTCACCGAAATCCTTAATTTGAGCGGAAAATCAACAACTCGATTCATTCACAATAGGAGGGCAGCTTCCAGACAAGTAACATTCCTGACTATTCAAGAGATGGCACAAGACCAGAATCTTATACTAGTAACAGTGGGTAAATTTTATCGCCAGGTTCGAGAATAGCATCCTTAAGCTTCATATGCATGTAGGTTAACTTGAGATCAGTATTCCAGGATATTCCAGGCAGATCTTATGATTCACAGCAAGCTTTACCACAGTCTTGATGGTTCCGGCATAAGTGAACCTTTAGCAGACAACAATTTAAAGTCATCTTAGAAAGAGATAATAACTACAATTTTTCACTATCCCAGGCTGCTTATTAGCAGCCAAGTGTAGGAAGGGAACAGCAGGCCGGGTATTACCGATTCTTAAGGCAAATCAACCAACATCACTTGCAAGCTTGTAAATAATCTTGGCCTGTCTTCCCTCCCATTTCAACCTTATGTATGAGACTACGTAGCAGCTATCAACCCTGATTCAGGGTTGATCTCTGCTACTGTAATCTTAATTGGCTTCCATCCTGACTGATAATTACAGATAATCCACTTTTTCATGTTAACTACCATGTGCAAAATTTGGAGTATCTCCCCTAACGGAATCTCTTTCAAGCACATCTTTTTCATAATTGTAGCTGCCTCATACCTAGGCACCAAATTGACAAGATTGAGAATAATGATATTTAACTTTGAAATTAATAAGTAAAAGGAAGAACTAGAAAAGATATAATTAAGAAAATTAGAGCAGGTACATACCTGCATTGAGTCTCGAGTATGGCAGTTCGCCCAGCAGAGGATGAAAGAAATTTTTGAATTTCATCCCATGTCACTTTTGAGAAGTGATTGATATTACCGCCTATAGGATTTACACATTGCCAAAGTTTCTCATTTTTCCCAACATACAACTGCAGGGTACCTAACTGCTGCTTTATCACCAACTGCTGTTCTACGGCATATGTTAAAGCTTTCTTAACATCAGTATTCCGATGTCCGAGATCTCCATATCTAACACAGTTAGTAATGTTTTCTTCTGTTGGCACAATTTTCTCGTTTTTTAGGGTGTTTAGAGCAAGAAGAATCACCCCAATAAGACCTTGCGTATTTTCAGAAGGCATGGGGCACTCAGACGTCCCCCAAACATTGTAATCAGAGATGGCGTCAGTTTCCACTGCAGAAGGCGGAGGTGGAGTCCCTTGATTACCAAGGGATAATTGGTTAGCTGATGCATCCTGATAGAAAGATTTCTTCTGCGGATTATATACTTTTTGGGGACTGTTAAAGCCAGTGCGATTCGGAGAATTACTAGAAGTATGTCTTTTCCCTCCACCATTTCGTGGTTGGGGTCCAGGAGAGTTGTGGTTGTACATGGGGTACTCGGACATGCTTAAGCCGCCAATATCAGGTATATATGTTGAATTACCAGAGTTCAAGTTTGGTGAATCAGATCTTGGCATTGTAATCGGAGGATGCCACTGCTGATTAGCTAGTGTTGAGCCAACTGGCAACGATGCAGGTTCAACTGGGAAACAATTTCCCTTTGCTGGCTGAGAATACTGATTTTGGTGAGACCCATGAGAGTTACTGTTGTTAGTCCATGAAGAATCAGGAATACCATGAACATAAGCTGATCCAGGACCATTAGTTGCAATATTGGGATAGTAAGTACCATCGCTGAATGGCATAGGGTGCCCATACACCAGTTGTTGGAGGCTGTTATTATTGTAGTCTTCTTCGACTCCAACCATAGTATTTGAAGCTCTTGGCATATTAGGCTGAGTGAAGTTTCTGCGAATTTGTTTCCCTTTATATTTTGGGTCAGTTCCTCTTCCCAAATTTGTAACTTTTGGATTTCCCATATAGGCGCTTTCGTGAAAAGAACTCATAGGTTGGGTTGCCTGAACAGTTTCAGTGTTCAAAGATTCAGAGCTTGATATATATCCGGTTCCATTTCTAACAAATTGGGAAGGCTCAACATTTGCAAGTGGCGGTCCCCCTGCAACAAGACTAGTCCAGAGCCATACACTCTTTGCAGCTGCAAGAAGCGGTGCAGAAGCTTTCTGTGGCTGAGCTAGAAGAATATTATATCGGCGCATACGCAACTGGTGAAGAGCATTTGAGAAATCTCGATCTCCAGATATTAACAAATAGGTACCGGGTGCAGGATTGTCCACAGCCCAAAACAACATATCCACCAGAATCTTCTTATCACTAGCATCCTTCACGCCTAAACATATATAAAATTCAATTATTAAGCAATTTAATTATACATCACCATATAAACCAATTGATAAGGATCACTTGAAGTAAATACTTACAACAATTAAGGCATTTATCTACAATGAGTTGCAATTTTTAAAAACATGACTACAAGCATTCTTAAAAAGCCATTACAAGCAAGATCACATAGTTACAACTGCAAATTAACTCGTGGAAGTATAACCAAATACTTGGGCAATATTCTATCTAAATTAGAAAAGCCTGTATTAGACTAAATAGAATTTAGGCCCCACAACAAATTAGTGCTGAAACGACGAAAGCTTTGAAATGATCAATATCAAAATTTCCAAGATTTATCTTGATATCAATCAAGGGGTACAGACACCCTGAAGTCTACGTTAAAGAAGGGAGAAAAATGGATGTAATCCAAAAGTCAAGCAACTTGGAATTTGGTTAAAACCTCCTCAGAAGACCTCGTTTTAGTCAAAGCTAGTACTTAATTCATCAATTACGTGCCAATGCCAAGAACAAGCATTCTTAGTACCTTATCCAAATAAGGTTTACAAAAAATACTAATTTCCATACCAAGGTCTCCATCCCCTTCATAAAATATGTATTTCACGGCATATAATGAAAAGGTAAACACATCAGATTGAAAAACTAGTTAAGGGTATTCAGCAACAGCACTCGCCATAGTTTCAGCACCACCAAAACACGAGAGAGAGAGACAGTAAATTGTATACACACAGAAACATAAATCACAACCAATCGGCAAGCATCAACACGAACCAAAAAAAATTAGAAATAAAAATCTATTGTACACAAATCCAGCAACAAAAGGCTAGAAATATACCAGCCGGAACGTGGTTGAGCGCGATGCCAGTGCTGTTAAGCGCCTGCTGAACTCCGGAAGAGATCCTAGTGGTGTCCCCATACGCGGATATCGATACAGGGCCACAGTAGTTCATCTTCACCAAAGCGGAGCTTATATTCTGCGCAATAGCATGTGGATCGCACGTTTTCGGCACGTGACAGTTCTCGATATCCCACCAGACGGAGGTCTTAGCCTTCACATACTGCTCCTCCGCCGCATCCCGCTGCTGCTGCACTCCTCCGCCACCCATCAATCACGTCCAACTAGATCACAAATTAAATCGATCCGATTCCGAGGGTTTTCGTTTGGGAAGCAGCTTGGTGGAGCAGTTGCGCATTGATTCAATGAGATGAAAATAAAGTTGCAGTTAAAAAAGAAGTGGAGAGAGTGGAGTAGAATTGGGAATGAGTGTGGAGTGGGGCAGGACTTTAGTTGGCTTTGTTGGACTTGGAGTCGTGGTTTAGCTTCGGAATTCGATTTTCCAGTGCGAATCAACGGCGGATGTAACTGCTGCTGCAGAGGAAGTGCAGACGTCAGTGGGTGGGGACGACGACTCATAAATGACAGAGTCACTGTCACTCGCCTTCTTTATTGATTAATGCTATTTCTTATTTGAACTTTCAAATTTACTGTTATTGTTGATGTATTTTTTATTTTTTCAAAAATAAAAAATAAAATTTAAAAATAAGAAATTATTTTCGAATTTGATATATTTAGTGTCTGATATTAGAAATTTCTAAACATTGTACGGTATATAAAAAATAAAGTAGTGATCCCAAAAGCAATTCTCTTGAATTTGATGTCGATTGAAGATGATTGAAGATAAAAACTCCGCATCCTTAAATATTCCTTCAAGAAAACGTTTCAGAACCGTAGCTAGCAATCGCCGCCAACCGCCCACAAAGAACCGTTTTGAAACATGCGGTTACGGAAACCGTCCACAAGGTCTTCCTTTATCGACGCGTGTTTTAGCCAAACGCTTCTAACAATTCCATAACTCAACTGGCCCGACCAACCATTCCAGAGACTAACTGGTCGCTGGTCGCTAGACCAAACGACTTATTGGTCGTCCATCAAGCGACCAACATCTGATATCTCCAGACGATTCAATGGTCAGCGACTTGTTGTTCCAGCAGCAAACCTTCCGATCTGCAGACCATTCGACCTCCAGACTTTCCGACCCATGGACTATCCAACCTGCTAATCAACCGACTTGCCCAACTGACCCCGGACCTTCCGACCTGCCTATCCGATCGCTAACCAACCGACCGCGGATCTTCCAACCTACCTATCCGACTGAGGACCAACCGACCTGCCTATTCGACCGAGGACCAACCGACCTGCTTATCCGACTGCGGACCAACCAATCAGACCAACCGACCGAGGACCAACCGACCTGCCTATCCGACCGCAGACCTTCCGACCTGCCGATCCGACCGAGGACCAACCGACCAGACCAACCGACCGATGACCAACCGACTTAACCAACCGACCTGAACGACAAATTTTTTTTCCTTTCCACCGGACTTCGTGTCTAACTTCTTTAAGATCCTGCTATCCTTATTTTTATTATTATTATTATTATTTTTTGTGCGTAACAATTATATTATATTAAAAATTAACTTTATATTTAAAAATCATATTAATTTGTACTATTATTTTAATTTAATTTTTTTATTATTTAAATTTCAATTAAAAATTAAGCCCGCACAAACACACCATGTATTGATTTCATAATAGTGTATGTGACAGTTAAATTAGAATTCAAAATTATTTAAGTATATATCTAGATAAGGTACTAAGAATGCTTGTTCTTGGCATTGGCACGTAATTGATATCAGATTCTTTAGTACCTTACTATAATACTGTAATATAAAGTGAACAAGCATTATTAGGCCACCCCCAATCACCTCTTTCCTCTATATATTTATTATAATTATTTCTATTTTTTTGTTTTTATATTTTTTATTTTATAAAATCTTATTTTTTACACAATCATATAAATATTGATATAATTTTATTTATATTTAATTTTAAAAATAAATAATTTTAATATAAAAAATAAATAGTTGTTATACCTCCAAAAACCATTGTTTAATTTTAATAATTTTAATGGTTTTTTTTTTTTTTTTCCCTTTTTTCATCTTTTAAAATTTTTAATATACAGTTTATTATCTTTCAGTACAAATATGTTTAGTTTTTCTAATACATTAAACTATTATTTTATTTACAAATTTACAAAATACAAATCAAATACACTTAAAATTCAAAGAAATTAAAATAGTTTGGCAGTTAAATTAATCAATAGAGTTTGTTAGTTTATATCTTTAGGTATTAGTATAAAAAATACAATGGATGTGTTAGTTTTGTATTTTAAAAATTATGTAAATAATATAAAAATAATAAGTGTATAAAATAAATTATGTGAAAAGAAACAAACCCAATATATACATAAATTAATTCAATATATAATAGTGAAATATAGATTATAGATTTTTTTTAATAAAGAAATCATAAAAAAAAAATAAAAAATTATGGCTTCCTTTAATTTTGAAAATTCTTAAAATAATAAAAAATTAATACTTCATCCAATTAACTAAATTTTATTATATTACATTACTCAAATAAAAAATAATTCTTACATTCTTAATTTATTTTATTTAATACAACTTATTATTATATCTTAAATTTCGCATAAAAAATAATATTATCTCCGTCAACCGCTAATTTATCTATTTGTATTTTTTGATAATTTTTTTTACCTTAAAAATATTATTATATTTGTATATATATATATATATTTTTTACAAATGTAATATATTATTAGTATAATAAGACATTAATAAAAATATTTATGTAATTAATATTCGAATAAATGAACTGTTAACGGAGGTATATATTGTCAAAAATAGTGGCATTATTAAAAAAAAAAAACAAAGCGTGTATATATCTGAAAATATTGGACCATTCGTATGTGGGCCCAAAATGAGCTGAGTGCAGAAAAAATCTAAACAAAAATATAGCCCATCTTATTATAGTTCTGGCCCAGCCTACATAAAGTTTTACCGCGCTGAGATCATCCGAGCCAGGTTCGAATTCTGTCCTAATCACACTACTCCCAGGCTCGGATACTCCGAACCAACTCCTCCTCTACTCTCCCAATCTTCGTCAGCCACGCATGATTCTCGTGCTTATCGCCCGAACCACCACGGACGAATCTCCACCCTTGGATTTCTCCTTAACCAATTTCCAGCCGTCCATCGCACTACGGCGAAGCGAATCGACGGCTGTTGAGTTCCTGTCCCGTCTCTGTCGAGTTCACCTCTGCTGATTTATTATAGGTTGCTGACACTTGCCAAGTTCAGGTTCCGTAATTTACTCAATCTCGAAATCTAGCTGATTTGTAGTGTGTTTGGTTGTTGATCTCGTCTGAAATGGTATGATGCAGCTGTAGTGTTTTCTGCGCCATGGATGTTTGAAGCAAAGCACTCTCCGAGGTTCGTCAATTTTCGACATAGATAGATAGAATATAGATGGATAGATTGGTACCTTTTGTTTTGAATAATTGAACTATGAGTATATACATATAATTCAGATTAGTCAACTATCGAGTTATGATCTGCAATAATTGATTGTTGATTTTATATTCGGCATCTCCCAATTGTTAAATGCTGCACGCAACGTGTTCACATGCAGATTTTGTGTTCCGTATGCGATGGGGGTCGAGGGGGCGGGGTGGGGGTGGGGGTGGGGCTAGGGTATAGCTTTCAATCGTATGAGAGGGAACACAAAACATATTATATTCGTATTTAATTTGTTTAGGTCTCGATTCAGTGTAACTCCTTGAATCATTCAAGCGGCGATGTCAGCGTCGGAGAGAGAGTCGGCGGCGGCGGCGGCAGTTCGGGAGGTGGATCCGTTGCTGAAAGACCTGAGCGAGAAAAAACAAAGTTTCCGGCGGAACGTGGTGTCGTTGGCGGCGGAGCTCAAGGAGGTGCGCAGCCGCCTGGCTTCTCAACAGCAGTCGTTTGCCAAAGAAGCCCTAATTAGACAGGCATGCAACAGATTCTAACTTGTTTGATTGCATTTAGTTTCAAAAATGTTCCTGAATTCGATTGAATTTGAAATGATTGTGGTCTTTTTGTTCTGTTCTGCACAAATAAAGATTGTGGCCCACTGACTTCATTTTGAGGGATCTTTGAAGCTTGAAAATTACCTGGCAGCTTTTTCTTTAGCTTTCTTAATGGAGTTTGAATTCTGTATAGGAAGCAGAAATCAAAGCCAAGGAGATGGAGGAGGAGATACGTATGCTGGAAAAGAGCTTAGAGGAGAAAAATTTGCAGCTGCAGGCTTCAACATCCGCTTCTGAAATGGTACACAGGTTCATATATTTCTTAAAAATAAATAAATAAAATTGGTTCAACACTTTGTAAAGTATGGAAGTGGAATCTTGCTTTTCGATGTTTAGTGCTTGAATTTTTATTTTTATATTTTTGCACAAATTGACTTGGCCTGCTTTTTTCGGCGTTTGTGATTTGTTCTATTTAGGAATTTGGATTGATACTCAAATTTAGTGCTTAATTCTATAATTTTATATGGCCGCAAGGGTGTTGCTGTTTGAATGGTTCCACTACTTTGCCCTCTTGCACACTTGTGTTTTGGAATGTTGTTGAGTTTTAGATTGCTTTGAATTGATTTTTTTGAGTGAAAAATACTGATCAAATGTTTTTTTATTGTAAGCAACTGATCAAATGTTATGTGTTTTCTATAGTGTTTGTGTGATGGAAATGGTGTTTTTGGACAGGATTTATATATATATATATATAGCATAGTGCAAAAAAGGGTATTGAAAACACAAGTGAAAGGAATCTGTAACATTTAATAATTTGAATAATTTTCTTCTTTGCATGAATGGCTTTTATTGAGTTACTTCTCTGTGTTATTTCATACTCTTGTCCTATTTAAAAATGTAAGCATATGCCATTTTGGCATTTTTGACGGGGAGCATTGATGTATGTAGAAGAAATCTTGACATGTAAATGTCTTTAATGAAAACTTACATCTTTATGTATCATGTTTTTCTCTTTCATTGAAATTAAATTCAGTACCCTTTGCATGGGGGATAAATGTGTATATATATTTTTTCTGTAAACTTTCCTAGTTACATATATATTCTCCTTGGTCATTTGCTGCAGTATGCCAAGGAATTGGAGGATCTAAGACAGCAGCTTTTAGCAACTAGAGCAACTGCAGATGGGAGTGCACGATCTGCGCAATCAGCGCAATCACAGTGTTCAGCTCTGGTGAAAGAGTTACACGAGAAGAATTACACTCTAAAAGAACACGAGGATCGTGTTAATAAGCTTGGACAACAGCTAGATCTACTGCAGAAGGATCTCCAAGCCAGAGAATCTTCTCAAATGCAACTCAAAGACGAAGTCACGAG
The DNA here is from genome assembly GCF_009805555.1 of Andrographis paniculata. Classification (NCBI taxonomy): domain Eukaryota; kingdom Viridiplantae; phylum Streptophyta; class Magnoliopsida; order Lamiales; family Acanthaceae; genus Andrographis; species Andrographis paniculata. Next base: position 5,873,294 of record NW_026137402.1, read on the forward strand.
AATTGAACATGAGATCGTGCAAGCATTAACCAAAGCAGGAGCAGATAATGATTGTGAACTTCGAAGAATCCTAGATGAGGTCTCCCCAAAAAACTTTGATAAGATTAATAAGCTCTTGGTGGTAAAAGACGAAGAAATTACTAAGCTGAGAGATGACATCCGAGTTATGTCAGCACATTGGAAGGTTAAAGCTGAAGAGTTGGAATCTCAGGTTTGCTTCATTTTTCTTGCTTTATCCCGTGGCTGGTAATTCATTTTGTCTATTGCATGCTCTATAATCAATATACATTTTCGACAGTTGGACAAGCATCGAAGGATTGATCAAGACATGAAAAAGAAAGTTTTGAAGTTGGAGTTTTGCCTCCACGAAGCACGGTCCCAAACTCGCAAGCTCCAAAGAGTAACACTCCATCCCTCATTCAAAAATCGTAAACTACACAACTTCATGGTTTATAAATAATTATGGCTCTAAGGCCACTCTTGTCATCTGTCTCAGATGGGAGAGCGAAGGGACAAAGCTCTGAAGGAGCTGAGAGATCAGCTGGCAGCCCAACAACCAAATATGTCAGAGTCTCCGAGCAGCGAGAAGAAAAATTTCTGGGACACACCGGGGTTCCGGATTGCAGCTTCGCTATCAATGTTGATCATGGTAATGTTCTCAAAGAGGTAATAACATCAATTTTTGTACATGAAGTTTATTACCATTTGTATGTGAGATTGAGAAGATTAGCGGACAATATATGACTCTATATGTTGTCTTATGTACATATAAGTTTAGCTGTTATTGTTGGGGTCTTTTTCATTTTTGTCCCCTTCAATTATAAGAATGAAAATCATATATCCAGTTAAAGCTTGAGCATTTTTATGTTTGTCATTGCTTTCTTGATTTGGGTTTTCAAATTTGATCCAATCTTGTCATGCCCTTTTTCTTTTTTGTATTTTTGAATACATCAGATGATTGTGTCGATTTTGGGAGAGTGAATCTCGCAGGAAATTTCGGGTTTTAGACAGCCTATGTCCCCACCACTAAACATGAACTTTAAAAAGTGAAAGAAGAAAAGCATATTTGGTAGTGGGAATATTCCTTTTTCAGGCCAGAATATGCCAAAAAGAATTCAGACAAACACACACAAACAACAACTCCTTTTACTGCTCTATTATGGTCGTAGATAGTAATTGAATTTACCTAATTAATGTGTAAAAATATTGCTGCAACGTTAAAATGCCTCTAGTGTAATATTAATTAATGCAATCGGCTAGTAATTACTAATTAGTGCTGACTTTGAAAGCTTTCTCTAGCTCTAAAGAGCAACAATGGCGGCCGCGATGATGCAGCAGATCAATGGCTGCAGGCGGCTGCCGGATACTGCCGCCGCCGCGGAAGTGTCTGTAGTGGTGTTTGCAGGGCTTTCACCGATCCCGCCGGAGGGGAATACTCCTCCTAATCCGGTGGCGCCGCCACTACCCGGAGAATTGCCCGTCGTCATCCCTGAGCTGATTTGAGTCAATGCTGGTTAGAAATTTGAAGAAATTGATGGTTATTTTATTATCAATGGTGTTTGTGGAGAATTTTCGTTACCCAGAGGGCGTGATGGCTGATCCAGTCGACGGCGGCGCCGTCGTCGGGGTTGGGGTTGTAGTCGGCGTCGGAGTCGAAGTCGCCGGCGACGAGGAGGTCGGGAAAACGCAGGAACCAGTGCCTGTTGAAATAAAGAAACAAGAGTTTAGTTAGTGCGAATTGCAGGAGAAGAGGGGTTTTGAAATTTGGATGAATTGGCGGCGGAAGGTCTCACTGGGATTGGCGTTGGTGATTCCGGCGACGCCGCCGAAGTCGCAGCTGGTCTGGACAGGGTTCTTCTGGAAGTAGGCGTTGAAGGCGTAGGAGGCGTGGTTCTGCAGGCTGTTGGGGTTGTAGCAGCTGCCGCCGTTCTGGATGGCGGCGCAGTCCGCCTTCCCGCAGGCGAAGTCCAGCGCCGCCTGGACTTTCGCCGGCGGGGCTCCATTCTTGGCCACGCACCACTTCCGGGAACCGCCGCCGCCGGAATTAGCGCCGGGAGGAGCCACCGCCGCCGGAGGAGTCGGTGAAGTGACGGGATTGCTCACCGGCTGGCCGCCGCCGCCGCCGGGGACGGTGACCGGAGTGGTGGGCGGATTTGGGTTGACGGTGACTTGGCCTGTGGGAAAACAGAGAATTGTTGGTATTGTAGGAATGGAAGAAATGGGCAAATTGAATGAGTATAGAGAATGATGCATTTACCAGAGGAGCAGAGAATGGGAAGGGAGAAGAGGAACAACAGTAGACAGTTGGGATCCATTTGGAGAGATCTGTTGTGGGGTTCTTCACTTCAGCTTGATTGGAGTGACACCATTTGCTTCATTTCACTTCACTTGATCAAGCTAGATCTCTCTCATATAATGGAGTAAAGGAGAGCATTTCGAGAGAGAGAGAGGAAAAAAAAAACAAATTAAAAGGGGGGGGGGGGGGGGGGGGGGGATAAAGTAAAAAAGGGAGGGTGTTGGTGTTGCAGTGCAGGAACAAGTGTCTTCTTTCGTATGGGCTATTATGGGTATCAAGAAAGAAGGATAGATAAAAGAAAGAAAAGAGGTTTCTTTTGGGGATTAGAAATAAACGTAATTGCTGGCTAATAATGAAGCGTACATAAAGGGTGTGTTCGTTTGATGGATTTGGATTAAATTCCACTATTCATCCAAAATTTTTCCCCCAAAAACATCAAATCAAACATCTATTTTTTATTTTTTATATTATACTAAAAATCAATTTTACATTCAAAACATCACATCATCACCTATTTATATCACATCATATAACTATTTAAATTCAAAATTTTTACTATTCAAATCCCAACTCAAAATTCAAACCCCCAAACAAACACACCCAAAATTAGTGCAAAGTGGTGACTGAGGCTTAACTATTCATTCTTTCTTTCTTATTTGCTGCCAATGTGCTGACGGCTAAAATTTTAAATTAAAATAGTTATATATGATTGATAAGTATGTTTTTAATATAAAATTATTTTTTAGTATAATATAAAAAAATAAAAAATAAATTTTGATGTTTTTCTGAAAATAAAAAAATTTGATGAATAGTAGATTTTTTTGGAAAAAAAAATCCTCCAAAACACACCCTAAAATTATGTCATAAGTTTGAATTTGAGGTTATCTCAGTCGAACAGCAAAATTAAGAATTACGAGCACACATCAAAACCTTATTGGTGGGTTTGAAAAAAATTAGATCAGTTGGAACTCATTACTAGGTCTCATGGTCGTGAAGTAACCTATGGATGTCAAGGTTTGTATTCATATTTTGTTGGTAGTTTGTTAGGCTAATTCAATATTGCCTTTAAAAATTTGGTATTGACAAAAGCCAACCCCAAAGGCGAGGCAGACAAAGAAACAATCCCTATCAGCTTCAGTTACCGTTATACGAGTATTATTTTACAAATAAAATTTCTGATATATTTTTTAAAAATTATGACATATGAAATGAGGCACACGAGTTTGGGAAAGACACGTGCTATATGTAAATTAGATTAGATTAGATATTTGTAGCAAATACACTTGTCGGCATGCGTAATTTTAAGGAGTCGACTGCGGATCTCGTGTGTTATTAAAAAATGACTATCTCAGTTTGATTTAAAATTAAATAAATAAAAAAATTAGACTGAAAATAGTTATATTGCGCACAGACTAAATCCTAGACAAATCATGTGTAGCAGATAACTTAAAGCATAGAGGGTTTGAACCATGATCTTGGGGTCATAACTCCAAACTCCCACATTACCAGACCATTCTTACTGGACTATATTTATTTTAGTGTATATAAATTGTGGTTTACTGTTATATAAATTTATAAATTTTAAAGTGTGTTGTTTACTGTTTATTTAGTAAGCAATTTTTTTTTAAATATTGCGGGATTTTTTCACTTAATTATTTTTTATTAATATTATTAAAAAATTATATAATATATACAATAATTATACATGATCTATAATTTATATTCTATCAAAAAAATTAATAATTTAATATAAAATATTAAATTTTTATATTCTTAACATAATTATTAATCATAATTGTTTATTAATGAAGTCTCATAACAATCTCGATTCAGTCAAAGATTGTCGGCTGTCATATAATTACAAAGAGAATTAAAGACAATACTCCATTTTCACAAAAGTTTTTAAAATGTTAAATATAAATAAAAGTTAAATATTCAATATAATATTTTTTATACACTTAATAAATTATATTCTTTGTGATATATTTTAATATAAATATATATTTTTAAAAAAAAAAATTACAAAATTTTATATGTTGTTTTACTATAAAAATAAAACCATATTTTTATGAAAATTTTAAAATATGACAATTAAAAAATAAAATATATTTGAATGACAAAATATAAACTTCTGAAAAATATGCATATAAACAAAGACATATATGGTTGTGTTTGTTTGAAGGATTTTGGAGGATTTCCACTGTTCATCCAATTTTTTTCCCCAAAAAACATCAAATCAAACACCTATTTTTCATTTTTTATATTATACTAAAAAACAATTTTACATTCAAAACATCACATCAACACCTATTTATATCACATCATACAACTATTCAAATTCAAAATTTTTACTATTCAAATCCCAATCCAAAATCCAAACTCCCAAACAAACACACCCATAATAGATGAATTAGCTAAGCATATTTATTCAATTACTCTGTATAATTTAATTCAAATATATTATGAGTTTGTTCATTTTGTATTTTTGGTGTATGTATAAGGAACCGTAATTATAAATATAATATACTTTCACGTCCCGTTGCAAGGTTGTCATTAATTTTTTGCATGTCGATCTTTGATATTAATTATTATATAAAACATAGTTCAAATCAAGAAAAAAAAAATGACAAAATATGTTTGTTAGTCCCTTGTAATACCAATACAATGATATTTGTAGAGTAAATTATTTAAATATAAATATATTTTTAATGTCAAGTACAATAACCCAAAAATTAAATGGCAACCTTGCAGTGGGACGGAGGGAGGGAGTATAATATTTTGTGTTGTATAATTGTTACGTACGAAATTTAGAATTAGGTTAAAAGCCCAAGGTAAAAAGAAGAATGGGCCTAACAATGGGGTTGATTGAACTGGCTGAAGGACACCGTGAGGAAATCAAGGAAAATAGATTTATTTCTAAGGAAAATACAAGGCGGAAGGTCCTCAAGACGGAAGGTCCTCAAGACGGAAGGTCCTCAGGTCGGAAGGATCTCAGGTCGGTAGGTCCTCAAGACGGAAAGACCTCAAGTCGGAAGGTCTTCAGGTCGGGAGGTCCTCAAGATGGAAAGACCTCAGGTCGGAAGGTCTTCAGGTCGGGAGGTCCTCAAGATGGAAAGACCTCAGGTCGGAAGGTTTTCAGGTCGGGGGGTCCTCAAGACGGAAAGTCATCAGGTCGGAAGGATCTCAGGTCGGTAGGTCCTCAAGACGGAAAGACCTCAAGTCGGAAGGTTTTCAGGTCGGGAGGTCCTCAAGATGGAAAGACCTCAGGTCGGAAGGTCTTCAGGTCGGGAGGTCCTCAAGACGGAAAGTCATCAGGACGGAAGGTCTTCAGGTCGGTAGGGCCTCAAGACGGAAAGTCATCAGGACGGGAAGTCCGCAGGTCGGGAGGCTTTCAGGTCGGGAAAAGGAAGAAAGGTAAGATCTCAAGAATTGATCCAAATCCAGACCGAAGTCGGGCAGACGCAGAGGTCTGTTAAGAGGAAGGTCGGGCAAGGAAGAGGTACGGCCAGATGCAGAGGTCTTCGATCAAAGACGGAGGGCGGCTGATGCGGAGTTCGGCCCAAGTGAGGTCGGGCGAAGAAGCAGGTCGGGTGAAGGACGAAGTCGGGCCAAAAGAGCGGAAGGTCTGAGGTCGGCTCAAAGAGTGAAATATAAGGATAATGTTGGTCTGCTGAGGACACGTGTCAGCATGAAAAGGGTTGGAAGACGGTTGGAAAGGAGACGTTGTAACCGTTCGGGTGACGGTTTTAAGTACGGTTCCCCAGAGAATATTTAAAGGTTTGGATCATCATTTGGCAAGATATCTTCAATCAACTTCAACAAAGCAAAGTCAGATTTGGGGATCACCACTTTAAATTTCAGTCTTTTATTTTCCAGTTTATTTTCTGTACGTTACAGTGTTTAGAGATTCCTAATCTCAGGCACTAATTAATCAAGTTTAAGGATATTTTTCATATCTTTGAATTTTACTTTATTTTTGTTGAAAAATTACATCAACAAATTGGCGACCACAGTGGGAGAAAGACAAAATTGCTCATTCCAATTCCGGCGATAATTTCATACGTCTTAGATCCGGCCGAATCATCGGAAGGGTTATGGCAGGTTCACAACCGCAAGCATCTTCCACACCGGTGGGAGAATCCGTTCCACCACCCATTGTGCCAAATGCCGGGGAAATCCCACAACCACCAACTGATTGGTGGTCTTATGTTCAACAAATGAACAACCAGCATACCTTGGTTATGCAGAATATGTTGCGTGAGCAACAAACGAACATGTTGCGTGAGCAACAGAGTCAGTTGCAGAACATGATAGATCAAGCACTGTCAAGGGTTAGTCTTCAACCCACTCAAACGCCACCAGGAGTGTCACCGTCCAGACCACAGGCAAATTTCGCAGGGCCATCATTCGTGGATAGTACATTCCCAAGTGCCACAAATCCCAACCGAATGGATAGGGGAAAATCTCCTTTGACTTTTCCCAACAATGTTCCACTGGGACCAAGGGTTACCAATCCGCAGCCGAGCAATACAAGGGAGGACAGGCCTGAAGGATATATACATGATCCTATTCATATTCCTGTGCAGGATCCGTTCCATGTTCCTGATCATCAACGCTTTCATGTAGATCCTGACGAGATTGCACATATATTAAGGGATCAGTATGGATTAACTCCTCAGATGGCTAACCGCCCTGCATATCAGAGACCTTTCCCAGAAAGGATCATTAATGAACACCCTCTCCCAAGGAATTTTCGACCACCCGACTTTCATGCATTCTCAGGGGAGGACGGATCTTCCACCATAGAACATGTTGGTCGGTTCACAGCACAATTAGGAGAAGTTGGCAATAACCCTTTTTATAAGTTACAGCTGTTTGGTTTATCTCTTACTAGAACGGCGTTTTCGTGGTTTGTAAGTTTGCCTCCAGGACAAATTCAGACATGGGAAGGACTGGAGATGGCATTTCACGCTAGATTCTTTAATCCTTTACCAGTTGTTTCTTTAACTGATTTACTTGAATTGAGACAGTATCCAGAAGAAACTGCTTCACAGTTTATAGAAAGGGTGCGATTGATGAAGGGACGATGTCCTACGGTAATCAGTGAGAAAGAGATGACCAATTTAGTGGTCCGGAATATGCATAATCGTTTAAGAAAGGCACTCACTGCCCTGGATGTTGAGGATTTGGCAAGTCTTGCATCCAAGGCAGGACGTCTAGAGTCTTTGTTCAGAGAGGAAGATCAGCATAACAGGCGTAATAGAGGCCAACATATGGCGAGTATGGGAACAGAAACATGCGACTTTGATTTTAATCAGTCAGAAGAGATGGCAGCCGAAATCCTTTCTGGAAAACCGTATGTATGTCCTAAATTGAAGCCAGTACCAGGATCTGAAGGAAAGGAGCAACCGACCTTTGATAGTTCGAAAGCTGATGAAATCTTTGATATCCTACTGACTGATGGGCAGATCCGTATTCCAAAGGGCCAAAGACTTGCCACTAAAGAAGAAATCAAAGGGAGACCATATTGTAAGTGGCATAATTCTTTCACACACACTACAAGTCAGTGTACTCATTTTAGGAAGGAAATTCAAAAGGCCATCAAGACAGGTCGGCTCAAATACATCACTCTAGGTGTAGACCAGCAACCGTTTCCGAATGTAACAACGGCAATGGTTGACATCCAACCAAGTTCGGAAACAAGGAAAAGTTCGGCCAACGATGGACAAAAAGGGGAACGAAACCAGCCAAGCCCCGAAACAAAAAAAGGAAGTCGGCCAAACAGCAGCCGACCGGAAGAACGACTCAAAATTTGTGAGAAGCCAGTTGCTGAAAAGTGGGACCATCCAGATGGTTCTTTTAATGTGGAGGTGAAAGAAAAGGTTTTGATACGTGATCACCCGACCAGAAAAACAGGGTCGGTCGGGAGCAATTGGGCTCGAAATAAAAAGCCTTTACCAGTTGATATAGACCCTCGTTTCCCGGGTATGAATCGTACACAGATTCGCAATGCCAAACGCAGGTATGCTACAAAGTATGGGAAAAGAGGTCCTTCAGCAAAACAACTAACCGACGAACAAAAAGCAGCCGACCACTTGGCAGGAGATCAGTCCATTCGGATCTTTACAGAACAAACGACCAACGAGCAGGGAGTAACCATTCAGTCTCCAGTTGGTCGGTCCAGTCGGGTCTGGTCAGGAAAGCAACCGAATGACGGATTAGGCGCTTCCGACCATACCAAAAGAAGTTCGTCGGGACTGGGGAAAGGTAAAGGTGTGGCAGATGAAATAATTAAAGGTTTTAGATGCCAACATTGTGAACGAATCAACATCAATCCATCTCTTGAAGAATTCCGTATCGAATCTTTGACGGTTCAATCTCGATCTCGGGATAAGACAAAGGAAGAAGTAGTAACTACAGGGGAAAGTTCAAGATCTGTTAAATCTCGTCTGGGACCACGAATCCCTTGTCGAATGACAGAGATTAATCAGATGAGTGATGAACCGACGTGGGCGAGTCTGGTAGATGAAACTATGGACGAACCTTTATGGGCTTTCTTGGCAGATGGTGAATTAGAGGAGACAGAGGGGGCAAAGACCTCAGACTCTGAGCCTCAACCGAAGCCACCTTCGATTGTGTTTCCTCCTATTCCAGAGGGTGCGATCTCCCATTTGAAGCCTCTGTATGTTAATGCTCATATTTGTGGGAAACCAATCACAAAGGTTTTCGTGGATAATGGAGCAGTTTTTAATGTTATGCCATTGAAGACTCTCAAGAAGTTAGGAAAAGGAATACATGATCTATCTCCTGTGGAATTCGAAATGACAAGTTTTACAGGGCAGCCGACCAAGCCTGAAGGCATGATGGTTGCCACAATTGAAGTCGGACCAAAGAAGATCTCCACTGTTTTTTTTATTGTGGACGCAGATACTACATATTCTCTCTTGCTGGGAAGAGACTGGATTCATGCCTCTCGATGTGTGCCATCAACCTTGCACCAACAATTAATGTTCTGGGAAGGAGATCAGGTCTTCAAAATGGAAGCGAATGACAACCCATTCGATGTATCAGAACAAGTTGAAGAGTCAGTGTTTTATGCCAGTCCTTTGGCTCCGATGTCTCAATTGTATATGGCCAGGGAATACCCAAACAAGGGTTATAAAGTCACTGGCCAGAACTCGATGTTCTATTAAAAGAACACCTTTATTGTATGGCTCATGATAAAGCCACACCCATTCCCGTATAATTTGTTTGTGATGGAAGATACAAGCTTAGAAGTATGTAGTTCTCTTATTAATAAGTTCTATTTAAAGCAGTTATTACATAAAGCAGAAAATAGTAAAGAGATTCTGGATGTTCACCTCCAAGAAGATGAACAATTTCGTTGGCCCGACTTATTAGAAAAAACAGAACCAACAGCTTCATCACAAGACCCATTATTGGAGTTTAATTTAGGAACCGAATTGGTTCCAAAAGTGATCAGGTTAAGTGGTTATTTGTCTAAAGAGCAACAAACAATGATGCTCGAAGTTATTAGAAACAACATTGATTGTTTAGCATGGGATTATTCAGAGATGCCTGGTTTGACAAGAAGTCTAATAGAGCATCGATTGCCCATCAAAGAAGGTTGTAAACCTTACAAACAACCTCCAAGGCGAATGAGTCCAGATCTGATGCCTCAAATCAAGGAAGAAATCCAAAAACTTCTCAAAGTGGGTTTCATTCAACCTTGCCGTTATGCGGAGTGGCTGGCTAATATTGTGCCAGTGGTCAAGAAAAATGGTAAGATAAGGATATGCATCGACTTCAGGGATTTGAATCTAGCTACCCCTAAGGACGAATATGTGATGCCTATGGCCGACATGCTGATAGATGCAGCAGCAGGGCATAAAATCCTTAGTCTGATGGATGGTTATGCAGGTTATAACCAAATATTCTTGGCAGAAGAAGACATTCCTAAGACAGCATGCCCAGGGGCTTTGGGTATTTATGAATGGACAGTCATGCCATTCGGGTTAAAGAATGCAGGGGCAACTTACCAAAGAGCCATGAATTCAATCTTTCATGATTTAATTGGCAGATCTATGGAAGTGTATATTGATGATGTTATAGTTAAATCTGCCAGTTTTGACGAACATTTGAGAGATCTTGAAGAGGCATTTGAAAGAATGAAGAAGTACAAGTTGAAGATGAATCCAACCAAATGTGCTTTTGGAATATCAGCCGGGAGCTTTCTAGGATTCTTAGTTCATGAGAGAGGAATTGAAATTGATGCCAATAAGGCTAAAGCCATTCTTGATAGTCGGCCACCCAAGACGGTTAAAGAAATCCAAAGTCTGTTGGGTAAGGTGAATTATTTGAGGCGTTTCATTTCTAATGCTGCTGGCAAGGTCAGACCCATTACTAAATTGTTGAAAGCTGGAAAAATTGCCTTTGAATGGGGTCCCGACCAACAGACGGCTTTAGATGCTATCAAGCAGGCATTGGTTCACCCTCCAGTCTTGATGCCTCCTAAACAAGGTCGGCCACTCAAACTTTATTTGGCAAATACATATGAAGTGGTTAGTTGTTTATTGGCGCAGGATGGTGATGACGGGAAGGAAAGGGCAATTTACTATCTCAGTAAAACCCTTACAGGACCAGAACTGAATTACACTATGCCAGAAAAAATGTGTTATTCATTGGTCTTCGCTTGCACTAAACTCGAGCATTATTTGCTGCCCAGAAGAGTTGAGGTCATATCAAAGGTGGATCTCATCAAATTGATTTTACAGAGACCTACTATGAAGGGCAGACTCATGAAATGGGCCATCAAATTGGCTCCTTTCGATCTTCAACATTCCCCGCTGAGGGCAATTAAGGGACAAGCAGTAGCCGACTTCTTGGCAGAATTCTCACAAGTCGGGTATTCTCTTTGTGATAGTGTCCGACCATTTAGTTGTTCATCATATCTGGATAATCTACAGGTCGGATGTGTGCCTTATATAAGTACCAGAACATGGTTGATGTTCTTTGATGGTTCTACCTCTGGAAACAAATCAGGGGCAGGGGTCTTTTTGCAAGGACCTGATGGTCAAAAGATCAACTTACAACTACGATTGGAATCCATGACCCATAATTCGGCAGAATATGAAGCTTTAATTTTGGGTTTGGAGGCTTTAATTGCCAGGAAGGTCCAGTCTGTAATCATAAGGGGGGATTCTCAATTAGTAGTCAACCAGGTAAACAATCAATATGTTTGCAATTACCCTCATCTTCGCAGATACAGGGACATTGTGGGTCGGTTACTGACAAAAATCTCAGAAGTAATAATTGAGTTCATTCCGAGGAAAGAAAACCAACGTGCTGATGAATTGGCTCAAAGGGCATGTAAAGGAATTCTGGAGGATATGTGGTCGGAGGTCAAGTCGGGCATAGAAGGAAAGACAGACCCGATCTGCGAAGTTATGGTCGGGCAGGAGACTATCGGACATGACCCCGACTGCGAAGTTACGGTCGGGCAGGAAACTATCGGACAGGACCCCGACTGCGAAGTTATGGTCGGGCATGAGACTATCGGACAGGACCCCGACTGCGAAGTTCTGGTCGAGCAGGAGACTGTCGGACAGGAGCCCGACTGCGAAACAGTGCCCGATTGGAGAACAGAGCTTATCATGTATTTACAGAATCCAGGTGCGAGTGTTTCGGTTGCGACACGATTGAAAGCTTTACGTTTTCAATTAATAAATGGAATTTTGTATAAGAGGTCATTTGAAGGTCTGCTTTTGAAATGTTTGGGGTCTAAAGAAGCTCTAGAGGTAATGACAGAAGTACATGGTGGGATATGTGGAGCTCATCGGGCAGGTCTCAATATGAGATGGGCCATTCATCGCTTGGGTTTTTTCTGGCCAAAGATTTTTGAAGACTGCATACAATTTGCCAAAGGCTGCCAGGAATGTCAGAGACATGGAAACTTAAACCATTTGCCAGTAACCGAATTGCAATTCTTGGCAAAACCATGGCCTTTTAAATCATGGGCTATGGATATTATTGGGAAATTACATCCTGCTTCATCGAAACATCATTGTTTCATATTGGTTGCGACTGACTACTTTACCAAATGGGTAGAGGCAATTGCTTTGAAAAATGTGGATCAGAAAGAAGTGATAGACTTCGTTTTGAATCAAATTATTTACAGGTATGGTATTCCTCAGTCTATAACAACCGACCAAGGCCTGGTTTTCACAGGGGAAAAGTTCTCTAGTTTCTTGGCAGAATTCGGTGTTCGATTACATCATTCTTCACCTTATTATCCCCAAGCCAATGGACAAGCGGAAGCAGCAAATAAGATTATTATTGGGATTATAAAGAAGATGGTTGAAGGGAACCCAAGAAAGTGGCATTTGTTATTGTCTCAGGCTTTATGGGCACATAGGAATACCAGAAATACGGCCACAGGGTTCTCACCTTACCAACTCACGTTTGGCCAAGATGCTGTTTTACCAGCCGAAATCCGAGTATCATCTGGCCGAACAGAGTTTACTGATGGTGATCTTACAAGAGAATACCAACAACTTATGATGCAACAGTTGGAGGATTTGGATGTTAACCGTCTCCATGCAATAGGTCGAAGTGTGAAACAGAGTGAAATCAGAGCAAGGAGTTACGGAAAGAAAGTTCTTCACAGGACATTCCAAAAAGGAGATTTAGTCTGGAAGACCATCCTTCCTACATATAAGAAAACTGACCAATTGGGAAAGTGGTCACCGAATTGGGAAGGACCTTACATTGTTCAAAAAGATATTGGGAATGGCGCTTTCATTATTGTAAATCATGAAGGGAGAAGAGTACATGATTGTATTAATGCTAAATATCTGAAGAGGTATTATCCTGCCTTTTCAGATAACAAAACTGCCTGAAACAAAATATTATTCAGAACCCATTTTTGGGGTTCGAACCTATTTAAAGGTTCATTTCTGTTAGTCATCGTGTATTTGTGGGAAGTTTTCTGCCTCTGAATCAGACTTTTCATCCCAGTGAGTGGATATTAGCTCTGGTTCTTCTTCAATAAGATCTTCCAAATCTGGTCGGTACCTTTCCCATTGGCTTTGCATTTCATCTAAATCTTGATGGGTACGTGCTTGCATGTCTGTTAGGGCTTGATGTTCACGATCAACGATGGTCCGCAATCTTGAAAAGACTTTTCGTTGATTGGAAAATATGTTATCCCAACCAAGATCTGGAAGTATGGTTGCTGCGTGATTTTCGATCATTTCCATGTGATGATGAAGATCAGGAATGCGGCTAAGGATGTCACGAAGAGGTTCATACCCCTCAATGACTTTTTCCATCAGGCGGATGACGCGATGAATGGTTCTTCTTCCTCGTTGGGAGAATCGGAATTTGAAGTCTAGTTGCTTGAGTATATGTAACAAGTCTTCTGCATGGCCTCCAATAGGGTGATTACCTACAAAGAAGGGTTGAAGAACACCCTCCCAGTTGCTTGATGGAACATGAGGTCGGTCATTCGCCATGTTTGTTAACACTTTCAGTGTTTTGATTTTTAAAATATGCCTGGGAATGTGCTTCTTAAAATGTGAGAAACAATATTCTTTTAAAAAAAGGAGTTTGTTTTGATTCCTACAAAGTTGGGAATTGAAAGGTGATCCTTGTTTTGAGAAGAGAGAAAAAAAAAAAAATGGATTACTAAGTCAAGTATTGTTACAAAGGGGGAAATATTACAACAGTGCCCCTAGGGCAGTTTTTATCTGTGTCCATTTGTTTTCATCCCTGGATAGCCTTCTGGTATTGGCAGCCGTCTGATATCTTCTGATGAATTGGGATCGGGCTTGGGTTTTCAGCTCTTGATCCAATTCAGCCTCATTTTTGGTATACTTCTCAAGCAGATGCTGTTCATTGGTAATTCGCTTATCCAGGGTAGACTGTTCTTTCCTCAGCTCCCGCAATTCTGCCTCCTTTTTCTGAATGGCATCATCAACCAGAGCTTTCGTGCTAAGGAGACCACCCAGTCTTCCAGTAGTCTGCTGAAGGGATTCTCGAGTCTTAGCCAAAGAATTCTCCAGCGTTGTTTGATCGAAGTCGGGCTGGGGGGTTTCGGCTGACAGAAGGCCAATGACTACCACTTCAGTCTTGAGCTCTGTAAGTCTCTCCATCAGCCGATGCAGAATGGGGACAGCTGGAGATTCCGTCGGAGTGTAAAAGAGAAGGCCACCAACCGTCTGGATGAGTTTGTCCAACAAGTCGGATCTCAATTCTGGCAAGGGATGGTTCATGGCCTCGGTGAAGATAGTTCGGGCCTCCGCCGGAACCGGAACAGTCGACAGGACAGCTAAGTCCGAAGGCCCCTGCAAGTCCTACAATGTCAATAAGTATGCCAGAGGAAGTGCAAATTTATTCAGATAGGATATGTGTTACCTCTGGACGGACTGCTGTCAGTGAGGGGTGCAGCAATGAGGTCGGTCGAGTAGGGCAGACAGCTGGTATAATAGCAGCCGACTCGTCGGCTGCTGCGAATGGTCGCTGAGGTGCCGACCTGGGTCCCTATGGAACGTGGTATATAAAACAGTTAGTGTTTTCTGAGGGAAACATTGTGGCATGAATTGGTGTAATCTTACCAAATTTACAGAAGTCTCCGAGTCGGATGAAGAAACTTCTTCCATTTCTGGAGGTTGGGCTGCCACAGGTGGTTCTTCTGCCTGCCACTCAATTGCTAGAGGAAGTGCTGCTGCTGGCTGGGCGGCTGCAGGTTGGGCGGCTGCATCTAGAGCCACTGCAGCCGGGATCTCTGGGGTACCTTCAATTTCGGGATCAGCAGCATCAGGGATGTCGTTTTGAGGGTCAGCTTCGGCGAGGGCGGCTGGTTCTTCCTTTGACATGGATGAGTTTGATGCCATGTATGGTGGTCGACCCATCTGGGAAGTAGTCCCCTCGCTGTCAGAAGAGACCTCTGCTGCTGATTCGATGGGTGAAGGTGTCTGTGGAAAATCATGAAAATGTTTGTTGTTAACTATATCAAGATTGATCATTAGAATACTAAGGAGTGCTGATGAGAGAACTTACTGGTTCTGTAGGCACTGCTGGTAGAGATTGCCTCCTGGTCGGGTGCCTGGCCCGACCGCTCCTCGGTGTGGGAGGAAGAATTTGCCTTCTCGTCGGGTCCTCTGCCCGACTGCTCATTGGCAAAGTGAGAAGTGGAGTAGGGGTTTGAAGAGGAACTGCCTCAGTCGGGACCAAAGGTTGGTCGGCTGGGGCTGGCGTCGGTTGTGTGGTCGGTGCTGTCAAGGTCGGTTCTGGTGAATGATAAGTGAAATCAAAGTTAAGATACAGTGAATTGGTTCACGGTTTTAAGAAAAATTACCTATTCGGGGTCGGATCCTTGCTGATGTTTTTGTAGTTCCAAGGTTCGCTGGTGCTTGCTGGTCGGCCCCAGAGGTCGGGGGTGTTGGCAGCCGAGACGCCTTCCTTTTTCGCGTTGGAACAATAGACCCGGTCCCCGGGTCGGCTGCTTGTTGTTGAGTGCTAGTATGTCTAGCCGCCCCTAGAACCAATCCTTGGGGTGGAAGGAGTATGTTCAGCAACCGACCTTCATCAGGGGAAATCAGGGGCCATACAACCGACCACCATTCATTGAAGGTATCTACAGTCTCAGGGTTGGAGCGGAAAGGAATATAAGAATTGGAAATTATGTACGTGGTGAGCTGGGATATATAAGAAGGGATTGAATTAGGTAGGACTCGTCGGTCAGGGCTTTGAAAAATTATTTGCGGACACGCGACGGGTCCAGGGATACCTTGGCAACAGCCGAACTGGCGCGCCAGGAATTGAGGTTCATAATTAAAGGTGTAAAAAGTTTTCTGCCCTTTTTTATCAAGTTTTTTGCTACTGAAAAGAGACCTGGGTTTGAGGGCAACGTCCCAGGCAAAAGGATAAGTGGAATGAGGACAAGGCTCAGGAGTTGGAAGCGGATTTGGTACTGGAAAAGGCCAAAAATGGTTGGGAGCATAGCCCGCATATTTTTTATACATAGAAAAGCGAGAGTTACTGCGGGTATCTGTTAAAACTGCAATTATTATTGGATCGGAAGATTGGAGGTTATTGCGTCCTGAGCAGAGTCGGTTAAGGGCTAGTCCCAAATGTTTTTCAGCTGTTGGCATAGTGGGTGGAGATCCTAAGTTAAACGCGTTGGGGAAGTAGAGTCGGAACCAGAGTTCTAAAAACCAAAAAGGACCCGACGCGGCAGTGTCTAATTTCCTATTATCATTATCTGTTAAGCGAAGGCTAACTCTAGTGAGTCCTTCAAACAGATTGGCTAAAAACAGGGTGCCAAGAGAGAAAAACCGACCTGACGCGATATGAATGGCTAGGTCAAGATGAGAAGGAAGAACACATTTGGAAGGGGAAACAATGACGTACCTACAAAGCCAAAAAAGGATAAATGCAGTATGCTCCCGGTCGGTTACAGGGGTCCCTGGAGCCCCTTGCTGGTCGGTTGCGAACTTTGTCCAACCCCATTCCTTCACACCTTGTAAAGACCACCCTGGATGGTCTTCTGATGGCTCCTGCCCATCTAGGGTTCCCATTACAGGGTCTTCACCCACGACTGGGAGATGCGCAATCATTGCAACGTCCATAAGAGTTGGGCCAAAGGGGCCTGATGGGAAGAGGAAAGTCCCATTTTCCGCATTCCAGAAGGCAGACATGGCCAACAACACCTTCTCATGCAGGTTGATAGGCATGGTGGACAGTAATATTGCTTGGTCGATCTTTTGGGAACGCCATTGGGTCTGGAAGTGTTCTGCTACCCGTCGATACCAAGCGCGGTAAGGATCTTTTGGGTCTGTGAGATGGGTTTTGATGCTGTCTCGGATGCGAACTGCTTGGTAGTTAGGGCTGTTGATAGCCAAGGAATTTCGGGATTCCAAGATTTCCCTCATCCGATTTGAATCTTCAGGAGTAGTGCAATATGGACGGATCGTCGGAGTCAGTACTTTCGAGGCTGAAAATGGGCCCTCCGGGAGGGTTCCGTCGAAGGGAAGGGCAGGAATGTATTGATTCGCCATGGTTAGAGTGTTTTGGGATTGTGATTCGCAAAAGCTTGTAGTGCGGAGAAGGAAGTTAATCAGGAGTGTTGCAGTAACTGGTGCAGTTGCTAAAGGAGTTTTTCACGAGGGTGGTGATTTATGAACTTCCAAACATTGATTGCTAAATGGCGTTTGAAAGTCCCTTGGCGGCGGGCAAGTTGTTACGTACGAAATTTAGAATTAGGTTAAAAGCCCAAGGTAAAAAGAAGAATGGGCCTAACAATGGGGTTGATTGAACTGGCTGAAGGACACCGTGAGGAAATCAAGGAAAATAGATTTATTTCTAAGGAAAATACAAGGCGGAAGGTCCTCAAGACGGAAGGTCCTCAAGACGGAAGGTCCTCAGGTCGGAAGGATCTCAGGTCGGTAGGTCCTCAAGACGGAAAGACCTCAAGTCGGAAGGTCTTCAGGTCGGGAGGTCCTCAAGATGGAAAGACCTCAGGTCGGAAGGTCTTCAGGTCGGGAGGTCCTCAAGATGGAAAGACCTCAGGTCGGAAGGTTTTCAGGTCGGGGGGTCCTCAAGACGGAAAGTCATCAGGTCGGAAGGATCTCAGGTCGGTAGGTCCTCAAGACGGAAAGACCTCAAGTCGGAAGGTTTTCAGGTCGGGAGGTCCTCAAGATGGAAAGACCTCAGGTCGGAAGGTCTTCAGGTCGGGAGGTCCTCAAGACGGAAAGTCATCAGGACGGAAGGTCTTCAGGTCGGTAGGGCCTCAAGACGGAAAGTCATCAGGACGGGAAGTCCGCAGGTCGGGAGGCTTTCAGGTCGGGAAAAGGAAGAAAGGTAAGATCTCAAGAATTGATCCAAATCCAGACCGAAGTCGGGCAGACGCAGAGGTCTGTTAAGAGGAAGGTCGGGCAAGGAAGAGGTACGGCCAGATGCAGAGGTCTTCGATCAAAGACGGAGGGCGGCTGATGCGGAGTTCGGCCCAAGTGAGGTCGGGCGAAGAAGCAGGTCGGGTGAAGGACGAAGTCGGGCCAAAAGAGCGGAAGGTCTGAGGTCGGCTCAAAGAGTGAAATATAAGGATAATGTTGGTCTGCTGAGGACACGTGTCAGCATGAAAAGGGTTGGAAGACGGTTGGAAAGGAGACGTTGTAACCGTTCGGGTGACGGTTTTAAGTACGGTTCCCCAGAGAATATTTAAAGGTTTGGATCATCATTTGGCAAGATATCTTCAATCAACTTCAACAAAGCAAAGTCAGATTTGGGGATCACCACTTTAAATTTCAGTCTTTTATTTTCCAGTTTATTTTCTGTACGTTACAGTGTTTAGAGATTCCTAATCTCAGGCACTAATTAATCAAGTTTAAGGATATTTTTCATATCTTTGAATTTTACTTTATTTTTGTTGAAAAATTACATCAACAATAATATACTTTTAATAATATTTATAAAAAATTACTATCTTTATTCGGCTATAAGGGTCCGATTTATTTTTTGTGCGCTGATTTTTTAATATTAATTATTGTATTAAAACGTAACACAAATTAATAAAAAAAGAAAAGAAATACTTCTATTATGTTGTAAAGACAACTCAACACTTAAACTCCGTATTTTCAACATTATTTCAATATATATGTTCTAGATGAAAGGTTTAACCCTAAATTACTCTTTATTTAAAAAAAAAAACATGTGGTTGTATTGAGTGACGAAACTAGCATCTAAATTTCGGGGGGTAAAATATTATAATTTATTCAATATTTAACTAATAAATTTAAATAAATAATAATGATAGAATTATACTCCCTCTGTCTCGTAACAAAATATCCATTTTTCTATTTTAGTCCGTCCCAAGTATCCATTTCCTTTATTAGTAATTGTATTATCTACCTAACATTACAAATACCCTTACAACTTACAATATATTACACAAATGTCATTACCTTTATATCACACATACTAACAAGGTTATTTTAGTCATTTCTATTTTATTTCTACTATATCTCAATATAATACTAATATTTCTAAAATTACGTGAAAAAACAAATGGATACTTCTTTTTGGGACGGACGAGTATATAAATTTAGATAGTTTTGGAGTGTGCAAATTGTATATAAATACATAAAAATTAATATTTTTAATATAAAAAAAATCATAAAAAATTTGGCTTGGGGAGTCAATTTACCTCAAACCCTAGTGTAGTTCTGTCCTGGTTGTATTCATTTGCATGGGATGTTCACTTATGTAGTTGATTACGGCAATTCTCATTTTGGTGAAATATTTAATTTTTAAAAATTAAGTAGTAGAAACAAAAATAATCATTTGTAGAAAATCGATTTATAATGGGTACTAAATAGATTAATTAAATAATGAATTACAACTGCCTCCTATATTTACAACCACTGTTTTATTTTATTTTTTGCGAGAAAATTTCTAGACTGGGCTAGTTTATTCGGGATGATGGGTTTGAATTTGAAATTTTGATTTAAAAATTTAATTTAAATAGTATTTTGATATGATATATTTTTTAAAAAAATATAATTATTTTATTTGTGTTCCGATAATTATATCGATTTTACTATTCAAATAAATTAATTTTATAGCATAGTGAGCAGCAATACTTTGAGTCGGTTTATTTGAAAATTAATAATAATTTTATTTTTTTATTATTATTATTATTTTACTAAAATAGATATCCTAGACCAATATTTTATTACATAAGTTGTTTTCTGCCGCGGAGACGCGTTTGTTTGCTAAAGATGAAGTAATTAATTGTTTAGGTAATCGACAGCAGACTCTTCACTCTTATCGTTTTGCAATATTATTACCCATTTATTTATTATTTCAATTCTTTACTGCAAATTTGTATTTATGCCAAAAATGAAAAAATAAAACTTTCCCACTTAAAATCTCAACGTACGTATCCAAAGAAAACAACAACAAAAATCCCACAAGTTATTAGCAGCGGCACGCAACGGCTATTTTTCGATCAGGAAAATCCTGGGTTTAGATTTGACAGTGGAGTTGAGTTGATTTTAATGATTAATAGTTAATGGAGTTTAATTAATTAAAGAAAAAGGTGTTTTCTTAATTTGTTGTTAGAATGTCTTCTTCGCAGAAAGCAGCTCTTCTTATTAACCCATTCCCTCTTCTCATTACCTAACACGGATGCCTCCACTTTTCCTTCTCTCTCCCTTTCTCTCTCTATAATTATTTCCAATTGTCAATCCTATTATTGTGATTAATATTATTATTATTCATCACCAGAATTGCAAAATTTGTCCTGATTCATCGTCGCCGGCACCGCCAATTCCCAGCATTCTTATGTACCTGTATTGTCTCTGCAACCACACTCCTTTTCTTGTTGTTTTCTGGGGAACTGTTTCGAAAAAAATCTTATCAGATTTAGGGTTTTGGTTTTGATTTTGAGGGAGAGAGAGAGAGAGAGATCTGCTGATGAAAATGGTGTATGGAAAGTGGGCATTCATGATCTGGGTTTTGAAAGGCTCCTTCTGTTAGAACAAAAAAAAAAAAAGAAAAGGTATGACCTTTATCTAAGGCATTTCTAAATATGCTTTTGTTGTTTGTCTGGATCTTACATTCTGTTGTTATTGACTTCCACTTTCCCTTGTCTTGATGCTCTAATTATACATTTCTGCTTCGATTAGGCCAATTGAGTTTGGAGTTGGACTGTCGAGTTGTTTTCCATTGTTGCCCAAAATTGAGGTCTTATATTGAAACGATTTCTGCAGATTTCTCGACATAGTGTTAGTTAATTCCATGGCTTCTGATCTTAACGCCCAGCTCAGTAAGAACGTAGGATTGGGGCTCAAAGTGTGGGAACTTGTCGGAATTTTTGTGGGATTATTGATTGTGGTTATCCTCTTTGTCTTGACATTTTATCTCATTTCACAAAAGAAATTGAGGAAAAGGGCTCAAGAAAGAAAGCTTCCCCTAACACAAATCCCAGCAATTTCCAAAGAAATTAAGGAAGTAAGCATAGATCATGTCTCCGCCGCCGCCGGCGGCCGGTTTGACGATAAGAATCTTACTGGCGGCATTCATGATGAGAAAGAATCAGACAATGTGAAAAATGGCGACAATGCCGGCAGCCAATCGGATTCATTCAATCGAATTATCGAAAAAGACTATTGTGGATCGCAGTCGGGAGATGAGGGAAGCTCCGGGACGTTTGTTCCATCTTCGTCGCATCCGATTACTCACCCTTCGCCATTGTGTGGGCTGCCGGAGTTTTCACAGTTGGGTTGGGGACATTGGTTTACCTTAAGAGACCTCGAGCTTGCAACAAAAAGATTCTCGAAGGATAATGTTCTTGGAGAGGGTGGATATGGAGTTGTGTATCGAGGACAGCTTATTAACGGCACTCCCGTGGCTGTTAAAAAGCTCCTCAATAACTTGTGAGTTTGAAATTTACGGCCGCGACTTTGGTTCTTTTTAATGTCGATGGAATTGCATTTTGTAGCTTTAGTTTAGTTTAATTTGTTGTGTTGTTTTGTTTTTTTGCGTCGTAGAGGTCAAGCGGAGAAGGAGTTTAGAGTGGAGGTTGACGCCATTGGACACGTTCGTCATAAAAATTTGGTTCGGCTTTTGGGGTATTGCGTCGAAGGAACTCATAGGTACTTTAACGCCTTGTGATTTGGTAATAAAATGCTCGAGTTTTTTGAGTTATTGCGATCGTTCGATAATGTTTCAGGATGTTGGTCTACGAGTATGTTAACAACGGTAATTTAGAACAGTGGCTTCACGGGGCGATGCGACACCACGGTTTTCTTACATGGGAGGCCAGGATGAAAGTTCTTCTCAGCACGGCTAAAGCGTAAGTTTTTTTTTTTTTTTTTTTTTTTTTTCTCTTGTTCGTTAATTCTTGATTGTAGCGTTAATCGAATTCCCGGTTTTGTAGTCTTGCCTACCTGCACGAAGCAATTGAACCGAAAGTGGTGCATCGGGACATAAAGTCGAGTAACATTCTCATCGACAATGACTTCAACGCTAAGGTCTCTGATTTTGGTCTCGCGAAGATGCTCGGCGCGGGGAAAAGTTGCATAGCGACCCGGGTCATGGGAACGTTCGGGTTAGTTTATGTCTAGCAACTTTTGGGGGCTTCTTTCGGATGCTCTGATTAATGGCGCGCCGCGGCATTTTTTATTTTTTTTACAATTTGTTCACTTGCCGTATGTTTTTTGTAGGTACGTAGCTCCTGAATACGCCAACACCGGTCTTTTAAACGAAAAAAGCGACGTTTACAGCTTCGGGGTTTTACTACTAGAAGCGATCACCGGAAGGGATCCGGTGGACTATGGACGCCCTCCGGCAGAGGTAAGTAATATTATCGATTTTTCTATGCTGAATGTTTATATTCAATATTGTAACAACAACATTGACGACAACTTTGTTGTGTTTCAGGTTAATCTCGTAGATTGGCTGAAAATGATGGTCGGAAGTAGGCGATCGGAGGAGGTTGTGGATCCAAACATCGACACAAAGCCATCGACAAGAGCGCTCAAAAGGGCTCTCTTGACTGCCTTGAGATGTGTCGATCCGGATTCTGACAAGAGGCCGAGGATGAGCCAGGTTGTTCGAATGCTGGAATCAGAGGAGTACCCCATACCAAGAGAGGTTGCTTTCGGTTTTCCATATCCATCCGACTATGCAAACTCTACTATTAACCGATATCCGATCTGATCGATGAATTTGGTTTTCTTGTACTAGGATCGAAGGAACAGAAAGACCCGAGCGAGTGGCGTCGAAGCACAGTCCCATCCAGACAACTACGACACTGATAAAAGCGACAACCAAGATCCAAGGTCGGAAAGCATCAGGAAAAACCGAGAATAATCGAATACGCCGTGTGATCTCAAATTCGTCGCGCTATGTAGGAGTAACGACTGCGCATGGTATCGATGTGTCACTATTTTTGAAATGATTTTTTTTACTAAAACGATTTCTCGCGACTCTTCACCTTTCTTGTTTTCGTGATTCTTGTATGATGGTTTTATATAGATGGATCGTTGTGTAATGAAAAATGTGGTCTGCTGTGAACAACGTAAGACAAATAGGGTGCATTTGTATAGATATATATACTGTTGCATTTCTATTACAAGTATATATGTTCACACTCCCTGTGTTTTTTTCGCGCATCGCGTCGACGTGGAAGTTCTTTCTCCGGAGCGACCATCATCTTTCGCCGGATCTGGACAATGCATCTAAAAAATATCTCCTCAAGAAAATCGAGGTGTTGTCTGATGAAGGGCAGCAACAAATAAAAGAATCCGAATCCGATAGTTTTTCACAGGCAAGGCGTCGTTTGAGTTAGTTGTTGTCGCCTCTGAGCATGAATTCTCTCGGACAACTTTCCATTCTGTTTCTCGTAAATCTCCTTCAACTCCTTCAGCCGTTTCGACACCTGAAAGATGTCCATCGATGGGAAAATTCAGAAAGCAGGTACATATATAACATTCAGATCGCAAGCTGTGCACGCAAGAAGATCAAACCTTAATTGAGTGAGCTATTGGTAGTAGCACATCGGGATTCATGGCATCCTTAGGAAAGTTACACAATGCATAAATAAGTTTCTCGAAAGGTAGCTTTACCTATAAATGTAAAAAGTATGAGATTAGAATGCGATGGAAGGAAATAAGAGATTGATCGATCACTATGAGTGTTCTTATAATTTTACCAGATCATCATGGCAATACTTCAGTAGAGCTAAACCAACTTTAAATATGATTTTAACGCCCTGTAAGAAAGAACCTACAATGGTTCAGAAACGTGGAATGATCTAAAAATTAGTTTACTCGTAAATTCTTAAAGAACAATGAATTTCAACCTGAAAAAGAAAGACGTCCCAGATCCTGAGGGCTAAATTGAACGGGACTGAGTAAGAAAAAACTGTTATGAACCACTGGCTAGCGTACATGCTCGGGTTTATCATTTCTTGAGTAAATTGCTCTCCCAACTTCGGCATGTAATCTTTAACCAAATGGTCTAACTGGAAAAGATATTGTTGAACAAGGGGCAACTCTGCCTGCACCAAAAGCACGAATTTTCTATTGCCTTAAGATTAATACGGAAAGAACATAAGAGCTAAGGTAAGGGGCAATGGCATTCGAACATAGTAACATTTATTGCATTGCCTGAATTGCATACATGCTATTGTACTGAATGACCATGTTCATCTCAAGATAAAATAAACTTTGAACAAAACAGTGCTAGCAAATGGGGCATGCTCATATTATGATCTAAAGATAACAAATTGTTATTATTAACAGGAGCATGTCAAATTGCAAAATCTACAGAATTATTATACAGGTAGTAGCCTTTTAGACGCTATAAACGATTGTCTAAACATCATTGTGCTCTAAACTAAATATTAGAGAAACCTTTAAAAAGCTAGAGATGGTTATTTGATTTTAACACGTCGCCCCACATTCATCCTTATGGGAGAAGCCATAGATAAACTTGTACCAGGTAAAGCCCTTCCATAGGGGTATGGACAGCTCCTTTCATCAGTGCTACCAATAACCAAAATGCATCCTCCTCACTCATATAAAGAAGCAATAGACCAGCAACAAATCCCATACCCTGCAACCAAAATTATCTCGATGTGAACAAACGGTTGAGAAAACTAGAGCTGAGTAGATGATTGACAACTCTGATAGCATATAAACCTGCACATATCCGACATTTCTGTCAAAAACTGAGTAGGCTTTCAGAACATTGTAGAGGGACGTTTGACCTTGGCCATGTCTCTGCTGGAAGAAAATATGTGAAGGAAATGTACGAGAAATATCTCGAATAATGTCCAGCTCAGAAGCAGACGTCTCATACATGACTAATTGCTGCCAAACAAGATAATGACTTTGATTAATATTCGACAGATGCAAAAACCATACATAAGAGTAGAATGTGACGGTTAAATTGAATTCCTTTGAATTAATCCCATGGATTTTGCATTTCATGGAGCATATGAGGATTAAGGAAAAGGCAAAAACATTAAACTATAAGTAATTCAAGCTCATCATATACAAGGACTTAAATTATATTTCTCTATAAATTAAACCAGATACATATTATATATAGTTTTAAATTGTTATATAAGGCTTCTATCACGGGGCTTTGTATCTCGTCAAAAGATGTACAGTATGCTAGCAGTCACATCAAAACTCACACTTGATTTGGCAGTTAGGTCACAATTATGCTTCTCTTCCACACAATAAAAAATAACCATAGGCACACAATATAGAATAAAAACTATAGTACACAAATTGTTCAGTGCTCGGATTAGAGTTCTAGGTGAAATGTACAAGTTTCACTTCACAGCATGATAGCATCTTTACCACATTTAGATAGAAAATAGAAATTTGTAGCTGTGTGGATACTAAAACGCAGAGGATACACTCCAACTAGAGGATGATACCACGGGAAGTGGTATGTCAAGACTAAAAGATGTTAAAATATGATATAATTAAAGTTCAGATGCACAAAAGCTAACATGTATTGCACTTGAGAGTGTCAGATTGGCAATGTATCATTTTAGTTGAACTATCAACAAACAAAATTTCTTTCTTATTCTTATAAGCAGAGCTACACCACTCACTAGAAAAATGAAATAAAAACAAATTGTAGTTCTATAACTATTCCCGGGACACATTCTCAATTCGAAGAAGCAACATCTCTTATAATTTTTTATGTCTTTCAATGGAGTCATGGAAAAACCACCAGTACTGGGCGTATTTGCTCAATCAAAATCTACATCATCAAGTTCTGTAAGACTTGGAGGGGAAGAACCAACTGAAAACAAGTAATCATATATTATTCTTCATAAAGTATAATCAGTCAAGAAATAACTGACTCCAGAGAAAGGCCAAGTATGTTTTCGTGTGCAATAGACATTTACTTCTGGCAAGATGAATTGTGGGTCAAATATGTAAATGGTGCCATGGTGGTGAGTCTGTCATAGAAAGTGGTAACCCTTATTTACCTCATAAACACCTGGATTCAAGAGAAGGAGGTCCCTACTGCCAGAAAGTAGTTGCCAAACCAATCCTCGTAGACAATCTGGAATTCCTTTCCTTATTCTCCTTTTCACAACATGAGGTTTTCTCCTAACATAATGCATCCAATTACTTCCCCCAACCCCTATCATCCTTCTCCATTTTCTAATTCTTCTTTCGTCCCTAAAAATTGGATGGCCAAAAAAGTGATGTGAATTTCAAAAAGCATGTTATATGGAAACCAACCATTTATTCTGGCAAGAGCACAAAGGAGAAGGTTCTCCGAATTCAAAATGTGTTGCCAAATACTCTTTTTGAAGTGTAAAAAACTTCTTCCTAAGCATACCACCATTAAATCTATCCTCGATCAGATGCCAAGATAATTTACAATAAAATTTGGTATGAACATGAGTCATTCTCAAGCTTCTAAATGAACTACAATTTTGCATAACTTTCCAGACTTAGCTGTGCACTCAGCTGATTAGGGTAAATCCAACTAACCATTAATTTAGAACCATGAAGTACTCCGACTCAGAAGCTACAGAATAATAAGCATTCAAATTTCCATTTCAATCAAATAAAGTAAATAGGTCTTTAATGAACACAAAATATTGACAAAGAAACTACAGTTAAACTGAGGAGGATGCAATTGTAAGTTTAATTAGAAAAAACTATACTTTTCGTAGAGTACCACACCTCTCAAATTCTGAGGCAGACATGCTGCTTGCAAATCGATCAAGATAGTTATTGTCCATCTTCACAAATCCAAATCGATCAACTTTCGGCAATGCTGCAGGCCTTTCCTCATTCTCTTCCGTTGTTTTGGTTTCCATCCTACAACATCACAAAAGAATGAAACCCCTCAGCACCAGAATATATAAAAAAAGACTTCCAATTTCTTCAACAAGGTTTTTTAGTCCACAAGAAACACAACAGGTCAAATACACAGCCAAAATCCACAAGAAACACAACAGGTCAAATACACAGCCAAAACGAATTAATCGAAAATGTATCAACAGCATGCTGCTCCACGGAAACAGAATCAATCGAAAGCATTCAACATTAATCAATTACATGAAAACAACAACGTACATTACAAATGTTCCGAGAATACAATTAAATCCTGAAATACATAAACCAGAAGATGCAACCAACATAAAAATTGAGGTCGCATTTTATCGTTGAATTAACGAGAAGCATATGGCAAAAACATAAACAGAAACATTGGTATTTTGAGCATAAAACCTATACAATAATTCAATCAAACAAAGAGAAACAAACCTGAAAGGATCACAGAAATAATCGATCCTGTTAATATGAATTATTGTGATTCAATCTTGGTGGAAACATGACCCAGAATTCCAAACCCAACCATCCTCGTTCCCCGTATTGGTTTCCATTTTAACTTTCTTCTCCGACGGACAGTTGAGAAATGGAATTGGGCAAACGCGTCGGTCGTCGGGGGAGGATGCAAATACGACGCCGTATTGATTGCCAGCCTCTGCCTCATCGTTACCCGTTTTCAATGAACGTGTGACCGATCATTTAATATAATTAACTTATTAAATGAATAATAGTAATTTTATGAAATAAAATGCCCATTAAGGTTAATCACTACATTGATTAAATATATATTATGGTTGAATTTTTGTATAAATAATATTATTATATTTATATTCACTATATAAAATTTAAAATTGTATGGTTGACAAATGACAACTCTAGTCCAAAAATTTAATTCATTGACTAGAAAATAAAAAAATAAATAAGAAACCAGGCCTCCAATTATTTATTGGAAAAGTGCTTCAAAATTATAGTGAAAATGGAATTCAATATTTACAACAATCCTTGCAAATCGATTAGACAATTAAAAAAAATAGAAAATTTTATCACTAAGTTATTTTTTCCATCATTCATTACCCAGTGATTGGGGAAGTAATTCAGCATTAATTTTGTAGGCCATTTTTGTTGATCAGCAAATACTCCAATATATATATATATATGTATGTATGTATATATCTGTATACACACAAATTTACTCAATAAGCAATATATTTGTCAAATTATTGAAATACAATGAAGAAATACAGTGTTTGTTTGTTGCTTCTTTGCTGTCTTCTAGGGGTTGCAAACTCCCTTCACCAAGATCATCAAAAACAGGTCACTTACTCCCTTAAAGTTAAAAATTATTTATATCGATTTTTTACCGTTTAATAAATTTTTTTCGATACATACAGGGTTTGTTTTGGTGCGTAGCACAACGGGCCGCTTCGACTAATAAACTGCAAGCTTTTCTAGACTTTGCTTGCGGTAAAATTGATTGCGCGCCCATTCAGGCCGGCGGCGCATGCTTCACTCCCGATACTGTATTTAGCCACGCGAACTATGCTCTCAATTTATACTACAAAAAGTTTGCGGAGTGTGATAAGACCGTCGGCATTCGAACCCCAAACGATCCATGTATTCTCTCTCTATATATATATACATGCGCGCAAACGAACGATTTAATTTGTATAACTGACAATATATATTTTGTGTTGATGCAGCATATGGTGATTGCAACTATCCATGAAGGGAAGGGAAGGTAGAGATTGGAGCGTAAGCAAAGAGGGTGTAATAAAATCTTTAAGAATAATTCAGAGAATATGCAAGAAATTATGCCTTTAGTAAAAGGAAGGATGTATTGTTAGATATATATATATATTTAATTGGCTAATGTTTTTGTAAGAATGCATTTTGTTACAACTGCTGGCTGCAAAGCACCCCTTGATTTCTTATCAGATCAACAACTTAGCAATCATCATCAAATTTAAAATATATACCTATTCAAAGACATGACAAACCTCAATGTAGTAAAAGAAAGCAGTAGTTTGTCATATTGATAACACAAGTCAAAACAAAACAAGACAGAGACAATAGACAGACACCATCACGGAATTTCCATCCATGTTTTTTCACCTATCCTCCAAAGACTGTCTTCTTACCAACAAGTCGACACAAAAGTTTTTAAGACAAATAAAGAAAACCAACAAACCCCAAATTAAACATAAAAAACAAAACCAAGAAAAGCATAGGTACCATTACCAACGAACCAATCCATACCGAAGATGATGCTTAGCTCTGTGGCTTCTCCCATTTCAGCGGCTTCACAACTTCCCAAGTGAAATCGGCGTCGTCTCTTCCAAAGTGCCCGTACGCAGCCGTCTTCAAGAACCTCCCATTGTTGCCCCTCTTCAAGTCCAAGTTGATCGAGATCATTCCCGGCCTGAAATCGAAGTTCTCCTTCACCAGCTGCAAGATCTCCTTGTCAGAGATCTTCCCAGTTCCGTAGGTGTCAACAAAGACCGAAAGCGGTTCAGGAACACCGATTGCGTACGACACTTGGACTATGCACCTGCGAGCGAGGCCATTGGCGACGATGCTCTTGGCAGCCTGTCGGACAATGTAGGCACCGCTCCTGTCGACCTTAGTCGGGTCCTTCCCAGAGAAAGCTCCGCCACCGTGCGCGCCCCAACCGCCATAGGTGTCGATGATGATCTTGCGGCCGGTGAGACCCGCGTCGCCGTGCGGACCACCAATAACGAATCGGCCAGAAGGATTGAGGTGGAAGATGGTTTTCTCGTCTAGGTACTTCTCCGGGATGACAGGCTTGATGACGTGCTCCTTAAGATCCTTGGCGATCTCATCGTTTGTAACCGTCTCGTCATGCTGGGTCGAGATGAGAACAGTGTGGACTCTGATTGGAACCATCGCGCCATTGTCGTTGCAGTACTCGACGGTGACTTGGGTCTTTCCGTCGGGCCTCAACCACGGGCACGTCCCGTTCTTGCGAACCTCGGTCAAACGAGCACCCAATTTGGTAGCGAGCACATGGCTGAGCGGCATGTACTCAGGAGTCTCGTCGGTCGCATAACCAAACATGTGCCCTTGATCGCCGGCACCGATCTCCTCCGGACGCTTTGTGAGATGCCCGTGCACGCCCTGCGCGATGTCCGGACTCTGCTGCTCGATGTTAACGAGAACCTTGCACTTGTCGGCGTCGAGACCAACATCGTCAGATGTAAATCCGATGTTACGGCAGGTGTCCCGGACGATCTTCTCATAGTCCACATTCGCCTTGGTCGTGATCTCTCCGAACACCATAACCATGTTGGTCTTGGTGCAAGTCTCGCAGGCGACTTTGCTGTCTGGATCTTGCTCGAGGCAGGCGTCGAGGACGGCATCGGAAATCTGGTCGCAGAGCTTGTCAGGGTGCCCTTCGTTCACAGATTCAGAGGTAAACAAGAAGGTATCCATTTCCTAAACCTGCAGATCAGAAATCGAATTCACAGATCGTCCTGAATACATCAACAGCTGATCGCAAATCACAGTTTCTGATTAAGGAATACGAATTCGAAGAAGCGTTGAGAAACAATTGCATCAAACCACACTTTACATCGAGTAAAACTACTCTTAAACCCTAGCTTAAGCACAAATAGGAATAGATCTGAACTATTGGGGACGAACTACTGAAACCTAGAAGCAACACAACTTCAGATCTGAAACAATTTCTCACTACCAACGTCTAGAAAACATCCGCTCGCCATTTTTGCTACCAGAATACCGTCAGAACCGACGTAATACCAACGATTTAACATCACCACCACGGATTCCCCATTACGTAAGTGACGATTCAACCCAAACAAATCGAACAATCATCAACTAATTACACTACGGCGTACAACAAATTAAACCAAAAACAATAGATCAGCTCTCTGCCGACATACCGCAAAAGGAAATCTAACTACAGAAAACTCCAAATCTTTTCAGATAGAAGCAGAACCACCAACAACACAAAATATATATATGTATATATATAAAGTGCAGAGATGTGCTGAAGAGAATACGCACCTTCAGAGAAGAACCCAACTGCCGACAAGAAAGATTTCCCTCTCCCCTTTTCCGCCGATAGTTTAGGTCCTTAGGGTATGCCAAAAGCTCGCAAGTGTTGGCCACCGATTGAGGGGCCGTATTTATAGATGGGTTGTCGTGAAACTGCGGAATCACACACGGATAGAGTGGAGTATTTTCCCGTCGGTGGGGGCGAAAGGTTGAGTAGGTAGGTAGTTGGGACCTTCGGGTGGGTTACTATGGCGACTCTTGAACCGTTGATGAGTGGTCACCGAGTTAAATGGACGGTCTAGATTGATCGTAGTCGGTGAGACTTAGGAGTATCACCAATTTTTGACAGTTAATTATTACAACAGTAAAAAAAATGAGTGTAAATTATATAACACACTCCTTTGTATTTTAATAAAAATATATAAAATATAAACTCTCTATATTAATATAAAATTTGCTTGAAATATCATTTTTTATGTTGAATTCTAAATAAAAATTTAAATTAATAAGCAAGTGTGTTACAAATAAAAAAGTAAAATATTTTAAATAACTGTTTTGAATAAAATAAATAAATAAATAATTGATTAATCATTTATTTTTGTAATTTTTATAAAAATTATATAATAATTTGTTTTCAAAAATTATAAAAGGAAGGATTAATCAACTATTTATTTATTTATTAAAAAAATTATTTAAAATATTTTGTTTTTTTTATTTGTATAAAAATTGTTTAATTTAAATTTTTGTTTAGAATTAAATATCAATTTTGAACAATGAGGGTATTTCGTGCAAATTTATATTAACATAGAAAAATTTCACATAATAAATAAAATATAAGGTATTTTGTGCAATTTTTTATGGTATTGAATGTACCCAAAAAATTTTAATCAAATAAAAGAAATAAAATATTTGAAAATTTAAAAAAAAAAATGAAAATTATTACTTACGAAAAGACGTGTGTACACGTCACCTTATTGATTATTCTTTTCTTGTTTTTTATTTAAAGAATGGTAAGATTTTTATGGTAACCACGTGATATTTCATACAAAGAGTTATTTTTCCTAGTCTACTCTCTTTCATTTTGAATTGATACTTGCGATTGTGGACATGATTTTCAAAATAATAATATTTAATTAATTAATTAATAATATATTATAATATTATTTTTTATGTTTTATTTATGTAAAAACTAATTTAATAATTTTCAAATAATAAATAATATATATAAATAAATAAATTTAAAATTAATTTTTTTAAAATTATATCTTAATAAAATATATGTAATATAAATATTATTTTGTAAAAAAGAAAATTTTATATAATGTAAATAAATATATAATTAATATAAATCTATTTTATAAAAGTTAGATGTTTTAAAAAATATATAAAAATATTTGTTTATTGAGATAAATATAAAAATAAATGAATTTTGAGTAGTCGTACATTATTTTTAGTATGACGTTATACGTTATAATGTTAATTAAATTTATCTATATTTGTTAAACATATATTAAATTAGTAAAATATACCAAATTATAAATGTTGTATTTGTTATGTGACAGACAAAAATAAAATTAGTCTTATTTATTATGTCTTTTAATTTGTGGCACGAGTTAATTTTAATATTCATATATTTATTTTGTATTGAGTAGTGGACTTAGGGGTGTCGATATATTTTAAATAAAAATTAATATATATTATTAAAAAAATTAAAATATATATTTTAAATATTTTAAGTTTTTTTATTATAATTAATTTATAATTATTTTTATTAATATATTTATTAATTACTTACTAATTAAATTATACCTAAACACTTTGTTTAAATAAAATGAGACAATTTAAGTTGGATAAAAATAGTATACATAGACTTAGATGAAATTGAGGGAGTATTTTTATGTATTTTTTTTTTAATAAAAAATCATTCCAACTAGTATTTTATATAAACTGTCTTGATTTATTTATTTAATAAATAAAATAAAATAATTGGAAAAAATTATAAAAGAATACATTCAAAGTTGTGATGTGTAAATCTGACACTATTTTACTCAGGCTTAAATGTTACATTTATTTTTTTTATCCGTAATATTAATTATTATATCCGTAGTAAAAATGAAAAAAGAAATAAAAATATTTAATTAGTATTTTATAATATAAATAGAATAATATTTATATAAAAAAATTATATAAATATAAAAATATAATAATGCAAAATATAAATATAATTTTAAAGGTAAGAACGGATGGTGTATGGTTTTAATTATTTTTAAAATATATTATTTCCAAATTTATTATGAATATAACAGTCCATTTTGGTCAGGTACATTACTAAATATTAATACTCCACTCGCCGGAATGAATCGGGACGGAATCTGTAATTTTTGGTTACCTACGTGGGTGGCATCAGAAGATCCTACATTCCTAGTTTGAGATTATTATTCAATGTAGATACGAAAATTTAGTTAAATTATTATTAATAAATAATTAAAAAATATATTAATAAAAATAATTATTTTAAATAAAATTAATTATAAATTAAAATTAAAATAATTAAATAATATAATTAAGATTAAAAAATTAAAATGTAATCAAAATTTATAATTATATTTAAAAAATGACAAATAAAGTGAGACAAAAAATAATAATAATAATATACAAAAAAAAATAGGACGAAAGAAATATTTCAATTTAAAGTTAATCTGAATCGGGATGCAAAGTGAAGGAGATTCTATTTAATTGGTACGAACTTTAATAAAAATATAATATTATTTTATTTTATAAAATATTTTAATAATATCTTTACATTATACACTCATTGAAAAAATATTTTATTAAAAACTAAGCAAGGGGGTCAGTGGTTTAAATTCATGACTTTACAATTACAAGTTTACTCTTATACCACCAGGTCAATTTTTACGATATTTGTATTTTATGTTTTGAGTGATATGATTGTTGGATATGGTATTTTTATATAAAATTTTTGATATGTTTTTACATAAAATCTCAATATTTATGGGCTTATTAGCTAAATGACAATTTGTACATACAGTGCGCTCAGTTATTTTTCGTGAATTTTCATAACTTTGCTGCACAAAAACGGAATATGAGTTTGAAATAGATGCCTAAGTTATGATATATATAATGAGTGATACAGAAATAGATCGAGTAATATATCCTTTTATTCAAGAAAAAATATTTATAGTTTATATGGTCTAATCATTTTTGTAAAAAATAAAATATAAATATTATACTCCCTCCGTCCAGTTAAAAAATATACATATTTCTATTTTAGGACGTCCAACTACAAAGTAACCATTTCATTAAATACCCTATTTTTTCCACAAATACCCCTGCTTTATATCACATCCTTACTTTTATACCAAAAAAATTAAGGGCAAAAATGTCATTTTACTACTTTTACCTACCCACTATAATTAAAATACTATTATTTCTTAATCTCCGCGTCAAAAGTAATTGTATACTTTTAGCTTAGACGGAGGGAATATATATTAAGAATCGTATTATTTAAAAAAATTATTTGTGTGAACACAACATCTATTTTTTTTTATATATATATAGAAAAAGTCGTTTATTAAATGCTTTTTGTTTCAATTTTATAGGGTGTTTAGTTTTAGGTAAAAAGTATTTGTTGGTTTCGTTGTAAGACCAAAATATTTCTTATTTTACAATTTCA
Organism: Andrographis paniculata; assembly: GCF_009805555.1. Classification (NCBI taxonomy): domain Eukaryota; kingdom Viridiplantae; phylum Streptophyta; class Magnoliopsida; order Lamiales; family Acanthaceae; genus Andrographis; species Andrographis paniculata. The sequence goes on from NW_026137402.1 coordinate 5,908,197, forward strand.
ATAATATTTGGTAAAAATAAAAATTAAAATTGGGGATGGTCAAGGGAGTCATTAAGGCTAGATAGCATATATTGTATGGATTTTGAGAATGTATTTCACTTCATATTATGTATTATTATGCTATATTAACATAAGTCATGTCATGATATTAACACTGTCATATTTTATATGAATTTTTAATATGCATTGTCAATATTTATTTTATGCTAATATACAAGTCTTGTACTAAGATCAATTATTACATACATTTTTATCATATATCCACTAAATATCAACATTCAAGCACCTAAGACTTGTGCAAACATGTCAAAAAAGATTCTGATAAAAAAATAAAAAAATAAAATAAAAACATATCTAAAAAGATAAAATAAATAAATAACAAAGACTTTAGGGTTTGTTTAGATAGGATTTTTTGAAGATTTTTGGAAATTTGAAAGTTTAGAAAAAGTAAAAAAGTTAGTATTTGATTTGATGTTTTGTGAAAGATCAAATGTATTTGATGTGATGTTCCTTGAAAAATGAATAATGTCAGGTGAGTAAAAATGTAGTGTGTAAACATAGCTTAAATTTGATGAAAAATGCCCATATTTAGTAAGTACTACGGACATATTTTGTAAATTAGCTGTGGATGATTCATCTGACAATAACAAATACAGCCATGTTTAATTATAATACTCACTTCGTCCAATAACAAAGTATTCATTTTTTCATTTTAGTATGTCTCGTCACAAAGTATCAAATTCTTTTTCTAGTAATTGTACTATATATCTAACATTACAAATACCCTTACAACTTACAATATATTACACAAATGTCATTACATTTATATCCCACAATACTAATAAGGTTATTTTAGTCAATTCTACTTTATTCCTACTACATCCTAATATAATACTAATATTTCTAAAATTTCGTGCAAAAAATAAATGGATACATAGTTATAGGACGGAGGGAGTATAATACTTTCTCTATCATTTACATTTAGTATTATGTATTTTTTTATTTCATCTTTATAAGTTTAATCTCATTTTCTTTAGTGAAAAAATATAATTTTTTTTTCTTTTAACTCAAACCAAAATTTTTATTTTTACTTATTTTTTCAAAATTTTATTTATAATCAAATGAGCATACAATTGAACGATAAAAAGAGTAATAATTATATTAAATATATATATTTGTAGTATAGTTTATTGATATGTTGATTTACAAAGAAAAAAAACAGTCATTATGTTTATATTGATTGTGTCAATATTCTATCTATATCTACAATGTCAGCATAAATTGTTAAATGGATAAGATCAATTTTTATTTATATTTTAAATGAGATTAGACGAAGATTATATATATGCATTAATTATAAGATATATTTTTATGTAATTTTTAAATACACATATAAATAATGCTCCATCCGTCAAACAAAGAAATATAGAATTATTTTTGTGTATTGTACTTAATATTAAAAATATTATTTATATTTGTATAATTTATTATATAATTATCACTATATTTGTATTACAAGATACTGACAAAAATATTATCTTTTTCTCTTTATTTATATTATATTTTAATATAATAATTAATTATATACTTTATGAATGGAAGAAAAAATAAAAATAAATTTTAAGATTACTTAAATATCTCCAAATCTATAACAAGACTTTTCGGTTTATACCTCGTGTGTTTGTCGCATATATTATGTATGATGACCAAAAACTATATTATTATTATTATTATTATTATTATTATTTTCGTCCTTCTCAAAATTATATAAATTTTGTTTTTAGGGGGTCTGTTAAACTTAGTTATTTTAATAAAATATTTATTCACTTACAATTTTATTGTCTTTCTTATAACAAATAATTATCATTTATAATATCAAATTGTCTTCAATCAATTTGTTAATATATCATTTTTATAATAGTCCACTTTAATTTTTTTACCTAATTTACATTTATACTCATAATTCGTCTCAACCCAATGAAGTACTTTGGAATTTTATAATTGATTAAAAAATAACAATATATTGATGAGTAGAAGTACATAAGATAATTTTTATATATTTTTTAATTTATGTATAAATTAATTATATATCTAATTTTATATTTATAATTTATGTAAAAATTAAATTATATTTTCATATTCATGTGTGATTAGGTTTATTATAATAAAAAATAATATTTTTGAATTAAACAATAAAATAATAAAAAACATACTTTCAGTTGAAAACAAAAATATTATAATATAATTAATTTTCCATAATGGTACCCAAGCAACCTCACGTAAACAAAAGGAATATTACTCCTCCGTCCCACATAATTTGTCCTTATTTTTTATTTTCGTCTGTGCCACATAACTTGTTCTTTCTATTTTTGAAAATATAATTATGCATTTTAATCGCATTTTAAATTTTAAATTTTATAATTTTTTTAATTTTAATTAAACTATTTACTTATTTTAATCTTAATCTATAATTATTTTTACTAAATAATAATTATTGTTACTAATACACTTCTTAATTACTTAGTAATTATACTTTATCTAAATTCCTATGTCTACGGTAATACACCCAATATTATATGGGACGGAGGGAGTACTATTTTTCAGAATAATGTTTGGAGAATACTTCAATATATGTATATATTGTTATTTTAGTAACAACATAAAAATTGAATAAAAATGAATGGTCTTAAAATATTTAAATATGATGTTAATTAAATAAAATATAACTCATATATATATATTTTTTCTTTTGTTTTAATCCCAATTTTTATTACTTTATCTTTTCTTTTCAAAGAGAATTAAAGTATTCGATACTCTTTTTTATTTTATTTATTTATTCATTTATTTTATGAAAATCAAACTAAAAATATCTTTATATAAAACACGTGAAAACACATCCTCCTATATCTATTAATTGCTTTAATTTTATATAATTGATAATGACGTAAATTTGGTCGTAGGTAGATTATTAGAGTATATATTTTCCTTTGTTAGTTTTTAATATATATTAAAAAATATACATTTATAAGAGGGTGTATTCAATATAGATTTTATAGGATTTTGACGAACTTTTAAAATTTGGGTGTATTTAATCCAAATTTTTAAAGTGTTTCAAAATCTTGAGGTATTTAATCTAGTATTTTAAAATGCGGAGATATTCAATCTAAATTTTTAAAAATCTTTTAAAATATTAAGATATTCAACGATGCATAGATTTTTAAAATTTATGGATTTTATTTGATTTTAATGAGATGTTTTAAAGAATTTGTATTGTACAAAATCTCTGCTTATAAGTAGAGATTTTGATGGATTTTTGAAAATATATTATTATTATTATTATTATTATTATTATTATTATTATTAGTAGTAGTAGTAGTAGTAGTGTATGAGTAATAAATATAATAATAATATTAATATTGTTGAAATATTTTAATAAAAAACAAATAATTAAAATTAAAATATACTAGCAAATTATTATCAATTTTTTTTAAAATATGTGTTTTTATATTATAAATATAATATTTAAATTACTAATATTTTATCATAATAAATATGTATTACAATTATCATCTATTTTCAATTATTAAATACATTATTATTGTGTCATTCTGGTGAAAATAAACTAAATATTTATATTTTCTTTGTTGAATCGTTAAATTTATTTACTTTTTTTTAATTTTAATTTTTTAATTACAAATATTTTTTTGCAAAAATCATAAATTTGGATCTTGATTATATATATGTGTTTATTTTATGTAAAAATTATATAAATCATAATAACAAATATAAATAAAAATAATTTGATATACTAATTATAAAATAAAAAATATTAATATAAAAGAATAGTATCATGTTAAAATATTTTTACGTCATTAATAATTATAAAAAAATATTTATTAAATAATATCAAATGAATTTTTAATCAAATATGAAGTTTAAGATTTTTCACATTTCAACAAGGAAGATGAAAATTCACAAAATAAAGAAAGCTAATCCATGAAAAATAAATATTCTTAATGTTACGTGAAAAATGACATCGTAATATAATAGAAATGAAAATGATAAAAATAATAATAATAATAATAATAATAATAATGTATTTTTTAAAATTAATATTTATTTTTATTTTTATTTTAATAATTTGAAAAAAAATATCTACAAGTATGTTTTATATAAATTTATATAATTATATAAATTAATAAAAAAAATTTACAATCCTATCAAATTCATATAAATGCATAAATAATCAATAAAAATTCATTTAAATTAATTATTAAAATTCACTAAATTCGATGGATTTAAAAAATTTACATAAATTCATAAACTTTTTAAAATTCAATAAAATCATATAAAATCTTAAATAAATACAAGCCCCTTTAGTCTTAACAAATTGCTTAAGTTATTTGGAGATATTGCTTGAATAATTGATTTAGGTCTGCTAGCGTAAATTTAGGGTGTGTTTGTCTGGGAGTTTGGATTTTGAATAGTAAAAATTTTGAATTTGAATAGTTGTATGATGTGATATAAATAGATGTTGATGTGATGTTTTGAATGTAAAATTGACTTTTATTATAATATAAAAAATGAAAAATAGGTATTTGATTTGATATTTTTGGAATGAAAAAAATGGGATGAATAGTGGAAATCTAATCTAATTCCCAAACAAACACACCCTTAATGAAAATGTACTTTTTACAGTAACTCGAATGCAGAAACAACAGTAATTAAAACACCCAAAAAAAAAATTAAAAAATGTGATATTTAGTAAAATTCTGTTATAGCTAAAAAAAAAAATAAAAAAAAAAAATAATAACAATAACAATAATAAGAAATTATAATAGTTATATATACAAACTTTTATTATTGTAAATGTATATATTTTATTTCTTTAAGAAAATATTATTGTTATATAAGTCCATTCGGTTTCCGGCTATGTAAGTTTTGGTGGGGCCCATTTAGAGGTGGGCCTTTTAATTATTTTCCTGTCCTTTTTGGGCGGAGCATACTTCGGCCCAATAGTCAATTTCTCGTCAATCAAATAAAAATAATTATAAATAATGATATTCATAATTCATGTCTGCACGTTAAGTAATAATTATATTTTATAATCGATAAGCATAATGGATTTGTTTGGTTTAGTGTTAAAATTGGAGTTTCAATTTAAATATTGTTTTGATTTAATATTTTAAAGCTAAAATTTTGTAATTAATAAAAAATATATAAAAATGATCAAATTTTGGTATTTTAAAAATTAATTTGAATAAAAATAAAAATATACTCTCTATGTGATTTTTTTTTTTTTAAATGTAAAATTTGTGTTTAAAAAAAAAAGGACAATAGTTGTTCGGCGTCCCAAATAGAAAAATAGAACATTATTTTGTGGACGGAGGGAGTATATTTCTAAGTATATTTATTATATATATTTTTAATATAATTTTAATATTCTCAGTAAAATGTTAAAAATAAATTTAATTCATAATTTATAAATTTAAAAGTTAAAAGAATATATGAGCGTTACTTGAAAAATAATTATGTAGTTAAATAAAATCAATAATATACCAGTGATTTATATTATGCATTGTGATTTTATTTTTTTTCAGCTAATTTGAATATTCGGGTCATGCCCTAGGATGTGCAAATCAGGTGGAGCATGGGCTGACACTATTAATCGAATGAATTTTAAATTTAAAAATATTATAGATATGTATTAAAATTAAAATGTAATTTTTAATTTAGTATTTTTGCTGTTCCAAGGAATTTTTATTTTTTACTATTTTCGTCTATTTATGTTCAAAATATTCATTATTTATTTTAAAAAAATATACATATATTAATATAACTATATCTTTAATTTTTACTTAAATTATAAATATATTATTACACATATAATTACTTCATATATATAAAGTCAAATAACGAAAATATCAAAAATTCTTACACACTATCACTAATTAATAAAATACTAGTATTATTTTTTAATTTTTTACAAAATCCTAAAAGCCCTTTGATTTTGGGACGAAAGAGTATTCGAATTCTTAATAAAAAATATTAATTTTCTTATAAATAAATAATTTTTTATTTGTATTATATAATTTATTTTCTATAAAATAATATATATATTTTATTAAAATTTAATGCTAAAAATATTTAAAATATCAACAATACTATTCGTATAAAAAAATAATATCATAACTTATTAATCTATACTAATACCGTATCCCTAAGTAAAAAGTCATCTAACCCGGAACGATGGAAATATTAATTATATAAATTACTTTTAACCAACTTTCAACTTAAAACACAATCGTTAACCAAATACAAAATTATGTATTTGTTCCAATGTACTTTCAGATACAATTTTAAAATATTCAATCTTTTATTTTTCTTTAAAATATATTTTCTCTAACTTAAATTTGTATTTATTTTATTTTTTGTCTGTCATTTAAAAATATTTTTATTACTTTCAATAAAAAGTTATACATAAAATAATAAAAAGTACATCTCATATTAAAACCTCCTGCTAAAACATTTTATTATATTTTTAAGCGAAAGAGAGAGTAATAGTTAAGATTGTTATTTATAAAGTGTGTTTGTTTTTTAGATTTAAATTTTAAATTGAATATATATTTGATACACTTTTCTGTCTACTAATAAAATATACTGTATATTTTTATTTTACTTTGTTTAATTACATACATAATAATTATTTTAAAATTATTTTATTTTATTTTTATAAATATCTTTATTTTATCATTACAATTATTTTTTACATTATTCTTAATTATTCATTACAATTAAAATATTAATGTAATAATTTAAATATACAATTAATTATTAATATTCTTTAGTTCATCTTTAGTATTTACAGTTTGTTTATTTTGCCTCTAAAATTACAATTTTTACTACTTGAATTTTTTACTTTTTAAAAAGTATATTCTTTTTCTTATAAAATATTGGCTCTGTTCACAAAATAATATTCTATTTTTCTATTTGAAACGTTTAACAATTATTACCATATATTTTTTTTTAAATACAATTTTTATATTTTTACCCTTAATTTATTTATTACTTTTAATCTCTATCATACACTTAAATAAATTTGTCTATTCATAACAAAAAAAATAATTACATAAAAAATCATATAAATATATTAAAAAATAAATAAAAATTAGACGGAGTGAGTACTATTTTATAATATTAATTTAATATTAAATTCAAATAATTTTTTTTTTCCAATTTTATATATAAATAAGAAAAAAACCCTATTTATTGTTGTCGGTCAAATTTGGAAGAAGAAAAACAGTCATTGCCAGGCATATTTCTAGAACAGGGCTGAGGTCCTGAGGACAAGACGTCAAAAATCACATGTCATCACGTGACGTCTGTGGCCGCTGTTTATATGTTTCGGATTGCCTCATCCGTGACGACATCAGATTCCTTATTTAATTTGTTACTATTCACAACGAATTCGCGATGTGTTACGGTGTTTAAATTGCAATTGTCCTGTTTCATATAAAATAAATTTTATATTTTTTTCTCCGCTGTCTCCAATAATTTATTTATTTACTTTTAAAATAATTATTTATTTTAATTATATTTTAAATTATATTTATAATTATTTATATTATACAATATTATTTTTATTAATTATATTTTTTAAAATTTTTGTATTTACTATAGTATGAATATTTTATTAAAGAAGGAAAGAGTATCATTTATCATGTACATATATTCCAAATAGTATATATATACTTCATCAGTTATAATTTAAGATACTATTTTTATTATTTTTTTCGTCTAACTTAATAATATTATTTTTAATTATAACAAAAATAGTTATATTTAGATAGTAAAATACTACTATATAAGAATTTATTTATTTGTAATTTCAAATAAAAAATATCAAAATTATTTTTATTACTTAATAAAATATTATTATTATTTAATTTATTAAAAAATAAAAATAATATATTGACGAAATAAATACTTTGTTAAATAAAAGCATATATGTATATTGTATTTATATATTTTGCCTTGAAAGCAATTGTAAGATATCCTTCGATTACCGTCAAATGTTGTCAATTAATGTATTACATTTTTATTTTAATACTAACATAATTAATCTGGTTTCTGTTTTGTGTTTATTTGTCTTTTTATATCATGTGTTAAATGAAAGTATATAGTATGTTATTAGAGATGATATATATTTATATTATATTAATATAATATATGTGATATTATTTTTATACCATTGCAGAAAAAGACAAATAATATTATATAAATTATAATACAAAAATAGTATTCTATTTGTCCCTTAATCTATTTTGCTCTGTTTCATAACAAAATATCTATTTTATTTCATTACCTTTATATCATACAATACTAATAGGGTTAATTTAATCTTTGTATTTTTATTTCTATTTTATTTTAATATAATATTAATATTTCTAAAATTCCGTGCAAAAAACAAATAAATATATAGATATGAGATAGAGGGAATACGTTCTTTGCCCAAATAACAGGTACAATATAGATACAAAAGTTTAAAAAATATATACTTAATTAATAACTAATAAAAATTCTAGTAAAATACTTACAATACAATAATTATATATTTTTTGGTTCTAACTAAAGGATTTAGATTACTGTAAATATAAAAATTCAAGTGAGTATAATTAATTAGTACGTATAATTAAAAAATGTATTAGTAAATATAATTATTATATAATACAAATAATTATAAATTAATATAATTAAATAATTTAGTTAAAATTATAAAATTAAGAATGTAATTAAAGTGTAAAATCATATTTTTAAAAATAAAAAAAAAAACAACCGTAAAATATAATATGTTGGTGATGGGAGTGAACTTTTGACCATGATGTTATGACTTCAAACCCTTTGGATTTACCTTGCCTCATCGTATCATATTCGTATAAACAATTAGATTAAAATTTTCATTCAAACACAATTATTTTGTACTCCCTCCATCATAGATAATATAAGCCTATTACCGTAAATACAAGAAGTTAGGTAAAATATAATTAGTAAGAAATTAAGAAGTGTATTAAGAAAAATAATTATTATATAGGAGTATTAAAAATAATTATAGATTAAGATTAAAATAACTAAATAGTTTAATTAAAATTAATTTTTTTTAAGATAGTATCTTTTTAAACATGATTAAAATGCATAATCACTTTTTCACAATAAAAAAAATAAATTATGTGAGACTAACAAAAATAATAAATATGGACGATGGAAAAGAGAGTATCAAATTTGTACCTAATTGTCATGTCAGCCGGCTTTAGCAACAACAAACCCATCATTTTTACTATATTTTAAAAATTATAAAATTATTAAAAAACCTTCAATATGAATGGAGTTGAGTACATATCTCAAGTCGAATTGATTTAAAATTGTACTTTTAAACCCACAATTAATATCTTCAATTGTACTTTGCAGGCCACCGTTATCAACAAAAAAATAAAAATAAAAAATAAAAAAAAAATAATAATAATAAATTGGCACATGTTCCGATAATGTTCAGCGACTCTGACAACAGTTAGTTGAGTCAATTAAATAAACAAAAAAAAAAAAAAAAAAAAGCCGAAATTGAATACTTATAACAGCAAATAATTAATTAGAATTATTTATGCAACAAACGTTTTCGATTACGCAAAACAACGCGTAGCCAAGCAAACAATCCTACGTAACTTCGCCTTTACTCTTCCTTCTATAAAGCCTTCAATTCGTCGCAGTTTGCCGGCGGCGGCGCCATGGACGACGGAGATCGGAGGAAGCGGAAAATCACCGAAGAAGATTCCGACGAGGAGAAGATGGAGCGATTCTTCGCCTTAGTTAAAAGTACTCGAGAATTGCGAGAACGAATGAATTTTGGAATTAAGGAGAAGGCCTCCGAAAATAAGCCGCCGGCGGCGGCGGTCTGGAATCCGACGTTCAAGCCGGAAGATTTTGCGGATCCGCCGGAAAAAACTGTGGAGAAACCAGCGGCGGCGGAAGGAGGAAAGAGGGGAAGCGATGGGGAGAAGGGCGGAGATGAAGAGTTGGACCTTAATCTTTCTCTCTAGTTTAATTTCTATAGTTAGTATTGGAGATTATTTTAAATACTTGTCTTGATAAATAATTAAAGGGTACCATTGACTATTTGTTGGAAAATGTTTTATTATTTATTATTATTAATTTTCAAATTTATTTATTATTTAAACAATAGTCTTACGTGGTTTTATATGACACGAAAGATTAAGGGTGTGTTCTTTTAATTATTTTTTTTCATATATTTTTTTAAAATATTAATATATTATATATATTTATTATTTCTATATTTTTACAAATTTTCATATTTTATATAAAAAATTACTTTTTAAAATTATCTTACAAAATAAACATATTTTAAAATATATATAAAAAAAGGTAGATTTCCATGAAAATTTTAATTGCTTATTTTGATTAGTAACTTAAACATTTAGATGTAAAAATTGTTTTTTTACATTGAGATTTATACGAGACAATCCGAATGATATATTAGTAAAAATAAAAGTAATCATACTTGTATCTTAAATAAATCACTTACTAGGAGTAAATTTGATTATAGACAAGTAACATTAAACGAACTATATAGAACAAATAAGACTAGAAGACATCGAAAGTTTATATACTTAAAAAAAAAAAAAATCTCACGAAACTCTTATGATGTATTTTATACAAATAATAGAATTGTAAAAATATAATAATAAAAAATAAAATTGTAAAAAAGAAGATAATTAGTTTGGAAAAATGTAAATTGGTTCTTCTGTTTTGTATAATAAAAAATTCAATGTGTATATAACATAAAACCAATTATAATTTATATATTTAAACAATTATATATATATATATATTACGTGAAAACGAGAAAGAGCAAATAAAGAACACATAGGTTTTACGTGGTTCGGTGACGGTGTGTCAACTTACGTCCACGGGCAGGAATCGGAGAGATTTTATTATACTAATTCAATTTACAATATGTCATCTGACTAAGAGCCATAGTTGTCTATTTTATAAGCACTCCAAAACACCCTAAACCATAAGCCTATTTTTTATTAATTAGGATAAGCCCAAAAGGAACCCTGTCAATTGAAACAACCATTTTGCTTTGGTTTAGGGTCGGGTAGACGGCTAAATCCAAGTCACGTTTCAACAATCTCCACCTTGACTTGGAGTTTCTCCAACTACCAAAGGTTCGTCAGTATCTCTCAGTCGTCCCCTTTCTGCCAGATGCCCCGAGAGGGCTTTACCTCCTGCGAATATTCACCAAGTTCAAGCAATGCTCAAACTTCTCCGTCGGTAGCGCCTTTGTCAACATATCAGTTGGATTGTGTTATTTAGCTATTTTCTGAATAGAAAACTTATCTTCCTCCAGAACATCACGGATAAAATTCAACGTTACATCAATATGTTTGGTTCTCTCATGATACACTGGGTTTTTAGCCAAACTCAAAGCACTTTGACTATCACAGAATAACACCGGTTTCTCCACCTTCAGACCCAAACTCTGCACCAGACCATGTAACCAAATACCCTCCTTAATACCTTCAGTCATTGACATGTATTCCGCCTCAATCGTCGACAGTGCAACCGTAGGTTGTAAAGTAGACTTCCGACTGACTGCACATCCAAACAGAGTGAAGATAAAACAAGTCAGTGATCTTCGTTTCACCAAGTCAACCCCGTAATCAGAGTTTGCATAGCCAGCAAGACCATCACCATGGCCTTTATCATAATATACAAGACAAATATCAAACGCTTCTTTCAAATATCGCAAGATCCACTTTACAGCTCCCCAGTGAGCTTTACCCGGATTAGCCATAAACCTGCTCACCACACTAACCGCATAAGCGAGATCTGGTCTCGTACATACTATGACATACATAAGACTTCCAACTGCACTTGAATATGGAACCGTCTTCATGTAACTAACCTCTTCATCTTTAGCCGGTATAGTGCTTCGATCAAGTTTAAAGTGTGCCGCCAAATGGGTACTTACCGGTTTGGACTGATCAACCGAGAATGCCTGCAAAACATTCTCAATATACTTTTTTTGAGAAACCCATAGCCGTCTTGTTTCTCTATCACGCCAGATGTCCATACCAAGTATTTTCTTTGCCGCACCCAAATCCTTCATCTCAAACTCAGAGCCTTCAAGTCATTAATTACAGCCATATTTTTAGCTGCAATTAACATATCATCCACATACAACACCAGATACACAAAGGAATCAATAGAAACTTTCTTCGAGTAAACACAGTTATCAAACTGATTACGAGTATAACCATTAGACACCATGAATGAGTCAAGTCTCTTGTACCATTGCCTCGGAGACTACTTCAAGCCATACAAAGATTTCTTTAACAAGCATACCTGGTCCCTTTTAGAACTGTAAAACCCGTCCGGTTGAGACATGTAAATATGTTCTTCTAGATTACCATGAAGGAATGCTGTTTTTACATCAAGCTGCTCCAGTTCCAGATCAAAAGCACCCACAATTGCCAAACGAACCTGAATGGTTTTGTGTTTCACCACAGGAGAAAAGACTTGATGGTAATCGATTCCTTCCTTCTGTGAAAACCTTTTTGTCACCAGTCTCGCCTTGAACCTAGCAGGTTCAACACTAGAAATTCCCTAATTTCTTTTAAAGACCCACTTGCATCCCACTAGCTTCACCCATTTTGGTAGTGCAACAAGATCCCAAGTCTTGTTCTTTTTAAGAGACTGCATCTCTTCATTCATTGCCATAATCCAGGTTTCTGCATCTTTACTTGCCACAGCTTCTTTATATGTCTTTGGCTCATCAGAGCCAAGATCATCACCAACCACCAGTGCATAAGCCACAGAATTCATGTCACATGTATTGACACATCCTGCAAACCTAGTTGGTTTCTGAACATTTCTCTTTCTCTTTCTTGCTGCTATAAAATCTTCAACCCCAATACCAACGTCATCAGTTTCCCCCTCAATCGGTTTCCCTTGAGGTTTTGACTGATCTGGTTGATCGGATTGATCAATAGTATTATCCTGCTGCTCTTCCTCTAACACAACTCTGTCAAGAGTCTCAAACTCCACCCTCTGGTTAGCACCACAATATTTTGTACCTGCAATACTCTCACAACCTCTACTCTGATCAAGCATAACAGATTCATCAAATGTTATATCTATGATAATAAGAAATTTACTAGGATTTTTACCTTATGTACACCACAGTCGATAACCTTTTACTCCTGTTGCATACCCTAGAAATATGCATTTTACCGCCCTTGGCTTCAGCTTACCATCATTCACATGAGCGTATGCAGGGCATCCAAATATTCTTAGATTAAAGTAATCAGAGGGTTTACCGAACCATACCTCTTGAGGAGTCTTTAAGTCAATTGCAGTTGATGGAAATCTATTAACCAGATAGCTAGCAGTGTTTACTGCTTTAGCCCAGAATTGCTTAGATAAGCCAGCAAATATGCGCATACACCTAGCATGCGTCATGAGGGTTTGGTTCATTCGCTCTGCAACTTCATTTTGCTGTGGTGTGTGTCGTACAGTGCGGTGCCTCACTATACCTTCTTTCTTGCATAAATCATCAAATGGAGCGTTACGGAACTCCAACCCATTATCAGTTCTTAGAGTCTTGACCTGTTTACCCGTCCGTTTTTCAACCATGGTCTTCCACTCCTTGAACTTCCCAAACACCTCATCTTTAGTCTTCATAAAGTACAACCAGACTTTTCTCGAATAATCATCTATGAAAGTGACAAAGTAAGAATACCCGCTCTGCGATTTCACCGGAGAGGGACCCCATAGATCTGAATGAACATACTCCAGAATTTCTTTTGAAGTATGATGACCGGTACTAAACCTCACCCTGCGTTGCTTCCCTTTTACACAAGCCTCACAGAATTGAATTTTACCTATCACATCCCCACCAAATAAACCCTGCTTGCTCAACACAGACAACCCTAACTCACTCATGTGACCTAATCGACGGTGCTACAAATTTGTCCTGTCATCATGTTTATCCAAGGACTGGGATACCGCTGCAGTTCCCATCACTGAACTGCCCTGTAGAAAATAAATTCCATGCTGCAGTTTTCCCTTCATCATTACCAGAGCACCTTTCAGGACTTTCACCCACTCACCTTCATCATGATATTTTAAACCATTCTTGACTAAAGTGCCAATAGAAATCAAATTCTTTCTGAGTTCAGGAACATACCAACAATCAAATTTCCTGACAGTACCGTCATGCAATTTTGTCTGCACTATCCCGCTTCCTTTTATGGCTAGAACCCCATCATCGCCTAACTTCACCGTTCTATTCCACTCCTTAAAAGAAGTGAGTAGATCACGAGAGAACGTCATATGGTGAGAAGCACCGGTGTCCATAATACAGGAATCAGCAGTACTAGCACTACACGCTGTCAGAGCTTCACCAAAGTCCCCATCATCAGAATTTTCTTGTACCACAGCAGCACTGCTGCCACTGTTACCAGAATCAACCTTTGTATTTCTCTTCTTCTGTGAACAATCCCTTTTAACGTGTTCATTCTCCTTGCAAAGATAACACTTAACTTTACTAGAGGATTTTGATTTTGAACGCGACCTTCCATTCCCGTTACCCCTCTCCAGTGGTCTTCCCCTACCTGCAAACATACCTGAACCAGAACCCTCTTCGAGAGAAACTTTTCTTTTCAATTCTTTGGAGATAAGGGCATCTTTCACGTCATTAACATAAATTGTAATTCTACCATATAACATAGTATCTACAAAATTCTCATATGAACCAGGTAGTGAACACAGTAGAATTAGGGCTTGATATTCATCATCTACTTTAACCTCAACTCCTTCAAGATCAAGAATGATACGGTTAAAGGTATCAAGATGATCCTTTACCTGAGTACCTTCGGACATCCGGAGGGTGTAAAGACGTTGCTTCTGATGTAGCCTGTTCGTGAGAGAGTTGTTTTGGTACTTCTCACACAGTTTATTCCATAACCCAAAAGTCGTTGTCTGATCTACCACCTCCCGTAACACCTCATCAGTAACTGACAGCAAGATCGCGGAATGAGCCCTTGCCAAAATCTCCTTATTTACCTCATCCTTCGTGTCTTTAGGAAACTTGTCTTCTCCCTCTAACGCAGCCGCACATCCTTGTTGAACCAGAAGTGCCCTCATCTTGACCTTCCAGAGCGTGAAGTCATTCGACCCATTAAACTTCTCTAGATCAAACTTATACGAGGACATCTTCAACCAATGAGATATGACTCTGATACCACTTGTTATAAGAAAATGAGAAAGAAAGCAAGTAAAGAACACAGAGGTTTTACGTGGTTCGGTGACGGTGTGTCAACCTATGTCCATGGGCAGGAACTGGAGAGATTTTATTATACTGATTCAGAGATTTACAATATGTCATCCGACTAAACCATAGTTGTCTATTTATAAGCACCCCAAAACACCCTAAACCGTGAGCCTATTTGTTATTAATTAGGATAAGTCCAAAAAGAACCCTGCCAATTGAAACAACCATTTCGCTTTGGTTTAAGGTCGAGTAAACGACTAAATCCAAATCCAAGTCACGTTTCAACAATATACAAATTAATTTAAAATGCACAAACTAATAAGTCTATTGTATGGATTCGTAAAATTTTTATATAAGTTCAATTCTCTAAATTTTTCTACATATAAATGAGTAGTGATGATGGTAATTAATTAATTATTTTTTTGTTAATATTCAATTCTAGAGTAAAAAAAAATCAAAGTAAATGTTTTTATCGGATCAATTGGGCAATGGGCCGAAACCAAAATATCAACAATATATATTTAATCATATATCTCCAAACTCTATTTATATGTATCTGTAGATAACATGTAACTTTATATAAAAATTAGAAATTATAAACATTGTTCTAGTTTTAAAATATAAAATAGATATAATATAAGCTTATATTTTCGAGGTGGCGTATTACGTGTACAACATTCATGCATGCATGCACGTGGCCACGACATGGACCCGTATACGTGTTCAAAAGAAGAATACGAGTCCACGTCATTATTATTTCTAAATATATAATTAGTTACCTAAGTTTTGTTTTCTACGACTAAATACACCATATTTAAATACTCAGAATTTTTTTTTAATAAATATATAGTGTTCTTCTTTTACAAAATTTTTAAAATAATAAAAGAATTATTAAAATTATACCATCTAAAAAATATTCACAAACAAAACATGCAAAGATATTGAGTCGAATGCAATATATATTAAACTCACTTGTCTTCTTCCTCATTTTTTTTTTCACTATAAATCCGTTTATTATTTTTTTATTTGAAATATTATATTAAACAATCATGTATAACTAAAACATTTAAAAAATAAAAATTATATATACTAGCAAAGAAAGCAGATTGCCTGCCTAACCAACTAAAGAGGAAAGGTTGGTGATGAGTCAGAAACTAACTTTTTTATATGTATGTATATATATATATATATATATTGAAATTTTCCACCTTCACAATCTCTTACTCTAAAGCCCATATTTTCTTTAACAACATTGGTGATGACTTGCGGGTTTATCGAGCACTTTCGGATAGCGATTGTGGATTCCCACGTTATAGAAAAAAAAAAAAAAAAACATTAGTGATGATGTGGAGCATTAACTTTAAGATAAGGCTGTATTTGTTTGTGGGTTTTTAATCCATATTGTATTACTACTATTTATTAAAATTTTTTAATTAAAAAAAGAAATATTAATTATATTATTTCAAAAATTAATTTTATATTAGAAAATAGAGGGCTCCCTTTATTCAATCTAATAATAATAATAAGTACAACATATTATTGGTTAAATTTATTCATAAGAAGTTAATTGTCCCACTTGAGAGAACAACTACACGGACGTTCTTCAAATGGGTTTAAACATCAATTAGGGCGTGTTTGTTTGAAATTTTTCGATAAATTCATACCAAATTTTACTTTAAAAAATATCAAATCAAATACTTATTTTTTATTTGTTATATTATACTAAAATTTAACTTTACATTCAAAATATCGCATTAATACTTATTTAAATCATATCATATAATTATTTCAATTCAAATTTTTTAGTATTTAAATTTCTAACTCAAAATCTAAATCCTTAAACAAACATACAATGGTAAAGATTTGACTTCATGCTATTAATCATTCACTTTTTTCACTCCAAGTATAATATTTACCTTAAAAATATTAACACAAGAGATAAATATATATACAAGTAAAACACATCCAGATTTTGTTTTATTGCTTTATACTACTATTTTTATTTTTTCATTTTTGTAAAATATATTATAATTTGTATTTTAAAGTAATTTTCTAATATGTGTACAAAATATGTAAGTTATCATTTTATTTTATTTTTTGTTAGATAATGATTATATGAAAATTCTCCTAAAAAAAGGCAGCATTTTCAGTGGTCGCTTTGGGACTCTAAAGTCCATAATTAGGCTATTGTTATTTAAATATTTGCATTTGTAAAATTTAAATAAATCAATGTGTTTTTTATGAACAAACCTTCAAATCAGCATGAATTATTGCCTGTATTAGGGTTCTTATTTATAACACTTCATATATTTACATAGTACTATAATATATTGCTTCTTTTACTAAATAAAATAAAATAAAAGTATTGGGTGTAATAATAATTTCAATAATAAGAAGAAGAATAAATACTTCGTAGATCCTAATTTGAATAAGAGTTTAGTATTTTTTATTTTTAATTTTTAAAAAAATAACGAATCTGGTGTGTTTGTATTGTTAAATTTTTGGAAAAGATTTTTTATTTTTATTTTTAGGTGAAGTATAGGAAATTGTGTACGAAATATAAAAATAATGAATGTGGGTAGTGTATTAATTATTTTTGAGAAAACGTGTGGAAAAAAAAACTTTAAAGGAACAAAGCACATATATTTTTTATTAAGACATACAAAAATGATAAAAAAAAAATATTTTTAGTTAGAATGGAAAAAATATATAATTATATTAAATGATTTTTTTTTAACACATAATTTGGACATTTTTATTTCAAATAAAATTTATCAATTACTTGTTTGTAGCTAAAAAAAGTGAACATTGTATTATGAATATTTGTGAAAATAGATCGATCGTTATAAATTTAGTGAAGTCGAAAAGTTACTAATTCGGGTTTTTTGCAAGCATTAAGGTTCGAAAAGCACCCGATCGAAGTGCATATACTTTTTATACTTATAATAATTACAAACTTAATCATTAATTCACTTTTTAAGACAAATCGCACGTACGTATTCTCTTTCTTTCTTAAAATAGCGACGAGTTTTAAGTGTTTGCAAACACTCAATCTCGGTAGCTTTTACACACGATGCGATATTAAATCCGGGATCTTATCTACTCAAAGTCTTGGCACCGCGTACAATAATTATTTTATTTTATTTTATTTTTTTCATATTTGAAGTAATGTTCTATAATAATTTCGTGTACATTTCAAATAAAATTAAACTTTGAAGGAAAAAATTACTAATTCTAGCAAATAGCGTAGGCAGCCAAAACTGTTACACATTTAAATATATATATATATATATATATGCATGAATTTCTTGCACCAATATTACGGAACTCATTCAATTTGGTCACCACAAGTTCATATATGCATACATATACATGTATCTATATATTAATTATTATTATTATTATTTTAATAAAAAAAATAAAATAAAAATAATTATTAGATTCAACAGAAAGCAGAAATGGGTGTGCATGAAAAGCATGCACTAGAAACAAAATTGTTTCATGGCTTTCCTTTTTTTGTATCTTTCCTCACACCGCTTCCCATTACATTTCGTGTGTGTTTCTTTCTTATTGGATATTTTAATGTCTTTTTTATTTCAAATTATTTAAATACAAAATCAAAATATTCGATTTCTAAAATTTCCAAAATAAAATCACAATTTTTCGATTTTCACTAAAAAATATCGTATACACCTAAAATATAATACTCCCTCGGTCTGCTAGATCTATATCTAGTTTTTTTACTTGTCCATTTAAAAATTGTTTGCTTTTTCTTTCAAATTACTTTATATATTATTTACTTGGTACAAATTTTAATAAAAATATAAGATTTATAAATAAATATGATATAAACTTCATAGTCTCAATTCAAAATAACAGAATCTATATAAGGGATAAGCCTAATAACAGTAGATAAGGCTAAATCATAATCTAAATCTATCAAATCTGACAAATATTTAAATATTAAAGTGAAAAGTCTAAAAATATTTCAACAATTTTTTTTTTTAATAGGAAAATACTCTATCCGTCTCTTATCTATGTATCCGTTAGGAATATAAGTATTATATTAGGGTGTGATATGAATAAAATAAAATAAAAACAATGACATTTATTTTTAATGTTAATAGAAAATAGTTACTAAAAAAATAGATATTTTGTGATGAGACGAACCAAAATAAAAAATAAATAAATAGATTGTCAAGGGTATTTTAGTGCGAAAACAGAATAAAAGACACAAACAAAAACCACCCATTGTCTTTGGCTTCTTCATCACATTTTCTTTCTCACCTCATTAAAACGTGAGTGTGTATGTCTATATACATGTATATATGTATATATATGTTCTAAGTTGGACACATACAAGCTTGTCCATTTCTTTCTTCTTCCCTAATACCCACCTTTAGCACTTCTTAATTTTCTTGATTTGAATCGAAAAATATCAGAAAATTAAGAAGTGACTATGGAGGGAGATTTCTTGCCATTCTTGTTGATGGTGACGGTTCAATTGGGCTACGCCGGTATGAACATTATATCGAAACTTGCTATGGATTCCGGGATGAGCGCTTATGTCCACGTCGCTTATCGCCAAATATTTGCTACTGTCGCACTCGCTCCCGTTGCTTATTTCCTAGAAAGGTATGAACTAAATTAAGTTATTTATATCTAACTAACATTTGATCCATTTTTAAATTAATGTGATTGTATTGGAATAATTATACCCCTTAATTACCAAATTTTAATCTTTAGGAATTATTATTAATTAAATGGTTTTCTTCTTCTTCTTCTTATTATTGTTAGTATTATTATTATTATTATGATTAATTGAAGTAACCTAACCCAATGTGGAAATGTTGCAGGAAAACAAGACCTAAAATGACACTACCTGTTTTCATCCAGATTTTCTTGTGCTCATTCTTTGGGTAAGAATTGATAATCAATGAAATAAAATTAATATTGCAAACAGTACATTTCTAAATTATTTAAATTTCTTAACAATATATATATATATACAGAGTTACAGTGAATCAGATCACATACTTCATAGGATTGAAGAACTCAACTCCAACCATAGCCTGTGCACTTTCCAACATCATCCCTGCAGTCACCTTCATCATAGCTGTTCCTCTCGGGTACTTCAATTTTTTTTTTTAATTATTTTTCAAAAATAGTTAAAATTATATTTCTTATATATATATATATATGTATGTATGTATGTATGTATTATAGGCAGGAGAAAATAGTGTTGAAGAGCAAAGGAGGGCAGGCAAAAGTGTGGGGAACAATGAGCTGCGTCAGTGGAGCTCTCCTCGTCTCATTCTACCATGGATCTGTCCTCAACATTGGCCAATCTGCAATTCACTGGAAATACGTCGATTCGACGCCCACTGCAGCTCCGGCAGCCGCCACCGCCGTCGCCGTCGCCCACCACGGTTACAGTCTGGTTCTGGGGCCTCTCCTCCTCATTGCCAGTGCTGTTTCTTGGGCCATTTGGCTAATCATCCAAGTAACCATTCTTTAATCCATTCACATATATATATATATATATATATAATTAGTTGAGAAATGGGTGAAAATTATAAAAGTTTGAATGAAAAAAAAAAAGGTTTTTAACATAAGAGTGTTTTGAAATTTTTGTTACTATTTTAACAGTATTTTTTTTTAAAAAAAAATAGTATAAATATTTTTTTTCTTTCATAAAATATTTAAGTAAAGACTATTTAAAAAATTTTCAAAATTTCTATATGAAATGAATCGATTTATTGTGCGCAGACAAAAATAAGTAGCAAGTATGACGCGCCGTACTCGAGCTCGGCCCTCATGTGCGTTTTGGGGAGCATCCAATGCACGATCGTTGCCATCTCCCTCGACCACGACTTGTCTGCTTGGTCGCTCGCTCCTACCATTCGGATTGTTTCGAGTGTCTACGCGGTAAGTAATTTAATTAATCCTAGTCAGTAATTACTTTTTCATAATTTTCAAAAATTAATAAACAAAAAATCATAAAAATCCAAAATACTTGAGACTTCTTGTCACTTTAATTTTTTTAATTGAACCTTGTTTAAAATTAATCTCCTACTGAGTTCATTATGATTTTTTTCTTTTATGATATAACAGATGAAAAATATTCAAATAACTAATTAACGCGTGCGCTGATATAGCTTTTTTGTCATTTATTGACATATTGATGTAGACAATCTTTACCGTGTCACGTGTTCGTACACACGTACAACTCTACGCACGCATTTCCATAATATCAAAAGATAAACTAGATACAAGACTATTTTCACACATGATTAAAATTTAAAAGTAAAGCGACAAAAGGGTCTCATTTCCAAAATAGAATATAGAATTAACCCGTGAATAACATATTTAATTATATATCTTTCAAGAAATTAAATGCGACTAGAGTCGATATATAGCTACAAAAAAAAAAAAAATTTACGATTGATGTTATTCTTGCATGTACAATAGGGGCTAGTCGGCACGGCGGTAGCATTTTGTTTCATGTCGTGGTGCGTGGCAAGGAAAGGCCCTCTTTATGTATCGGTGTTTAGTCCATTGTTGCTCGTCATCGTCGCGATCCTCAGTTGGGTTCTTCTCCGAGAAAAGCTTTACATTGGAACGTACGTACAAACAACCAAACCCTAATTCATATATATATATATATTTTCTCATAAATATCATATCAAATACTAACTTTTAAACAATTTATTACGAAAATGGTATGTTTTTGTAATATTTGCAGAGTTGGGGGATCGGCGCTGATAGTGTCGGGGCTTTACGCAGTGTTATGGGGGAAGAAGAAGGAAATGGTGAGGATGGCGGCCATTGATGACGGAGAAAAGGTTTCTCAGACAACTGCAGCTGGTGCTGATTCGCCGCATAATTACATCGGAAAATCGTCGAAATCATCGTGTGTCGGAACAACTGCAGCTTTGCATGTCGATGTCTGATTCTGAGTAGTGTGAAGGAATTGCAAAAATTAGGGTTTACAGATGATGAATGAGAATGAGGATCATGTTGAAGATCACATGAACTCTCTCTCACTGCCTACCTTAATTTGTCGTCTTTATTGCGAATTCTCCATGCATTTTGCAGCTTGACAGCTAGCTTCTGTTACTTTACAAAAAAATTCACATGGAAAATGTTGTATACTTGTTTCTCTTTTGATGTTGAGTTATTTTTAAAATAATAAAAAAAATTGAAAAAATTATTGCTCCATATTTCTATAAGAATAGATTAGATGTGTTATTTTAAATCAAAAAAATATATTTTATAATAATGTATAATTGGAAAAAAAGAAAAAAAAAAAAGAAAAAAAGAGAGAGAGTTACTATAATTTGTATGATATATAAATTAATAAAATTTTGGATAAATCATATTGAATTTGTAACTAATTGTGACATATTGGATTTATTATTTTACCATTTTAAATAAAAATTAATACTATCTCGTCCGGTTCCAAGGGTCTTATTTATTTTTTTACGTATTGATATTTGAATATTAATTATTATATCAAAATATAGTATAAATTAAGAAACAATTGCAAAAATACTTTAGTGTTTTATAATACTCATAGAAATACATTTGTAAAAAAAAATGATACAAATATAAAAAATAATTTAATGTTAAGTACAATGATGCAAAGTAATTGTGACTCTTGGAGGGGGACGAAGGAATACTATTTATTTGACATAATTTTAATAAAAATATACTATTTTCTCTCATAAAATATCACATAAAAATATTATTTAAACAAAAACTCAAATCAAACATCTCATTTCAAATTATAACCAAACAAACCAATTGTGTAATACATGTCATGTTGAAGGGTATAATTGTATAAATTAAAAAAATATCGTAAAAATTATCTGTTATAAATAAAAATTATATATTTCCTCTAGTATATATATTTGTATTTTGAACCTCAAATTATAATTATTTCTTGGAAATATTATCGGTGAAGCTGTTATTTACTTATCTAACATTGAAATGAATTGAACCCAAATTCTCGCATATTTCATCAATTGGATTTGGAAATTACATTTTTGGGCTTTACAAAGGGTTATTACAAATTTGGGCCGTTTTCACAATAATGGGTCGGACCCAAATGAAGAGTAAATTAAATGCAAATGCAAATTTGATTATTCGAGATGAATTTGAATTTGAATATTCAACGCGTAAATTAATTAAGAAAGAATCAACGCAAATAAATAGACGTCTTCATCGTCAGATTTGGTATAATCAAATCACATTTGGGATCCACAAGGGCAGCGCCTCTCACAAGATCTGCCCGCAATTCCTCTCGCCTTTGTTCAATCTGCAGCGTCAGTGTAAGCGTTCGTATTCTTTTTCTGATTTCACATCCAAATGTTGCTGTAATTCTTGAGTAGAATTGGAGATCCGGATTCCCGACATTGGATGGGGACTATAATTTCCTGAATTTTATGATTTTAATGAATTCTTGTTCGCTTGAGATGAATTGATGTTGTTAGTTTGGGGTTTCGTGTGTGGCAGCACTGGATCCGCTTTCTTTTTGGTTTAATTGCGGATCGAGATTGTGCGGTATATCATTTTTCGTGTTTTTGTTGTATTGCTGGATTAATTTTACGATCTGGTTTGATCTGTTTCGTTCTCGTTTCCTGTCCTTTTTGTATCGCATGAGTTTGAGGTATTGGTGTTTTTCCATTTGGATTCTGATGTTGATCGTCGGAATACACAGATCGTAAGTGACAGTGGCTTTCTTCGATTACGATTTTTCGGATCCTCTGGATTCTATTATTGATTGAAATGAATATCTGATGAAGATAAACAATGTGTTGATTACATTTCCTTGGGGTTGCTAATTTTTCTTTTATGCTTGATATGGATTTGAATTGTCTGTTGATTTAGATATCTCAGTGTGGGAGGCGAAATCAAAAGAGGTTGTTTATTTCCCTTTCTGGGGGCGTTTGACAATCTCCATGTTGTCTCAGTTCTTACAGAATTAACTCTGTAGTTTTTTGGGGGGCTGGATGAAATTTATAGATCTAAACAATTTTTTGGTGTCAATCAGCTACATCCTTGCAGAATCTTATGGTGTTCGATTTGAAAACTAATAAATTAGATCTAATATAATTGTAATTACTAGATCGAGCTGAGGTTTTTGTTCTTGTATGTATCTCTTACAGAGAAAATGGGGTTGTCATTCACCAAGCTTTTCAGTCGATTGTTTGCCAAGAAGGAGATGCGAATTCTTATGGTAGGTCTTGATGCTGCTGGTAAGACCACCATATTGTATAAACTCAAGCTCGGAGAAATTGTGACTACCATTCCAACAATCGGTATGTGCTGCTTGTGATATAAGTATGTAATATACCAAATTTGTTTTGAGTTTATTATTTATTTGCTCTTTTATGCATCTTCATTTGTGAGTTGGTGGTTTGAACTTTGTGACTGTTGCCATTCCTTATGAAGACAACTACCAAGTTTCAATTTTGCTATGCTTCACTATTTACAAAAGAATTATTTTGGCTTGCTGTGCCTGAAGGTTCAATGAATGCATATGTACACAAATACAGATAGCTAGATAGCGGGTTGGGATGATTGCGACAGAAACTTTTTTTGCCTTTATCTACTTCTTTTTTAGCTTAGCCCATTAAATGTTACAGAAATGTGGACAGTCTGTGTTGAATCTTCAAAACAATCTTAATCTGTCTCAGGAAATGAATGATTACCCATCTGCATAGATCTTCCATATGTAATTGCCAGCCTCTTTTTGCATTTTATTTATATGAATTCATTTACCTAACTAAGTACCTTACTACTTTGCTACTTATTTTCTCCTTTCTGCAGGGTTCAATGTGGAGACAGTCGAATACAAGAACATTAGCTTCACTGTCTGGGATGTTGGGGGTCAGGACAAGGTATGAATACACCTAAAGAGTAGATATTATCAACTCATCCCATTGAAAGCTTACTCTAAGCATTTTAAAGAACCTTCCAAAGGAGCTGTTAGATTTCTGATGCTGTGTTTTTAGTTGAGGCTAGCATATGGGCACAACTTCAGATTGTTGTTCCACTGATTGCTTCCACCAAGAAGAATGCTACTTGTATTCCTTGGACCTCACTTCAAAGCATATTCTATTTCTCAGTATTGAGAAATAGTTTGAAGAAATTTATTCCCATTGCTTATCTATCCAAGCAACACAAGTACTGAATACGCCCTTATGATTTGCATGTTTTCCGTTGTTTTTTTACTTGTTTGCGTATAACTTCTAGAATATCATGAAATTAGCATCAATTCCCAGTTCTTGGTAAGTGTGTGACTATGCAGTTAGCTTTCTCCTCATTTTCCCTTCGCAAGTTGTCTGATTCTTTTGAAATTAATTCCCAACACCTAGATCCGTCCACTGTGGAGGCACTACTTCCAGAACACTCAGGGACTGATCTTTGTGGTTGATAGTAACGATCGGGATCGTGTTGTTGAAGCTAGAGATGAGCTGCACAGGATGTTGAATGAGGTAATTCTTAAAGTAAAACAACACTGAATTTTAATTTCATTCCCCATTACATACCGATTGATTTTTCTACAGGATGAGCTGAGGGATGCAGTGCTTCTTGTTTTCGCCAACAAACAAGATCTTCCAAATGCTATGAATGCTGCTGAGATAACTGACAAGCTCGGACTTCATTCCCTCCGCCAGCGCCATTGGTAACCACCCAACCCTCTCCCTCTCTGCCCCCCCTGCAAACTTGTGTTCTTAAACACTCCATTTCCGTCTTTCAGGTATATCCAGAGCACATGTGCCACCTCCGGCGAAGGGCTATACGAAGGGCTCGACTGGCTTTCCAACAACATTGCCAACAAGGTATATATATACAAGACATTATCAATATCATCATATTATTCTGCCCCGTTCTTGATGATCTGATTTTATGTTCTTCCAATCAGGCTTAATGGAAGGCAGGTGAATTTCTACCGGTGGATCATTCACTGAAATCATCGTCGTCGTGGTTGAAGTGAAGAGTGCCATGGCATCATCCCATCCTCAAACTTTGCGCGTCCAAAGCAATCTTTTGCTTTGATTATGTTTGTTTGTTTGCTTTTGATTCAGATAGAGAGTACCATCATCATCTTCTTTGCCCTTGCTTTGTCTTATTTGTTGTTACAATTGAGATTTATTACTTCTACTACTACTACTACTACTACTATTTCTAGTACCGGCATTAACTCTCTCACTCTTTGTTCCATTTCTATTGCACAATAGACACCTTGCTTCATTGACCCCCTACTGCTCTCTGTCTGTGTTACTCATAATATGAATGCTTTCTTTTGATTGTCATTGCAAAATTATTATTATTATTATTAGTGTGTTTATTTCTTTGTAATATTTATTCTATTATTTTTTAGTTATGTCATAACACAACTCAAATGATTTTTTTTATTTCTCTTCCGACTATTTTATATTAAATTTTTTTAATAATTATTATTTTCACTTGATAATTTTTTTTAATGAAAGAAATATTTTTATCCTAGATTTGAACGGTGCAAAAATAAAAACGACGATGTTAAAAATTTGAGAAAAAGTAAAATGATAGTTAATGATGTTTTTGAAAATTAGTTTTAAATCGAAGAAAATAAATATTCATTTGTTTTTAGTTTGTCAAAAGTAATTTTTTTTCTTCGTTTATCACAATTTTACTACTTATATTTTAATAAATAATAATCATTATTTTTTCTATTTATCGTATTATAGTTTTATTATTTTTGTAATAAATTATCCAGACAGAGAATAATTATTAATGAATAAATTTAAGGAAAAAATTAATATTAAACGACATTATTGTTTTCTATTAAATTTTATTGTTGTTATTATTATTTAATTTATATTACTATTTTTTAATTAAAAAATATGAATTCACTTGTACTTTTTTACTAATTTGAAATTGTAAATAAATTATAAAAATATGTATATTATGTACAAAGATAAATGATTAAGCGGTGGTGAAATGGGTTGAACTAGAAGAAGCCCAACAATAAAATAAAATAAACAGAATAACATTTCTTCCCTCGGCGTCGTCGTCTACTTCTTCTGCTTCAGCAACCTTCGTCTTCGTCGACCGTCGTCGACGTCGCAGAAAATTGTAAGTTCACACTCCTTTCTTCCCTTCTTTTATGGCTACAAAGACAAGCAAGTGCAGAAATTTTTAAGAATTTGTGGCAATTTTGACTATCCTGATGCAGATCTGTATCGGCCGTTGCTGCCTTGGCGACTCAATCTGGACGGCCTCGCTTGGGATCACTCATTTAATCTGAAAGAAAACGTAGTGTACCCAATTTCGATTGAATGAGGTGATCCGAGTTTTATGCGAATTTTCAATTTTGCCATATTGAATGTGCAAAAATTAGTGATTTATTCATGTTATCTTCATATCTATGAATTCATTCTTCATAACTGTTACTTTTTGTAGATTTGAACCTTTGTGTTGTGCATTGTGAGGATCATTTAGAATGCTGTCTTAATTATGTGAATTATTGAACTCGATTGATCTTATTGAAATGAGCTACAGATTTTGGATTCATATAAGCTCAAGATTAAATTGATGTGGTATGAAGTTTGTTTATATGCTCAAGCATTTGTTTCAGGTCTTGCAGTTCATCTGTCTTCTCAACCTGAAATTTTCGCTCTCAGTGTAGTTAAAAATCCATGGCGGCCATTTACAGTCTCTACATTATAAACAAATCAGGTGGCCTCATTTTCTATAAGGTAAACAGCTTCCTACAATCCATCCAAATCTTCGACATTGAAATTTCCACAGAATCAAGAGCGGCCTTAAAAATTGTGCTCCTACTTCTTTAGGATTATGGGTCTGTAGGAAGAATGGACACAAACGATAGTTTGAGACTGGCAAGCTTGTGGCACTCAATGCATGCCATCTCTCAGCAGCTTTCTCCGGTTTCTGGGTGCTCCGGAATCGAGCTACTTCAGGCTGACACTTTTGATCTTCATTGCTTCCAGACTCTCACAGGTAAGCAACATTTCTTTATCAATTCATGTAGCTCCATTTGTTTGGATGGTTATCAGCAACTTCTTCTAGTTATACTATCTTCAATTTATCAATGGGATCTGCATTACTATTATGTTCTTAATTGGATTCCAGACTGATTTGGCACTCTGGTTGCAGTTGGTATTTTTGGTAGTACATATTACATTTGAGAAGTATCTTACTGGATTCTACTTTGAGAGGGCATTACAGGAGTTATTAAAAGAGTTTAATTCGTCTCAAACTTCATTAAGGCTTATTACGATTTTTCTGTCAAGTTATGGTGGCCTGATTGAATCATTTGATTTGAACATGTATGAATAATTGAACCTTTATTCATTTTAGCCATTTGGCTCCAAATTGATAATTGTTTTATCTTTCTCAAAAGAAAAATAAATAATAACAAAAGAATTCAGAGATACTGAGGTCACCAAGTGATAAGAACCGAGCTATTCTCTCCAGTTGTTTCCCCTGGCTTCCTGCTCACAGTCTCTTCTTGTCGATTTTCTGTAGCCTTTTTCCTGGCCTTTCTTGCTTTATAGTGTTTTACTGTAATCCTTCTCCATGTTGTAAGTTACCTCTCTGGTAAGCCGTGTTTTGTTTGAGACTTATTTGATTTTGTATTTGTTACTCTGAGTTTCCTTATTATACGTATATTTATCTGAACATTTTTGGTTAAACTTTAAAGCAGTTACAAAGTTTGTGTTGTGAATTCTGTATGCTATGCACTCAAAAATCCTTTTTCCATTATTTGTAGTGTATTAGATTTGCCACACCATTGCATCAAACATGATTTGCATCTTTAGGAAAATTGAACTAACTGAATGATTGAATGTGGAAGTTTCCAAAAACTTTCATATGATGAGGGGGAACAGTCAGAAGTAACAAGGGGAAACCCACTGCCACGAGCAAGGTTGAACTAACAAATGATGTCAAAATAATCGTTCATAGAAATAAGGTTGTTTGATACTGCTTTACCTTCTTTACTTTTCCTCCATCTGTGGCACTGACCCTTCTCACCATACATAGGCAGTAACTACACTTTTTTTTGTTCTCTTTAGGTTCGAAACAAATTATTGTATCAGTTGGTGGCTCTAATCCCGTGATTGTTTTATTTGATATTGGAAAGTGGTTGTTGTGCTCTGACTATGAATTGCTTTGAAGGGCTCTAAATTTTCTCCTTTGACCCATTCCTGATTGAATGCCACATTTTACATATAGTTATATATCTAAACCAAGAA
Source organism: Andrographis paniculata (assembly GCF_009805555.1). NCBI lineage: Eukaryota > Viridiplantae > Streptophyta > Magnoliopsida > Lamiales > Acanthaceae > Andrographis > Andrographis paniculata. The sequence continues at coordinate 5,937,813 of NW_026137402.1, forward strand.
TGCATTTTTCATCGACACAATTGCTTCAACTCTCAGCTGGCCTTCGTGTCGTGAACTGAAAAGCTAATCACTCTTCCATTGCAGGCACAAAATTCTTTGTGGTGTGTGAGCCAGGGACTCAGTACATGGAGAGTCTTCTGAAACATATTTATGAGCTATACACTGACTACGTGCTGAAGAACCCTTTCTATGAGATGGAGATGCCTATCCGCTGCGAACTTTTTGACATAAATTTGGCACAAGCGGTACAAAAGGACCGCGTCGTATTGTTGGGGCGATAACCTGAACGACACAACCGAAGCATACTACAGTTCATTTATTCTAAGGGGAGTTTGCTTCTGTCTACGCCATCGACCGGTCTGTCGATCTGGAAATGAGGTCACATTCTCTTCTATATCCTCTTTACTGATTTGAACTTAGGTAGAAAATTGTGTCTCTTATGAATGCTCCATTGCTGTTTATTTGATATCTGCTTTTGAAATCTTATTTGGTGATTAATTGCTGAACATGTATGTTAACATATACATATACTTGTGGGACAATAGAATGATATATTGGAATTTAGGGACGTGTTTCTTTTTGTATTTTACTTTGGATTTTTTACTTGAATAGTGATATTACTTATTTACTTCAATTTTTTTCTAGTTTTGCCAAATTTCTTTATTTTATGGATATATATTTAAATCAATACTACTTATACAATTACCCAAACAAAAAGGATAAAATGATTAAAAAAATTGTACTAAGTAAGAACCCATTGGATCTAAGAAATTAAGTTATTGTGTTTACCTCTAAAATTATATTATTTGTATCCTAAATTGTTTGCTATGTAATTAATTTATTCATTTAGGATCTTTCTATTTGTAGTTTAATTTTATTTTTGTCATTATTTATATGTAACTGCAATGAATCTGTTTTGATATATCATCCATAGAGTCTGTCAAAATGGAAACAAGTAAATTAGTGTGATGGGGATTAGCATGTTGTGTATATTTGGTTTAATTTCAATAATTAGACAAAAAAAGCAATAAGTTAAGATAGAATTTAGAGTGTTTATATATGTGCATTTTTATTTTTATTTGTGTCTGAGGTGTAAATAATTATTCCATAAATTTCATTGTAAATCGCCCAAGCAATTTTTGAATTGCAATTTCTAACAAATAATACTCCATAAACAATACAAAATATTTTTTACAAAAATTAAAAAAAAAATGATGAATGTGATGCTAACCATCCAAAGCACAACGTCATACACTTTGTATGCTCTAAATTAGCTCCGTTCTTTTTGAAAAAAATAAAATAAAATAAAATAATTTTTTGTTTTTTCTTATTTATTTATTTTCACCGTTGATGGTTAATTATAATTTGCAACTGAGCCCTTCACTAATCAAAGTAATCATTAGTTTTAGTAAGCAAATAGTTATTTGATTAAAATCAATATAATCATTATATTTGAAATTAAATAAAATGAATTAGCTCCAAGTCAAATTGGAATCATATTTGAAAGTTCACGGTTAAGAACAATGATCAAATTTCTTGGTCTATAATTATTCATTTTACTAATTAAAAAGCTAACGGTAAAATTAAAACTAGCCGTCCATTTTGTGAGATAGACCTTTTTGAATTTAAGTTTCAATGGTTGATTTAGATTGACGGTCTAGATCGAGTTCCAGTAGATTAATAATTGTGATTATTTATTTATTTATTTTATATTCCCTCAAATGTTTTTAACCACATATATATAATTGATAATTGAATTTGTTAAAATGTTGGTCGAACTTGTTGAGTCATTTACTCATACCATGAAGCGTGACTTGAATGTTTATAATCAATGAGTAATTTTAGAGCTTTGTTTATTATTATTTGTTAATAGTGATTTAAATCTTTTTTTTAAATATATATTTTCAAACAATTATATACGAAACTAAAAACCAAATTAACAAAACCCTTGATGAGAAAAATAAATAATAATATGTATTGATTTTGAGACATATTAGTTACTATTGTTTTTTTTTTTTTAAAAAAAATACTATTAAATCCAATATCTACTTTTTATATAATACTATTCTTTTACTTTTAAAAAAAATATATATACAAAGAGCATTAACAAATAAATAAAATCTCAGTGACTTTTTAAACTATATTAGTGTTATATATATATATATAATAGATAAAAATGACTTTATTAATTAAGTCCCATCACCAATAATACTCCCTAATAATTATTATTATCTTTATGCAACTGCTTCAATGAAATTAAAATGCATGATTTATTCCATAGACACGTATCGATATTATATTGACAAAATAAGGAAAAATTAATTAACTTTGTGCAAATAAACTTTGGCCGCCCTCACCACCAACAAATTCCAATAAAATTTTAGAATAATATTATATATATAAAAAATAATTTAAATAAATACACACACTCACACAATATACATAATTTATATAATATAAAGAAATATAGTATATTTCTTTATATCAATTTTCCCAAATTTTACTATTTGGACTCTGTGTTTTCCAAAAAAATATATATTTTTTCCTCTCATAAAACATTATCTCAATATCAAACTCAAACCAAAATTTTTCAAACTCAACCAAAAGAAACATATTTCGAGTGTGTTTGTTTGGGAGATTGAATTTTAAATACACTACTCATTCTATTTTTTTCCCAAAAAAATATCAAATCAAACACTTAGTTTTCATTTTTTATATTATACTAAAAATCAATTTTACATTCAAAACATCATATCATTACTTATTTATATCACATCATACAACTATACAAATTCAAAATTTTTACTATTCAAATCCCAACTCAAAATCCAAACCCCCAAACAAACACACCTTTCATATAAAATATACTCCCTCCGTCCCATAAGTAAATATCCATTTGCTTTTTGCAAGTAGTTTTAGAAATATTAGTATTATATTGAGATATAGTACGAATAAAGTAGAAATGACTAAAATAACCTTATTAATATGTGTGATATAAATGTAATGACATTTGTGTAATATATTGTAAGTTGTAAGGGTATTTGTAATGTTAGGTAGATAGTACAATTACTAAAAAAGAAAATGGATACTTTGTTATGGGACAGACTAAAATGGAAAAATAAATACTTTGTTATGGGACGAAAAGAGTATTATTTTTATACTACTGACATATTTTTTATAATATTTTTCATAATTAATGTTAAAAATAAATTAATATTAATAATATTAAATAAACTCGGTCTTTCATTCTATATCTAACTAATCCCACAACGAAAAGTTGAAAAATCGACTCTGGAATTCTGTTTACACAACACATTTTTACTCATTGGTCATTATTTAGATTTAAAAAAATTATAAAATACATTTTTTTTCTTACAAAATATCAAATCAAATCAAGTACTACTTATTTATTTATTTATTTTTTTTTTTTTTTTTCAAACTTTTAAATTTCAAAAAAAATTCAAAAAACACTGTATACACAAACCCTCCAATTGAGTCTCGTATTAATTAATTAATTAATGCCATGCTTCGAGAAGACCGTACAAAGGTTGTGTTGTGAGTGACCGTTGCGAGGAGTGACACGTGTCATAATAGTGTGATCCTCTAATAACTGCCTGCTTGTCTGGACATCACTGACCAACTGCTTTCGCCACGTGGAATTGCATGGCCCCTTCTCATTGGTCCCAACTTTCTTCCGCTTGGACGATTTATTACAACAACACTCAACATTCACATTTTACGATTTTTATATTATTTATTAACATTTTTTTTAATTTAAAAATTATTAAATTAAATATTTATTTTATCCTGTAAAATATTATATTATAGTTTTTAATTTTTTTAAAAAAATTTTCCACAACTTTTTTTTCTTTAAAAAAAAAATTTAAAAAATTTATTATTTTACTCCTTTTAATTTATTTGAACCACCACACATATCACACATATCTTAAACTCACTAAATCCAATGATATTTTAAAATTTTTATTTTTTTTAACCAAATCCACTCACTAAATATAATTTTCTACTATTATTTTTAATTAAATTAATTTATATTTATAATATTTTGTTTTTATTTACACATCGTACTTATAAATTTTTTCTATTCTGTTTTTTAAAAAATTTTAATTCTCAAGTTATTATTTTAAAGAAAATACTATATTTAATAAAATTTATACTAAAATATTAAAATAAAAACAAAATTACAAGTAAATACGGCATTTTTGTCCAAAATTGGGGTCACCGTACACTCAATCATATGCACAATTCACGCATTGTTTAATGCACTCTCATTCTCCTCCAAATAAATTAATACTCCCCTAACATTTTGGGGTACGAGAATTAAAAAAATAATAATATTATATTGATAGAGAGTGTAAAAATATTTTTAAAAGATTAAAATATTTTTATTTTAGATAATTATTGTAAAAAATATGAGAAATTAGTTTTTTTTAAAAAAAAAAAGAAAATAAGATTATTGTTTTGAGATGGACAAAAATAATAAAATTGGACTATTATTTTAAAATGGGTGAAACAAATTTGATGTTTTATTTTAAGATATGGCCTTGGCTTTAGAATTTGAAATAATAAAAACCTTAAATTAAAAATAATATTTGATCATTTTCAATAAAATATTTAGTTTTTTGTAATATACCAAAAATGAGTATAAAAATTATAGTCTCTATGTTCATTAAATTTAGAATATTTGAGTCGGATACAAAAATTCAAAAATAAATAGTTTATTAAAAAAGTAATAAAAGTAAAAATGAAATTAGGGATATTTTGAAATTTTAGTTAAATATTAATTTATTAAATTTGCTAAAATTAATAGTAAAGTAAATTTAATGGGCAAATTAAAAGGAAAATTGAAAGTAAATTTGAGATAATGGAGTATAAAATAATACATGCAATGTAATTTGATAAGTTAACTTTAAAGTTTGATAATACATAATTTATCATTATTGGTTCCAACAAATGCACCTTTATTATCTATCTTTTTTTATTGATATGTTTAATTTGTGATTTTTATTTTACGCTTTTTTTTTTTTATTTTGAATAATGGTTTATATATAATATTGTAAAATAAAAGTATTACTCCTCCATCTCACATACCGTGTCTGATATACTGTAGACACGGTATTTTAGGAGGGGTGTAATTAGTAGATGATTAAGAATGTATTAGTGAAAATAATTATCCGATAATATAAATAATTATAAATTAAGATTAAGATAACTAATTAGTTTAAATAAAATTTTAAAAAAAATAAATTAAAAAGTTTAAAATGAGATTAAAATGTATAATCATTTTTTTTTTAAAAAAAGGAAAGTGACATGGTATGTGGGACGGACAGAAACAGCAACGTGGATATGGTATGTGTGACGGAGGGAGTACTATTTTTTGTATGTTCCACGTGTTATCATTTTTTTAAAAAGAATTATACATTTGAATTTTTAAAATTTTAATTAGATGACTTAATTATATTAATTTTAATATATAATTACTTTTATTTTATACCGTAATTACTTTTACTAATAATTTTTAATTATTTACTAATTATATTTTATCTAAATTACGACAGCGGAGACGAATGAAGTATAATTTTTTTAAAGAATTGTGAGTGTTATATAGTATAAAAAAAAAAATTACAAAATGAACACACTTCAATGAACAAAATGTTGATGCTATAACAAATTTCTAATATAATTTTAACAATCAGTTAATTAAAATTTTAATATAATAATAATTAGATGTGAGGATAATAGTGTAATTTCATAAATTTACTATTGAGCTGTATAAAAAAAAATATCAATCATCTTAATGTTTCTATACAAATATCATAGACATTTATCAAGTAATAAATCCATTGATCTAGATTATTAATTAAGTTGATTATTCATCAATAAACCGACATAAAAAATAAAAAATAAATAAATAATCCAGGTAATATAAAAAATAAATCCAGTACTTTTAGTTTTGATTATTTTTTATACTTAATATTAAAAAATATAAGTAATATAAAAAATAATATTTTATTTTAAATTACTTATTTTTTATAAATGAATAGAACATATTATTATATATATTGTTTAAATATGTATAGGAGTATATATTTTGAAATATTAATCTGTATACATTTCAAAATTTTGTTGAATTATATTGTAGTAATATATATACTTATTCTATCCAAATTTAAAATATTTTTTTTTTATCATTTTTGTCTGTATCATTCCATTTCAAAATATTCATTTCATATTTTATCGTAAAAGTAATTATACATCAATATTAAAATATTATTAACTTTTACCTAAATTACAAACATATTACACATACAATTACTTTTTACACAAAGTACAAAAATATCAAATTTTCTTACATATTTTTATTAATTAATAAAATACTATTATTTTTTAATTTATTACAAAACCGCAAAAGTCTTTGTTTATAACATATATTGGGTATACTATTATGTGATATCACTTCTTATATAAATTGTATTCACAATGCTGAAAATATTGATATATATCCCTATTAAACTAATTTAATAAAATATTTTTTTTCAAAAAATAAAATTAATAAAATATTAGCCAATTAACTTCTCTATATATAGAGAGAGCAGCCCAGCCCCTTCGTTCACTCTTACATATCCCCCAAAAACACAAGACTCCTGTTTTTGTCTTCTTTCTTATCCTTACTTGTCCGTATTTCACTTGCGATAAATGGCACCGCCTATTCTGAGCCGGACCGCCGCCGTCGAGCCAGCGAAATCGGCCGCCGGCGGCCACCGGAGCATGGCTTACGTCACGTTTCTGGCAGGATCCGGCGACTATGTGAAAGGTGTAATCGGGCTGGCCAAGGGGTTAAGGAAGGTCAGAGCTGCTTACCCGCTCGTCGTGGCGGTGCTGCCAGACGTGCCGGCGGAGCACCGCCGCATGCTGGTGGAGCAAGGATGCACGGTGAGAGAGATCCAGCCGATTCACCCGCCGGAAAACCACACCAAATTCGCCATGCCTTATTACGTCATTAACTATTCTAAGCTCCGTATTTGGGAGGTAATTCAAATCCCTAATTTTTCCCCCAAATTATTCTCTTCGTTGAAAGCATGCACAATCCCAAATATATATATATATATATGATTGTAATTTGATTTGTGCATATATCAGTTTGTGGAGTACAGCAGGATGATATACCTGGATGGAGACATTCAGGTTTACGACAACATAGATCATCTGTTCGAACTGGAAATGGGAGATGGAGAGGAATATCTGTACGCAGTGATGGATTGTTTCTGCGAGAAGACATGGAGCCACACTCCTCAGTACAACATCGGCTACTGCCAGCAATGTCCCGACAGAGTGCCCTGGGCCTACTCCAAGCCCCCTCCCCCGCCTTACTTCAATGCCGGAATGTTCCTCTTCCGGCCATCTCTCTCCACTTACCACCACCTCCTCCACACCCTCGCCGCCACCCCCCCTACTGCCTTTGCTGAGCAGGTAGGTACTCGCACATTGACAACTTACATTCCCTATTTCAATATAAAATAAAAATAAAATAGAATATTATAAAAAAATCATTAAAAATTAATTAAATAAATAGAAAATTAAAAACAAAATTTTGATTATTTATAAAATAAAAGTAATAAAATTAAAAAAATATATATTATTATAATTAAATTATGGTGGACGAACAAAATAATAATTTATTAATATCATCGTAAATTCCTATTTAAATTTGTATTATATTAATATAAATTATGCTTTGTCACTAATATTAGTTGAATTTCAAATTAACACCTTAAACCGCCGCCGCTACTAATATACGGGACAAGTAAGTACACATGAGAAGTATTAGTGTAAGTATGTGATTGATTTGAATTGTGCATGTAGGATTTCTTGAACATGTACTTCAAGAATGTGTACAAGCCAATCCCCAATGCCTACAACTTGGTGCTAGCCATGCTGTGGCGCCATCCCGACAACGTCGACCTCCACGAGGTCAAGGTCGTTCACTACTGCGCCGCGGGTGCCAAGCCATGGCGCTACACCGGCAAGGAAGAGAATATGGATAGAGACGACATTAAAATGCTCGTAAACAAGTGGTGGGACGTGTATAACGACAAAACATTAGACTACAACAACAGTGGTGGAGAGACAACTAAGGTGGCTCTTGCCGAGCCCGAGATGCCGCCTAAAGTAGCCCTAGTCGAACCCGGCATCTGCTATATCCCGGCCCCTTCTGCAGCCTAGTTCGTGTCAGATTATCGGATCGTCAGTGTGGAGAATAATAAATGCTACTACTATAAAGCGTGCTTCTCTCTTTTTTTTTTTTTTTTTTTTGTATGTGGAGAGTATTATATATATATATAATATGAAGTCGCTAGTTACTTGAGAGTATGAGAAATATTACCTTGTTGATACCCAAACCTCCAAATTCAGTTGCTCACACCACCATGCATCATTATATTGAAGGTTAAAGAGAGAATGAATCCACAAAGATAGGAATGTGTTAAAACAAAGTTAGGGAAGAAAAAAAGAAAAAAAAAAAAAAAAAAAACAAAACAAAAGGTCAAATTCCTCTCTGTCCTGTCTACTTTTCATTTATACAAATAACATCACCACTGCTATCATCTCTACTCTACATTGCCAAAAAAGGAATGATGCTTCAAAATTACAACTATGATTCCTTCTCGTCTACCCTTTCTCCTTCCTCATATGGATATATTTCCATGCATCTCTCTCTCTCTCTCTACAAATTCACTGTTCAGACAGCGTTAAATGCCGACTGAATCGTCGACGAGACGCGCGAAGCCAGTGTCTGTGTAGCAAATGCCTGAAGCTGCTTCTTAGCATCTGGAAGCAGAGAACAAACAACAGAATTATGCTTCAATCACAACATTCTCTATTTAAAAGAAGAAACGATAACGACATGAACACAAGCCAAAGGAGGCTCGGACAGCAAGCAATGGCAAAGTATAGTAAACATAAATTTGGTCGCATTGATAACTAACTGTACACAACCTAAAGAAGGATATATGTGAATCAATTCAAAACACAAGCCTCTTGATGCAGAATACTCGACCCCAGAAGAGAATGTACATTTATTATATCAAAGAACACCGAAACATAATAATCATGTCACATTAATTTGATAACACAAAGTAAACACGATATCGTGAAGACTTTTGGAAGAAAAGAAATTGGTCCAAAACCTTCAACAATGTAATTTTAATCTTCGGTGAATGTTATACCTCCCGGCAATGATTCATATAAACCAGACAACGGATAATAGATATCCATATTATGCAAGTAGAATACCATGGAGCTAGAGATGTGCATTAGTTATTGTACTAACCTTTTCGGCATTTAGTAAAGCCGACAATATTGGCAATACTAAGGGTCAAGCATACACCAACAACAAGAAGATAGTCAGCTTGAAGCCTGATCAGAGAGAATATAGCAAAAATGATCCACACAACCGCCTACCAATGAGGAAAAGGGAGGAAAGAGCTCAGTAAACATTGATGACACCAATTCGAATAGACTTCACACGCCATAAATATGCCTCGATGTTCATTATCGTGCTAACCAGTAGTTATGTTCTTGATTCTCATCATGTACATGCATATCAAGTGTTTTCTTAATCTGTTTGCGATATTCCAATTCTCTAATTTTTCAGGTCAATGTAACACAAGATGAGTGTAAATTTATATAATTTAAATGCTTACTGTAAGGTATAATGTCCACCAGAAAAGCCATGAATCCTTCTTGTTCATCCTAGCCATTGACTGAGAAATGGGAAAGAAAGGTATGTTTGTGAAAAGATATATTAGAGACACCAATTGGATGGAAGAACATGAATATCCTTGCCTCTTGGTCGAGGCATTCAAATCTCCACACACTTTCACCATCATCATTTATTTCGTTCCACCACCTTAGGCCTACTAAGATGCGTCCGCTTACATTCTTAACCACCCAAAAGTCAAGCGCCGCTAGAAGTACAGTGACCACAAATATGATGACAAAATTGTCAATAAACAGAGCTGAAAGGATATAAAATGCCAGGGCTGCACCCTGACAAAAGAAAGCAATTTTATGGTGTTACAAAAAATAATAATAATAGAATAAAATAAAAATCATGAAAAAAAAAGGTAGCACGAAATTAACCTTGAAAAGCACATGGAAAAAGCATATCTTTGGATGAGCATAATTCTCCCCTGCAGGCTGCATCCACACAGAAAAAAAGAAAAAGAAAAAAAGTGAGGTTTCTCTAAGAACTCGGTGGGGAGGGGATGAAAATCTGTTATAATTTTCTTCTTTCATAAATTTCACATATGATGCATCTAAATATTTCAAGTATCTACAAAGGAATGCTTTGGGGGTTAATAGAAATCAAATTGATAATAACTAACTCTACTGAACAAAGAACACTACATATTTCAAGTATCCGCAGCAATGTCGTACAAAGAATAGTTAAGACACTAAATCCCACTTGTATGACGACTTCAAGAGTGAAGTTGGCTAGTGCCTCATTGTAAATTGCTTGCAATACTATGCTGCAGCCTATCCCTGAGGGATAGGAAAACATATGGGCTATCGAAAGGTAAACCTTTGAGCTTTAATGAAGCTTCATCCTCCAAACCCCATGAAAAAGTCAACTCGATCCTTTTTGAACAGTTGCGTAAATGGGCAAACTAGCAAGCTGACTCATGTTCTTTCATGTCTTTTTATCAAAGACCTGAAGACCGAGTCTATCAGTTCACTCCATATGTCCAGAACATCCAAGAGGCTGATCTCTCCCAGCTAACCCACTCGTAACACATCTAAAAACTTATTGAAAAGCCTTAAGCCAATATACGCGCGCACAAAAATATCTACAGCAAACAACCATTTCTCCAAGACTACTTTCTTCTAGACAGTTTGCAAGGAATTTCATGTTTACGGTACCACCTGACCTTACATGGGATTTGGTTGCATGCATGCAAGTCACTACCTTTATACAACTTAAACGTAAGAAAATTCCACAAACTCTGCAAAATCCCAACAATCTCACTGAATTTTGCAACAAATCCACATTACATAAACTGACATATAAAGATACACAAACAATTAAAATAAAGATATAGATACAGGGCATCCTATAAAGATACTGTGACATTTATGTGAAAGAATTACACAAATGTTGTCAAATGATTAATTACTTCTAACAATCTGCTGCTTGAAACTGATCGAACATCAAGAAGAGCATTTCCAGCCCAAGTTTAAGTGTGGCTAAAATTCACTCAAATATTTTAAATAAGACAGGTTCAGGTCTATTTCTTTCAAGGGTTGGATTTTGGGCTTGGGATTTTGAAATAGGTGTATAATGTAATAATTTTGAGTAAAAATTTGGTATTTGAATAATATATTAAATGAAAGTTAAAGTGTTTGATTATATCAAGGTCTGCAGCTTGTAAGAATTAAGTTACAAAGAACTCTTTCAGAAAGATATGTTTCGTTCTCAGAATCCAAGATAGATTATTTGTCCATGAATATGAAATTGTTCTAAAGAAAGTGAACCACTCACAGTAAGAATGTTTCAGAAACTAAGAAAACCAGAACCTTAAGGAAAGTGTTCTTACCAAATCAAATGAAGTATTAGACGTGAAAAAAAGTGTCAACTGGGGATACACAGCATTCTCTTTATCATAATCTCATTGCAGATTCATATCTCAACTATCTTATCCCTTCTGCTTAACTATATCTAACATGAAAGCACCAATCTTAACAGACGAAAATGGAGCATATGCCAGCAACTCATCAACGCATCATCAGCTAGTTAATTAGCATCCGGAGCATAAAAAAAAAAAAAAAAACCCTAGGACGTCAGATGTCTATCCTCAATCAAACCTATTGTAATAACAATCATACAAATAACCCATTCGAGCTACACAAATACAAACTTCACCAAAAAAAAAAAAACACTATCAACATCCATGATTCCGATACAGGTCAATACATGCTTCGGAGATAACAAAAAATGATAACGAAAACGTCGGCAGAAATGATCAACAAAAAAATTACCGGATTCAGATCCATTTTGGGGAATCCAATTCGAGTATTCCAATTGAAAAGTTCCGATTATATAAAGAGATAATTCGGCCGTAAATCGATGCCAAAGCCGTGGGAAGAATTTCTGAACATTTATGGCCTCGACGGGGACGATTCTCTTTTGGGTAATTATAGATTGACCCCGTCGTTTTAGACTATTTACAAAACGACCACAGCTGTATTTTTATAGCCCATATGACTGTCTTCTCCTCGCTTGCTTTAGAAATGACATCGAGACAACCACTGCTCCATTTCCTCCGCCGCTCTCTCCATCGCCGGCGAATAAGCTCTTCGATGGAGGTCGCCAATGCACCATTTTTGCCGAAATCTCCGTCAGTCCTCGCCACAAACGTCATCAAATCGTACTTCGAAATAGGTCTTGTAACGGAAGCCCGCGTCCTGTTCGACGAAATGCCTGAGAAGGATGTGGTCGCTTGGACGGCCATGATCAGCGGATACGCCGCCTGCAGCCACCACACGGCGGCGTGGCGGACGTTCTGCGAAATGCTGCGTGATTGGGATGGCGGCGGCGCCCGTCCGAATGAGTTCACAGTTTCCAGCGTGCTCAAGGCGTGTAGAGGAATGCACTCGGTCTGCTCCGGCGCGGCGGTTCACGGTGTGGCGGTTAAGCGCGGCGTTCTAGGTTTCGTTTTCGTCGATAATGCGCTCATGGATATGTACGCGTCTTGCTGCGGCGACATGGACAGAGTGTGCAAGATTTTCGAGGAGACTACGGTTAGGAGCTTAGTGACATGGACTACTCTGATCGCCGGTTATACGCACGCCGGAGATGGAAACGGCGCGCTCGGAGCTTTCCGGCGAATGCTGCTGGTAAGTAATGTCGGATACAACAAATTGCTTGTGAGGTTTGAGCTCTACGTAAGGTTATCTGCAATTCTGCATCTATCTGTCTTGACAGGATGGTTTTGAACTATCTCCATTCAACCTTTCCATTGCAATTCGAGCATGCTCGGCGATTGGATCGATGTCGAATGGGAAGGAGATGCACGCAGCGGCGTATAGGAACAAGCTCGAATTGAGCATTCCTGTAATGAATTCGATTCTAGACATGTATTGCAGGTGTGGTGTTTTGAGCAGAGCATACCGATGTTTTAAAGGCATGCCGGAAAGAAATATAATATCTTGGAACACCATGATTGCAGGATACGAAAAACCAGACCCGTTCGAGGCCCTTCGCCTTTACTCGAGCATGGAGTTTGAAGGTGTTACGCCGGATTGCTTCACATTAACCTCTGTTACAGCTTCGATAACAAACATGGCTGTTTTGGGGGTCGGCGAGCAAGTCCATGGCCGAATAATAAAAAGGGGTCACGGAGACGTATTAGGAGTGGCGAACTCCTTGATCGATATGTACGCGAAATGCGGAGGCATACTGAATTCGTGCAAAATCTTCGACGAAATGGAGTCCAAGAACGTTATTTCTTGGACAGCTATGATGATCGGGTACGGCAGCCATGGATACGGGAAACGAGCAGTGGAATTGTTCGATAAGATGATCGAGTCGGGAGTGAGGCCGGATCGAACTGCATTCGTCGCGGTGATAAACGCTTGCAGCCATAACGGGATAGTCGAAAAGGGCGTGAGGTACTTCGAGTCAATGATCGACGACTACGGTATCGCACCCGATCAAGAAATATACGGTTGCGTCGTGGATTTGCTCGGCCGGGCCGGGAGGGTTAAGGAGGCGTACGACGTGATACAGGGGATGCCATTCGCGCCCGACGAGTCGGTTTGGGTGGCGTTTCTCGGAGCGTGCAAAGCTTATAAGTTCGTGGATTTGGGAAAGATGGCGGCGGGGAGGGTGTTGGAGCTCCGACCGAGCATGGCAGGGACGTATATGGTGCTGTCGAACATTTTTGCGGTGGACGGGAAGTGGGACGAGTTCGCAAGGATGAGAAAGTTGCTGAAAGGGATGGGGCGGAAGGAGGCGGGGAGGAGCTGGATCGAGGTGAGGGATGAGGTGAGGAGCTTTGCCGCCGGAGATAAGTCCAGCGTGGCCGGAGTTGAATGTGTTTATGAAGCTGTGGAGGTGCTGGTTGTGCATATGAGAGATGATGGATGGGAGGCTTGTTGGTAGGTGGTTTGGAGGTTGAAGATGAATGGTAGGTATATATGTTTGTATGTATATGTTGATTGAGAGTTTCCATGGAATATGGTGATGAAGGAGGGAATGGTTTGGTTTGGTTTGATTGTTTTGGCGGGAGTGGAACGACACCGTTCTGTAGGATTGGATTTGGACGGGCAGGATCTGGTCTTGTGTCAATCGACGGCTGATATGGTGTAAGGTACATAGGAGTATTTATTTAATATTCCACAAATATTTTTTTAAAAAAAGAATAGTGTATTGTCACAAATATTAAATAAATACCGCCTCCCTCCATTAAAAATAGTCTATTTGAGTCCGGCACGAGCTTTAAAAAAATGAACATTTTATTGAAAAAATGATAAGTAATTTGGGGTATTTTTTGAAATTTAGTTAAAAATGAAAGTAAACGAAGTGGAGAATGTAATAAAATTAGTGATATTTGTTGTAAATAAGTATTGAACGAAGGATAATAATTAAATATTAATTTGTTGACTTTGCTAAAATCAGTAACGTAATAAATTTAACGAATAAATTTGCAGACGGAGAAGTATAATAATTTGTATTGAATTATTAAATATTTTATATTCAATATTAACTTTTGTAAATGGATGGTATATGTATTGTATTTTTTTAAAATAATTAATGTCTCAACAATATATATTCGATAAACACTATTTTTTTAACAATATTATTTGCATAAATTAATTTATATTCTATAAAATATTGACTTCTAGAATGCTACTAATGCCAACCCTATTTGTAAGTTGTAATTCTCTTGATCATGTAATAAAAGAGTCTTCTCCAACCTTTTGGGCTTGAGATTAATGTGTTTATTACGTACCAAAATTTTATAATTTTAATTAAAATAATAATTGATATGATATAAACGTATTTAATGCATTGTCTTGAGTTTTCTTTAACAAAAAATTCATCTTTTTTTTTTTTTTTTTTTAATAATGAATCAAACACTATGTTTTCTTTAACACAAATTTTTAATTACGATTTCAAAAAATAATAGTAAATAATACAATTTTTATTTTACAAAATTAAAAAAAAAAAAAACTTCAAAAATTCATTACAAAAATTTAAAAAAGGCATAAAATTTTGAGTTAAAATCAATAACCAAAATTTAAGAATAAGTGATGATTATTCAGCAACTAATTTATTTTTGGATCGGTTACTGAACAGCAGAGCAAATGCATAAGCGTAAAATAATTAAATTGTTAAAACTGATTTATAGGAATTATATCATATATCCATAGGGTAAAATATCACCATAAATTAATATTTAATAATAGTACATTGCCTTGCCTTAATTAATTTAATAACCTTAATGCCAAATTTAAGTAAATAATTAGCATTAAACAGCACCTTAATTGAAATCAACGTAACCGACGGTTACACTCACACCTCCTTCACCTCCACCGGAGCCGCCGCCGAGGCGGCGGTTTTCGCATCCTCCTTGACCGCCGGCGCCTTCTCCTTCTCCGTCTCCGGAATCTGGAAAGCGTCGGTAGGAAAAGTGCGGGAGAGTCCTGTCGGAGTCTTAAAAGTGATTTTTCCGGTCGGCGGATCGTCGACGTAGATCTCGGAGATATTTACCCAAACGAGGAGCTCCTTGGTGGTTACGCCGGTGAGCTTCCGAATCCGGTTCGGCTCGACGTACGCCGTGACTTCCTCGGCGTATTTGACAGTCCTTCCGATCTTCTGGAACTTGTGCTCGCTCTTCTTCTTCTGTCGGAGCCACACGAATCCGGTTTCCTTGACGTAACCGCACTCCTCCATATCCTTCAAAGGCAGGAGTCCGTTCGGCAGGCCTACCTCCGTCAGTAGGAACTTCGACTTCTCCTGGCACATAGCGTCGCCGCGGTACGTCTCGGAAGCAGCGGCGCGGATCTCTTTGGTCACCAGAGACATTTTTGGATCGGAATTTGGTTTGATTCGGTCGCCGGCGGACGTCGGAATTGATTTGCAGTGCTGTGGTGGAAGGAGGAGGCGGAGTTAGGGCGATTTATATAGTTTGGAGCTTTTGGATTCGACCTTGCTTTTTGAGATATTTACGATAATGCCACCGAGAGTACTTCTGTTTTATGTGCGGAATTCGGTAACCTAATCAACGGTGAGGATTAAAGGTCTGTTTGGATGCGTACCTGCTATTTATTTTTTTATTTAAAAAAAAATATTACTAATTTATTTTACATTGTAGATATATAATACTATAATTTAATATTTAATTTAATTTAAAATACTTTCAAAATGCTATGTTTAGTAGTTAAGATATCACTTTAAAATTAGATTTATTTTTTTCTTTTAAAAAGGTAAAACACAACCAAACACATTTAATTCGCCACGTACCCAAATCCTGCGGTTACCGAATTGAGGTTGATATTTGACTTGGTGTCGAAAGTCGGTTGTTAATTATTGAAATTTAATTTACTTTAATTTATTTTTTTATTTTTATTTTTATTTTTTTGGATCACGCACACATTTATAAATATATGTATTTATTGATACAACTAAATTAATTTCTTCAAAATCGCGATGCAAAGGTAATTCCACAACAATGATCAAAATGTTTCTATAATTTCGAAACAACACTGAAATTATAGTTTACACTAATCAAAAGCATTAAACTCTCCCGTGACATGCACGTGACCGTTGCATCTATTATAACTCATGGGTATGGGTATGGTCCTGAAATAATTACACGCATCACTCATCTAAAATAGGTAAGAAATTTAATAATACTAATAACAATAATAATTTATTCATTCACAATTTTATAACTCATACTTAATAATTATATATTTTTTTGCCAACTTCTCAATGATTTTTTCATAATACTCCAATTTTATTTATATATTTTTATCTCTTTTTTTTTAAAATTAAAACATTATATTTTAAATCTCCATCTCCATGTCATTATTTTAAATAAAATAAAATACAAGAAGTTGGAATGTAAGTCTCTTCTACCATTTATTTATTGATTTATTTTGAGATGTTCGAAAACTTTTACAATTTTCTTTTTATTCTTATAAATATAGTTTATAAAATAAAATTTTAAAATTAAGTAATAACAATTCATTAAAAACATATCAGTAAAATAATAAAGAAAAGTAGCTAGCAAAATGATTAAAATGGAAATAGTAGTATTTAATTAGGGAGTGAGTAGTTGGGAGGAAATCTGGTAGGAGCGGTAGTAAAATAAATTGTATGTATTGTGTGTAGTTGTGACAATTATATCATAAAATTATTACTCAATCTGTCGTGCAAATGTGTGCTTATTTGACTGGGGACGAATTTTAATGAAAGTAAATAATAATAGTTACTTTTTCATTTTATAATAAAAAAATATAATAATTTTTTATTTAAAAAGGTAATGAAAATATATTTCAATGACAATAAAAAAAAAAGTGAATATAAATTTAAATGACGGAAAGAGTATTATTATTATGGATAAAAATTGGGGGTGGCGTTGAATGTTGTACGTAATGAATAAAAGAATAAAGTTGCATGTGCATGTGCATGGGTGTAATTGTAATTTGACATAAGTAAGGGTGGGTTTGTAATAAGACTGCCCAACCGCTTGAATTATATTTTCAGCGTATAAAAATTCAATAGATACTATATCAACACATCATTTTTATTTTATATGTTGTGCTGTAAACTTATATTAACATATTTTTTTAGTATACTATGATTCTTATATGCATATCACTTTATGATTCAATACAATTCTTATCCGGCTTAATAAACAGAAATAAGTCAAGATTTGTACCATTAAATCATTCTTTAATTTTTATTATTATTTTATTGATTAATATACATATAAAATAATTTAATTTTAAAAATTATTTTCTAATAAATCGGGCCAGGTCACACAGAACCCGACCTTCATGGGCCCGGACACAGCGCAGTTGATAAATTTTCGAACTTACTTTTGGAAACCTAAGCAAGGATTTTTTGTTTGCTCGATCCAGACTTTAGGGCTGGGCTCATTTTTGCCACTCCTCACCCAAGTTTTTACTTTATGAAAAAAAGAGTAAAAACAACCTCTAAAAATAGCAAATGAAACATCATATTTTCAATTTTTATATACACTAAAAGTTCATTTAAAATCAAAAACATCGGATCAATACATATTAAATATTACCTCAGTCTCACTACCTTATCGCAAGTTACAGTAGACAAGACAATTAAAAAAAGTAAATTTAATAAATAATTATATTAGGAAAAATAATTACAAACAAACACAGTACTAAACATTTTTCAAGGCCAACACATAATCCGCTCCCATTCCAAGCATGGCGCCCCATAAATGAAGATAGTAGGATGAGTAGCAGTCATAATAACTCAGAAATAGGTTAATAAATATGGCAACAACACCAATAATTGTTGGGAGGTTGGAAATCGAAGAAGAAGAAAGAAGAAACCTCTAGAGAAGTAAATGATATATATATATATATATATAACCATCTAACAGCACCATTTCTTGGCCTGCCTGCCAATCCTTTCAAAATTCAGTGCCTACTAATCCCAACCCAACAGTACACACACACTACTATCACACTGAGTAATAAATTGGGGTCCAAACAAGTAATGTAAAAAGATGTTATTACATCCTACCTCTGGGGCTGTAATTAATTTGTGTATGAATGGGTTGGCACTTGCCACCACCATCTGAATTTAACAAACAGCTAATTCTTTAAATCAGATTCACTTTACCTAACCTACACAATAAATCTCAATCCAGCCTACGAATTCTGAGTCACATTTTTTGACAAAATTTATAGCCGTCCAAAAACTAGGGAACTTTATCAGAATTGATGATGGAGCTTTCAAGTAATGTGATACAGTGTATATAAGAAAATAGGCGAAAGCGAAACAAATTTAGATATGAATTTTAAAAAAGAAGCTCAGGCAGAGGTTACCATTAATCATAGCACGTGCTACATGAGCTCTGTAGCTCCTAGTAGTTTACCGGATATATTAATAACCTAGGGTTTCTGGCCCATCAAGCAGAATTTTTGATTTTGTGGTTTTTTGGTGATGACCTAAACCCGATCGAAGCAGCTCGATTCTAAGGAGCCCACAAAAGTTTATGATTGAAGCAAAATTATCCTGCTACATTGTCTATGTGCTGTGTAAAAAAATTCTAGGAAAACACATCAAGATTGTTGAGGCAATTGGAGTGCTTTTATTTATTTATTGAATGCACTGTTTTTCAGACATTTTAATAATTTACATAAATGTAACCAGAATCCATAACAAATAATGGTTTAAAGAATTTTGCTAAAAGGTAAAATGTTAATCCTAGGAGCATGAATGGACGTACCTTCTTGAGTTGATGCTGAATGTGGTCAAACAGAAGTAGAAATGTAAATGGAATCAAGGGAGCTCTCAACTGAATGCGAAACGTTGTGCAGCATTATTAGCATCTGTCATGGCCCCATTGCTGAAATTGTTAAGCAATGATTCCAGTTGGTTTATTTCTTTTGGAATCGAACCAGTAAGCACCTACTCGATCACCAAATGTTATAAAAACGGTGAGGTTAGTGGGGCTAGCTACTGTTTTAATGGAGTATCTGCCTATAAAATGCGCATAAGTAAATATAACTGTCTAGAAATCCACTTGAAGCTTACCTCGCATCCTGATTCGGTAATAAGAACATCATCCTCTATTCTTATTCCGATGCCTTGGTACCTGCCAACATGTGCTCAACTATAGTGATACCACAGAAAAAAAAAAAAAAAAAAAACAAAAAACTTCCATGCACAAGTCTTGGAACTGACAGCTTAGGCGGATTGTAGAACGAGTAAGCCTTGAAAGCAAATAAAGAAAATAAATTTCTTGGAGCGTTTAAGTACCTCTCTGGACCATCAAAGTTTGAAGGGATGTACACGCCTGGTTCAATAGTAATTACCTGCTCATTTACAGGAGTTGAAAGAATTATATTTACAATAAAAGTAGCGGAAAGTACACTTCGGACAAAATAACAGGATTTCACATTGTCAAGTATCAAATTAACCTTCCTATGACTAGACAAATGAAGGCTACATCAGCCCCTTCTTGATTCATGAAATAATAGAAACTACAATTGCATTGTCTGATGAATTCTTGCATTGAATTTTAGTGGATTTAAGACCAAGGATGGGTTTCAGACGTATATGCCAGCATCTTTGAAAAGCATAGACAAGAAGCAATATGAACTATGTACTATAAAAGCCCATCCACTCAGAAAAGAAAACCAGAGACAACACATTATTGCAGCCAATCATTATGTATCAAGCGCCTATTGGTGAGAAAGAAACTTACAACACCAGGCTTGAGAGGTCGGTCATAGCCGATTTTAGCGCAATCATGGACATCCATTCCAAGATAGTGGCCTGCAAAGTATTAAATTCATCAAATCATATGAATCAATTGGACTTGATATCGATGATTATGAAGCAGCCCCAATATCTTAGAGCTTAGAGCAGATAAGTGGATGAAAGAGTACATAATAACCTATATTGGTTGGGTTCAGCATATGGTAATTATGAGGGTTCTCTCTTTTCAGTATCCCGATTTCTTTGAATCCTTTTCGCAGCTTAGTAACCTACTCAAAAGCAGAATAACAAAATTATAAACATAAGACTCTTCCCAGGTAATGAACAAAATTTCAATATACATCAATCCATATATTAAGTTTGAAAAGAAATAATACCACGAGATTTCAAAGTAAATGGATGAATCTGAGGCTCGGTATTAAGTTCAGGGAAAAAATATATTTGTGTCTGTCAAGTTCTTACTGTACATTTCCCAAGCAATGCACATTGAATAGAATACCTGGATTCTTTGAGTTTCTTATAAGCTATAGATGTATTAATGCCAAAAAGAGGATATGTAAATTAACAGAAGCACCTATGAATATCAGCATAACTACCAAACTTCAAACAGGATCTGTAAATTGGACAAAATCTCAAAATTAATGCGTTTGTCCCTCAAAAAAATTGTCAGACTAAGGGATACATAAAATTTTAGGTCTTTTAACCGCATAAAGCATTCATTTTACTATGGGTTTGTTTGGTTGTGGTTTGAAATTGATTTGAAATGGGGTGTTCTGAATTTTTATTTAAATAGTATTTTGATGTGATGTTTTGCGAGAGGAAATACTATATTTTTATTGGAAACTGTAGTTTGAAATCACAAAAGAATTAAACTGTATGCATGTGATGATTACAGCATTTATCTAAGAGTGCCTAATTGAATAGAAGAATGTAAGGATGAAGGAGGTCGAGTTTTACCGAATAATTGTGTATCTCCCGAATACTTGTGCCTGGTTTGCACAATCTCACGCACTCTTCACTAGTCTCCAATATAAGGTCATAAAGTTCTTTCTGAAATTTTAGGAAACAGAAGCATCTCAGATCTATGCAAAAGCCAGTTTCCAAATGTTACATTAGAAATCATTTGAGCAGTTGTATATTCCAGGAATGAAATGTGGATGAATCAAGTATATTGCAATTTGCAAAGTGGTAAGAGACTACTTTTGATTTTGGAGCAAAACCCAAAAGAGTAAGCCAATAGCCTTCCTAAGATACATTAGAATTAACAATAGGATACAATACACAAGAAGGACGGAGATGTGCTTCTCTGATCCATAAAGATAATGTCACAAGCCAAAAATTAAGAAAAAAAAATGCTACTGTCACCTTCCCCCCCCCCCAAACTCTGCATCATTTATCAACATGAAGGAAATTAAAACAACTATACCATACAGGCAAAATGCCAGGAGACAACAAGGACTGCATACCTGAAGTGAAGAAAATCTACCACAAGGCGGCCATGTACGAGTAAGATCACTAACATAACCATGAAGTTCACATCCCACATCCATAAGGACAAGGTCTCCATTCTGAATCTGTAAGCAAATCACACAAGATAAACAATTGGAACAGGAATGCCGGAGGAGATCATGAGAGACAGATTATTCACCATCTGATCATTTCGAGCATAATGAATGACACTTCCATTTGGCCCTCCACCAACCACTGGGTTGAACCTGCAAAAGACAATAAAATCTTCTATCAGAAAATCAAAGGCTTGATATAGATCAGTAAACCTTGCACTGTATGGAATATGGGACAGTAACATCTTTTTAATGACAATTTAAAATGCTTAATCTTTTTTACTTTTTATTTCTTTCAAACACAATATTTCGTACACAACTGAATAGGGCTTGAAAAGGATTAGTGTTTAAGATGCTAATCAGCCTATAAATTAACTATTAGAGTGTTACAACCATCATTGAACATAATATATTTATATACAAACTCTCACAAATATTATACGAATCCATGTATATATAAAGAGTGGAAACACTTACGCCATTCTCTGAGCACCCCTCATTCTGCATTCATACTCCACCTTAGCTGCCAGCTGACCCTCGTTAGGGAATGATTTTGAATGCAACATAGTTTGCAAAAGAGCCTGTCAGGCATAAAAAGGAAAATAAGAATTATGGGCATGGAAAAGATTACGCGTAGCCCATACCTCAAAAGAAAACGGGGACATTTACAAAGCAAATCATCTATCTATACATACTTAATAGGTTTGCTAAGTTTCCACTAAGATGCCACAGAAAGCTAGCAAAAGTAGAAGGCAGTAAATTAACAGAGGCACCCAAACAAACAACGTATCTATCACGAATAATTCAGCTTTAAGAATATTCCAAAACGACAGAAAGTTTGTTCAGGTGAGCATACCTGGCAAGCTATGGATGCAGAATGTCTCATCAAAGAAAGCTCAGCTTCTGATTTTACCCATCGTGCTTCATGACTATAGAATGAAAAATCTTTCACCTTGACATTGTAAACTGCCTTTTGGAAAGCCTCCAAGTTCATATAAGTAGGATTAGCTGTATTCACATTATGAAACAATAGGGATGAGCTTCCTATCATCCTTGAGAGGATCTGCAAAAATAGTTAAGACATGCATGTAAAGCTAGAAAATCAACTTCTGTTTGGAAAGTCAAGTATTGACAATGATACAAACAATGAAGCTGCAACTGGAGAACTCCTAAGGTTCCGCATACAGGAACATTGACAACATTGAGGCAGCAAAAAATATATAACTTTTGATTCTAAAATCGACATTTTTGTTAACCTTGTAGCACAAGCAGCATACACACTTACATCAAACAGGCCAGTGCCATCAACTTCAGGTTAAGTTCAGAATGTGTATATGGATTTGACAACTGGTTATTTTCCATCAATCATAATTTACCATATAGTCATAGGAATATCAATGTCTCATTTTTGTTATTAAGATAGTCTACCAGTAAAAGCATGGTTAATTAAGATGATTGTGCGATCATGGATTGATTTTACCCTCGAGATATAAAAAAGCTATTTCCACACCTCTACATAGTTTTCAATGGTGTGTTCCATGGCTGAAATGCCTTTCAACACAGCATGGTGAATGCCTTTAATTTAGGTGCACGATCATGCACTTTTATGAGATTGCCCAAGCACTTCTTTTCACTGTCCTTGCTCATGATTTTTTAACTAAAGTTTAGAAATATTTATATTAGGAAGTGCATGTGATTAATATTTACATTAATAGCTGGGCCGATGTGAGTTTACTATTATATGTGAGTGCTGACATTCGTTATGCTTAATAATGGCCGCATAAATTCATATCTTATTTTATGAATATTCGCACTATACTTCTTTATGGCATATGCATATGGCCATGGCCCTAGAAAGCCTTTGCACCATGCTTAGCTATCTGACATTAACACTACAAGTACAATTTTCTGGTTTATCCTTCAAACCCAAGAAGATGTGATACAGAAGAAATTAAACCCTAACAACAAATGTCATATACAAACCTAAAGGCATAAAGGAGAATGCAGATTAATTGCAACACGGCTAACTTCTATTTGAAAGGAGAATCAATTTTAAGTTAAATTCCAATAAGCTTCTAATATAGCTAGATTATTTCTTCTAAAATAAACTTATAACAGAGTTCAATTCACCTTCTCCAATGCACTAATTGGGTAGGCTTCATCAGCCTTAAATGTGTCCAGAGCTGCATCAACTCCCGCAATTTCACCTTGCCAAGTAACATCCTGCAATGAATTTCATGCACACTATTAGCACACATTCATACTATTTTCAGTGCTAAATCAACATAGTTCTATCTTGATTTGGCTGGTACAAAGAATGCTATGAGTTTTGGAAGTGGGAAGGGGTCAGTACTGAAGAACACTACAGTTGAGCATGTTCATTCAAACCACTGTGTCCATGCAGTTTTTATTATGATTATAATAGTTGCTCGATGACCATATGAAAATTGAGTTATCACAGCAAATCCAATTCTTAACCAATTTGTAAACTTTGGAATATAAAAAATTTATTTCAATGGTCTTCAAGGGAAAAAAAATTAAATTATCTTTTGTAAATGTGCATAGTTGCAATTCATGTGCATAATTAACATTCATGGAATCTACGCACTTCAAATAAAGAGTTAGCAACAGTAGCTTACCTAAGCACAACATATAAAACAATACAATGCATGAAATCATGATAGACAATATTTAGCTTACATCAGGCCTTGCTTCGGGCATGAACATGCATAAACCACAATTATGACCTAAAATTGCAATCCCACCTGGCTGTTGGCAGCCAGTCACATAGAGATAGTCAGCATCTTGTCGAAAGGTGTACGGAACAACATCATTCATCATCTTCACTGGGGCCGATGCAACAATTGCCAAGGCATTCTCGGGAAGAAGTTCTAACAACTTCTTTCTCCTTGAGATATACTCATCACAACTTATGCCAGGAGTAATCTCTCCTTTCTTCATTAGCTATAGGGAGATGAAAACAGAAAAAAAGTTTTAAGTATTCTTGCCAAACAAAAGACAACAAAGATGCTGAAACAGGATACACAATTGTTGAGCATGGCGACGCACCTGAGGATGAGTGCTCGCAGATGGCTGCCCCACATCACCCACTATCCTACTAGAAAATTTTCTGGCCTTATCAACCTGTCCAATCAAACAGTAAGTACAAAACCCACAAATGAAGTCCAGCCTCTATATTTTATCAATGAAAAACTATCTCTCATAAGGCCATAGATGAAGCAAACAGATACAAAATAGGTCAAATTCAGCAGCTTTTCCATGGCAGAAAAAACTATCACGCATCGACAACAAGCTCTACACAAAGATGCTTAAACACAATACGACACGAACAGCACATTTCTCCAGAATCTTAAACAATCAGATAACAAATCAACCAATTTCGACTCCAGTACCCAAATTACAACCGGACGAACAAAAAGTGACATCGACACAAATAACAGAACACAGCAGCATTAAAAAAAAAAGCAAAATCAATTCCAACAGCAGAAGAAGTGTTGGAGAACCTGACGGACGAACCGGGAGGAGAATCTACGCAGGAAATTTCTACCAAGAACTTGCATCATCGAATTTGTTCTGCACTGCAACAAGAAGATTTATTTTAGGGTTTAAGGATGGAACTTGGAAGGCCACTACTCTATGAAGGAGAAAGAATTAGAACAGTCTGAGTGCATCCCACATCGGAAGATAGTAGAGGAATGGTGGGAGGAGTGGCTATAAAAGGAGAAGGAGTGGGATGAGGCTCCATACTTACCTGGACGGGGTCGATGGGCGATCAATAAGGTCCATGGCCTAGGCTGGCGACCTCCATTGCACGCCGGAGGGGCGCCCGCCTAAGGTCGGCCCAAAGTGGTCGAGCCTACGTCATAATTTGTGGTAGCGGGGGCCTGCGTTCGCGCGGCCCCTACCAATTTTAGTCTTACATTTTTATTGATGGGCTTTTTTGAATTAGATTGGGTTTGTTATACGGCCCAATTAAATAATCATTTGTGGGGAGTAATACTTCCGGCTTATTGGTGGGCCTCTTTGGGTTTAGTTTGGGCTTTTAAAAAAGTTTACTGCTCTTATTCTCAAAATATACTTGTTATATATTTCAAACAAATTTGTGTTCCATTACAAAAAATTCAAATTTAAAGAGCTTT
Source organism: Andrographis paniculata (assembly GCF_009805555.1). Classification (NCBI taxonomy): domain Eukaryota; kingdom Viridiplantae; phylum Streptophyta; class Magnoliopsida; order Lamiales; family Acanthaceae; genus Andrographis; species Andrographis paniculata. The sequence continues at coordinate 5,964,053 of NW_026137402.1, forward strand.
TATATAATTAAGTTTAGACGGATGTTCTTAAGGAGTTTCGAAATATAATACTATAAATGTGATATCATAATAAAATTTTCTTAAAAAAAACTGTTAGTGAATTATGACAATTTCAAAAATATACGTAAATAGAACCGAAGATGCAGCCAAAACCTTACAATTTAACAACAAATTAATAACAATAATATGTTATTTAACAAGAAGGAGATTGAAAGAGACAGTGATTGAGACAAATGAATAAATTGACAAAAACGCCCTCAGCCACAGCAAGCAATTACTTGCAACACCGCCGGAAATTTCAAATTCCGGACTACAAACCCCCACGCGCCGCCAGGGACCGTCTAAACCACCTCAACTAACACCATCAACAGTCAACAATTAAAAAACCTCATATTGTGCAGCCGAAGGAGACGAAGAAGAAGCAAATGAAGGAGACGAGCGCCACAGATTCGACGGCGGATACGACGGACCACACGACGTCATCGATTCCTGGAAGCCGCACGCTCTGGCGCCAGCTCCAAATCCAGCTCGCCGGCGTCAAATTCGAGGCGAAGAAGTACCTAGGCCACCGGAAAAATGACGTCGGGAAGGATATTCCGGCGTCGAGCCACCGGAAAGCCATATCAGAATTGAGAGGCTCCGTCGATTAGGTCGGTGCTGCGAATGACCTAACAGCTGGAGACGATAGTGAAAATGAATATAAAGGACCACGGATTCATCTGGACCGTTCATCTCATCATGATTATAATTGCTCAATCTGGACCGTTGGATGAGATTTGAACTGCCCGAGGAACCGCCGTAATTAAGGGTAAATAATAATTTTATGCCTTAAATAGAGTATTTAATTAAAACAAGGACACAACGGCAATTATTATTCAAGAAGAAGTTAAATAAATAATCGGCATTTATGTGATTTAAATATTTTTCATCTTATTGAAATTATTTCAAAAAATAAATAAATCTTAAAAAATACTCAATTTTGAATTTTTTTAGGGTGTGTTTGTTTGGAGATTATAAAATTCATTCAATTTTTTTCCTCTAAAAATATCAAATCAAAAATCTATTTTTTATTTTTTATATTATACTAAAAATTAATTTTACATTCAAAATATCACATCAACATTCATTTATATCACATCATGTAATTATTCAAATTCAAATCCCAACTCAAAATCCAAACCCCAAAACAAACACATCCTTAGTGATTTTTAGGAACGGTCTTTTTCGACTTGGCCCGGCCCGATTGTGACGCGGTTTGTCATTTCTGGGAAAATTAAAAAATATTCCGTCAGGCAATTTGAAATTTCCCTCTATGTCATTTCCATTTTAAATTTCAAATTATAGTCAGAATACATTATTTTTTAAAATATATAATTGGAATCAACAAGCTAATTAAACTTTTTTTTTTTAATAATTTGGAATTTATTAAATTCTACTAATATAATAAATTGGTGATATAAAGGATGACATATGCTTCGACACCACAGATCAAGGAATACATAATGGTATTTGTTTTTTTAGTAACTTATATTTATTGAGTTTATATAAAGTGTTCGCTCAAATTTGTAATCAACTGGTTGGTGGATTAGTGGGTTACGATTTTAAAAAATAAAATAAATTATTTATTCTTTTAAAGCAAAACAAGTCGACTATAAATATTACTTATAAATAAAAAAAATTATATATAATACATCTTTTGTTTTAATTCAAAGTATTTTTCTTATTATTTTTGTCTATTTTATTCAATATTATTAATTTTTTATTTTAATAAAAATAATTGTATATTAACAACAAAGTAACTTTAATTTTTATAATTATTTTTGGTATTTTTACAATTACTTTGTAAAAATGAATCGAAATAAAAGAATCAATTTTGTTAGGTTTGTGTTTGATTTTAAATTAATAATATTTTAATTTAATATTTTATTAAAAAATTAATATTATTAAAATCACATTCAATAATAAAAATTTAACTTCAAATACAACGTAAATAATAATTAAATGTCTAAAAATGCTCATAAATATTTGGGTTTAGTCCGATGAGATGGCTTAATTGGGTCCGGTCTTGATGGGTCGGGTATCAAAATTCGGGTTACATGGATCTTTCTACTCCAAACCCATTTCCGATAGGGGTTTGTGTTGATTGGAAGAGCCCAAACCCTCAACAAGATTTGGATTTGGATGAATTCAGTTCAGCAGCAAAAAGGAATCCCTAGATTGATTTGTGCTGGATCTTCGGATGGCTTGGAGGCAGCTGCAGTCGTTGTGCAGGAGGTCGTTGTCTGCAACTTCTGTTTATGTATCCCAGTCTGCGAGTTTCTCCTCCAAAGCTAATTCTTATCTGGGTAAGGTTTTTGATCGCTTTTTCGTCTGTATGATTTCCTGATTGCTTATTGCTTTATGCATTCGAGGGGTTATTTTGGGGGGAAGTGATGAAATGCGTGTGAATGAATGTTTTAATGGTGACAGTGAAGGTTGGAATACCCGAGTTTTTGAATGGAGTCGGGAAAGGATTGGAGAGTCATGTGGAGAAGCTGGAATCTGAAATTGGTGACATCCAGAAGCTTCTGGTAACTAGAACTTTGAAGCTGAAGAGACTCGGCATACCCTGCAAAGATGTAAGAATCTGTGTGAACTGTTGATTGAATTCGCAAATTTTTTAAATTGATTTTCTTTTCTTTTGTGACAATGAGTTGCAGTTGTTGGTTTGGAGCTATGTACATGTAGATATGCATTGATTTACTTTCTGAAAAGAAAATCAAAAAGTGTGTGATTTTCATAGGCAAGGGAAGAGATTGTGTTATTTAATTTGGATTTCATAGGTTTAATTGGAATAGTGTGTGATTTTCTGCCTCATTCTTGTTTCTCTGTCTGAGTAAATTGCATCATGAATGATGATTTGTTCTGTCTAGCTGATGTTTCTTTGCAGTTACCCTGTCGATTTATGCCATGTCCTTTTCATTGTGTTTGGTGAATGGTGGAGGGCAAGTGCTTGTGTTTGGAAAGTTTGATTTATTGTTCATTCAGATGGTGAATTCCTTGTGTTTCTTGGCATTATTTTTGAATTTGTTGAAATTACCGCATGAGAAGTTACGCCCAAAACCAAGGTTGTGTGAGAAATGACATCTGACCAATGTGGTTTTAGACTTTCTAAGTGATTGTGTTAGTGGTTATTGCTTTACCCTCATCATTCCGCAACCCAAAATTCCAAATAAGAGATTTGAGTTTAGGAATAGTAAACATTTGAATCGAACTAGTGTTTTCATGTGATATACATAGATGTTAGATGTTATGTTTTGAATGAAAATTTGAATTTTTTTCCCCCTTTTAATATATTAAAAGTATTAGATGTTTGATTTGATAGTCTTCGGAAGAAAATATTTGATGAATAGATAAGAGTCCAAAATCAGACCTTAAAGAAACAAAAGATCAATAAGGAGTTAGTAAGCTCATTGACTTGAGTTCTCCTCCACTGGTTTTTATGCAGATGATACTGTATTATTTTTTCATAACATCTTTGATTAATTTAGTGTTTCTGAAAATGCAACTAGAATCAAGTAGGGTGATGCTTTTGCATTTTGAACACCGAATATATGAATTGGCAATAGAATGTGTCATGGAAGGTGTAATGCTCATTTTAGCCCTATGCGCTTTAGCTTAAAATCAGTTCTAACATCTCACACGTTTCCATAAGGGTGTCAATGAATGAATTGTTCAATAATTTCTTGAAAATTCATTTGTGTTTGTATATTAGATATAAATTACTTAACTCCAACTAAGCCAACAATTGTTCACTGAATTGATCTTGATTAAGTGAAAGGGAATATTTTGATTCACTCTTTTTTTAAGACATTGCCATATAGTTTAAATTTTCAATAGTAAAATCTTATCAACTTATTGTAGCAAATACTAGTCGATTATAAGAAAAGCTTGCTTATTAACATTAGCCTTGTAGATCAACCTACTTGTGTTATTATTCATAGATGCTTAACACATAAAGCCCTATAATAACACAAACACAAATATTGACAAGCATTTTGCTATCAAAACATTATGCTATGTTTGTTGATTGACACCCCTAGGAATTAGTGTAGAGTCTTTCCTAATTTCTCCATGTTTATGATATGGTTATAGGTTATAGATGTTACCAAGTTTCTGAATTTTCAGTTTACATATCATGCCCCTTTCCTACTTGCACAAAATGCTTAACTTTTTCGCAGAAGGGTTGGTTTGGAATGAATACCGGGAAAGAAATGTTGGAGATTGAACCAATGTAGAAAATGAACTCTGGTTTTCCATAAGTGAAGTTTTTAAATGTAATTTTATCACATGTTACCTCATACAACAACTTGGATCTGTTTAGCCTTGCAGGGTGATGGCATACTTAAGTTCTTTAATTATTATATTTTCATTTCTACAGCGGAAACTCATTCTGAAGTATGCCCACAAGTACCGGCTCGGGTTATGGAGACCTCGGGCATTGCCCAAAAAATCTTGACTTCAACTTGGCGAGGTGATACAGATAAGGTTCTGATCGAAGCCATCCATCTCTTGCGAATGATGCACTACGAATCCTGGTTTGTGTATTCTGGCATCTGCATCTTTGTTAGAACTTATGCGATGACACTAGATTAAGTACTTGTTGCCATTTTCCTAGCTTCTACCGGTTAATCTACGTCGCATGCAAAAATAGATAGCATTAATTTTTACTTCTGCATAATTTTGCCAGAGTGAATTTTAAAAACTGACACTTTTATGGCAATTTTCAGCTTTAGTAGTGATTAGTTTTCTTTAGAAAATGATGACTACTTGATGTTCCCTAATGGTAAGTAAACATACATAGGAAATAGGTGTTTGATGCGATGGATATGATATTATAAATAGAAAATACATTTTGAAATTTTCGATATAATGCCTTTTTAGAAAGAGAATGTTTGATGAACAGTGAGAATAAATTTGAAACCATTAGTAAAGGAGATCTCCATATATATAGAAAATGTTATAAATAGCAAATATGTATTTAACGAGATAGTTTTTTTGGAAGAAATCAATGACTTCTTTTTTTTTCCTCTTAAGTTTTGTTCTTGCAATGAAGTGCAATTTTTTGGGGCCATTGTTGATTTCATAGAGTTTTTTGGGCATTCTTCATTGTCCAAGAATCATATTCCAAATTGTTGTTTTTAGTACAAATCTTTCTATTATTCTTAAAAATCTAATTTTATATTTAAAATATTACATGAATATTTATTTATATCGTATATTATTATTATTATTATTCAAATTCAAAATTTTTATAGTTCAAATCTAAAATTCAAAATCTAAACTCCCGAACAAACACACCATAAGTAGTTTAAGTTTGTATATTACTCCCTCCGTCTATGTATTATGGGGTAAAGCGTAACTAGTAAGTAAAAAAAAGTGTATTGATAAAAATTATTATTGTATAATAAAAATAATTGTTGATTACCATTAAGATAACTAAATAGTTTAATTAAGATTAAAAAAATTAAAAATTTAAAATAAAATTAAAGTGTATAATTATATTTAAAAAAATAATTGACAAATTATATGGGACAGACAAATTATGTGAGACTGAGGGAATACTAATTTGATGCTTATTACTAGTTTGTATATTACATTAACCTAAACTAAACAAACAATACTGTAGGTTCATTAATATAATCTTTGATGAAAGCAGCCAATCTATGTTAATTTTACAATTGCTATAAATTACATAAAATGGTAGTTTGTGTGTTGATAAAATAAAATAAAATAATAAATAAATAGATAATAGTAAATAATATTGGGAGAAATTAAGGCACACGTGGTGACGTGGACGTGCGTACACCCAGAATTAAAAGTGGGGCCCACAATTTTGAATGCCGTCTGGGACATAATTTCGTGCTGTGGATTCTTTTGTCTTCAATATCTCGCTCAATAAGTATAGCTATAGCCTATAACTATATTTTTGTAAAATTTGATATTCTTTTCATCTCATTATCAAAAAATATGTTAAACATTTTATTATTTTAGACCGTCTGTTAAAAATATTTTCGTATATTTAGTATAATAGTTTTTTTTTTTCGAAAAAAAAAAAAAATGTACCAACTATTTTAATTTATGTACACAAATGCCACTGTGACTCAGCATATTTCTTATATTACAAATAATTAAAAAAATATATTACTATTCGAGTCCTAACTCAATGTACTCTCCCCATCTTACAAGAAGTGTTGTTGTTTTTTTTTTTTTTTTTTTTTTTTTTTTTTTTCATTTATGTTACAATTTACAATATATTACTATTATATAAATATCATTACTGTTATATTATACAATATTAAATAGGGTATTTTTATCATTTTTACTACAGACGAATATAATATTTTCTTTGTCTCGGAACTATATTATTTTTGTTGGACACGAAATTTAAAAAATATTTGTATTATATTGGTAGTGGATAAAAATATGAGTAAAAATTTCTTATGCTATTTTGAGTGTGTTAGTGTAAAAAGTAATATTTTATCTCATAAAATATCACATTGAATTACGATTTTAACTACAATTAAACTACAAATCAAACACACTATATCTACAATAATGTTATACCATTTAATCATTCAATTCTTTAGATATTAATATACCATTTGATCTTTTCTTACAATATTAACCACATGTCTCTTTGTTTATTTATTTATGGTATTTCCTATAAAAGCACAAATGGATATATACTTAGTGATATCTGAACAAGAAAGAAAATACTTAAAAATAAATAAATACTTAAAAGTCGAGCTATAAATAAATGAATGGGTATGGTTTTAGGAACATGCCTCCAATTTCATTCTTTCAATCTTTATTTTATTAAAATAAAAAGGTTTATAGATGTTTTTTTTTTTTTTTTTTTCAATATCATATCAAATTATTATATTATTCTCATAAAATAACATATCAAATATCTATTTTTTTATTTTTCTTTTATTATTTTTTTACTTTTAAAATTTTAAAAATCTCTATCTAAATAAAGTCAAAGTAAACCATAATCGATTGTTTGGGTTGTTTGTGTTTGAGTTTGAGGTTATATATATATAGATAATATTTTGATAACGATATTTTGTGAAATAGAAAAATTCTATTGAAGATTATGCGACAGAAAAATGAAATTCTTGGTTTAAACTTAAAACCAAACAAACCCTTCGATACAACATTTATATAGATTAATAATTTATTATTTACATTTATATATATAAATATATATATTTGTATAGTGCAATATACAAAATATCTTCGCCAATATAGAAATCAATTCAATAATTTTGAGTGTCTTTAATTAATTTGTATTTTATGTTAAAATAGATATGGATTATAAGATTTTGTAAGAAAAAAATAATACTAGTATACTCCCTCCGTCCCATATCTATATAACAATTTACTTTTTGCACAGAGTTTTAGAAATATTAGTATTATATTGGGATAAAGTAGAAATAAATGTAAAAAAATTAAATTAACCCTATTAATATTGTATAATATAAAGGTAATTGTAAATTAAAAAGGTATTTATAATGTTAGGTAAATAGTACAATTACTTTAAAAAATGAAATGAATATTTTTGTTATAAGACAGACTAAAATGAAAAATGAATAAATTGTTAAGGGACGGCGATATATTTTTATATAAATTGAGTGGGTTATATTTGATAAGTTTCTTATATGATTGATCAATGGAATACTAATTTAATTGCTGTTAAATTAATTTTAATATGTAGTTTTGATTAACATCTGATATTACATGAAAAAAATATAAAAATAAAAATTGGAAGTGATTTGAAAGCTCACTAATTTAGATTCGTTCCGAAAATGGAATGAAAGAGGCCATAAAATATTTGGACAAACATCCCACACATGCCAACTACACTACAATAATATTTACTACAATAATATTTAACATTACACCTAAATGTCTTATCCAACTTCTTATCTTCAATTTTTATTTTTATTTTTTTTTTGATAATTTAAGTTATATACACATGAAATATTTATTGAAATTATATGTTTTTTTTTTTTTTAAAGAGAGAATTTTATAAAATTAGACAGTGCAAAAACTAATGTGTTGTTTGCTTGTGTTTTTACACTATTTTTTTGCAGTAACCAATTTACAATATTATATATATAAGGATATTACATTAATATTTATTTTTAATTCAAATACTACATTCAAAACCTATGATTTATTTAGATGTGTTTTGGTGATAACAAAATTTTGAATTGGAGATTACTTTATTTAAGAAATAATAATACAGGAAAAGAACACACTTTCTTACATGGAGTTTGATTTTGTATATTGATTTTGGCTTTAAGTTTTACTTTGAATGTGATTTTTTTTTTTTTTCATTTCAAAGCACGACCAAACAACCTTGAAATGATATAGTAAATAATTTACATCTTAAATCAACTAAATGCAATCTAAAAGTATTTGACTGCTATAGATTTTAATTTAGGTAAAAAAAAAAAAAAAATTGTAAATCCAAATCGAAATATATTTAGGGTCTGTTCCCTTAAACAAATTTTTTCAAATTTTACTATTTGAATTTTGTATTTTCTAAAAAAAAAAAATTTCACAAAACATCCAATCAAATATTATTTTAATATCAAATTCAAACCAATTTTTCCTAAACTCAACCATAAGAAATATACCCTTAAACAAATCCATTTATAAAATTGAAAAATGTTATTATATAAAAAATTAAATAACATTCCAACCCACCAAAAATTCACAAAAAAAAATACAAAAACAAACACCCCAAGATTATTGTTGGGGGGGGGGGGGGGGGGGGGTAGCGGGCGTAGGGTAGAGGGGGTGAGGTGGGCTTTTCTTTCCCTTGGTGCAAACTCATCATTCATCACCATCCATCATGCTCACATGAATGCATGTGCCCAATTAATACACTCATTTGTCTCTATATGCCCTATTACACATAAATGGCATGTGATCCCAACCCCCCCTCCCCCTCACCCCACCCACCCCCTTACATTATATATATATATATATATATATATTATTACAAACCCCTAATCAATATTAGCCATTTTAACATATCAAAGACACACATTGGGATTGCCATTGGCATTGGCATTGGTAGACAAGACAAGAACACACACATGTTGTTTACATTTGTTAGAGTGGTCCTTTAATTTGATCATATATACATATATATGCATAAATACTTATAACTTGCCTTAGCCACAATGCCCCAACTAGGGCAGGGCAGGTGGTGTCTTGTGGGGCTGCCCCGATAAACGACGACGGCGACCTCGCTCGCGCTGTCGCTATCTACAAGAGATCGACACTCGGACGGTGATGACGATGCCCCCCCGCCTCACTTGGAATCGGATCGCCACACGTGTTCCTCATTCTACTCATCTCTCCCTTTCACTCATTCAAAAACATAATGATAATAACAACAACAACAACGATAATAATGACGATATAAGTTTGCAATACTAATCGAAATCTTGAGCCCTATGGGAAAAAAAAAAAAAAAAAAAAAAAAAAAAAACAAAATCCCCATTTTGTAAAATTGTTTGATGACAAACAATCCAATTACAAAGTTGTATGTAGAAGCCCCAAAGTAAATGAAATGATCCTCAAGCAACTATTAGTTTACATTTTTCTTGATTTATACATCAAGAAAAAAATAATAAGAAGAAATGGGAAGAGCTTTGCTTGTAAAAAAGAGATGAAAAATTCAAAAGAAGCAACAATCACATGTGATGTGGAATGAGATCTAAGTCATTCTAATTCCAAGAATGGTAGCAAAGGGAAGTTTTTGGGAAGCCAATAAATAATTACATAAAAAGGAAAAAGGAAAAGGGCATTTTCTTGAATTAGAGCCATTTCTGTAATATTTATTTATATTTTAGGGATGCAAACAAATGAGTGGTATGGAAAAGCTAAAGCATATCTGATTATGAAAAGAGGAAATGTATGAATCTTTAGCAGCCATCCCACATGTGCCATTAGTCATTGGTTGGCCACACCCTACCCTTCCCCCCCACCCCCCAAAATAATAATAATAATAATAACTTTGGTTTTAGTCTTTTTAATTTTAATGATGTGGGCTTCCCTAAGTACTATCCTAAATCCTAAGTACTCATTCACTCACTACTTTCTACTTTTTATTATTTCTTGATGCCAAATTTTGGATCACCTAAATTTTACTTGTCTTCTTGTCTCTCACCAATATACAAACATAACATGTATTGATTAGTATATTGTATAGTGATTATGTATTGATGAAAAAGGGGAAGAGAGGGTTCATCCCCCTTTCTTCTTTCTTGATTGTTTTCCATGTTCTCTTCCATGTGATGCCTCCCTTTGTATATTTTTCTATATGTATATATATATATATATATTTATATAAGTAATTATAATATATATATATATATATAGAGAGAGAGAGAGAGAGAGAGATTTTGTCACAAAACATATGATTTGGCAGTGTAATTAATGGGATGCATGACAGTGTCACACCTAATTGTAATGGTGATCATGCCTATGCATTTTGCACATATTATTATTATTGTTATTATCATTTTTATTTTCAGTAAATATAATATAAAAAATTAAAGATTAATAGATATAAAACCTATTTTTCAAGAAAAAATAAGTGAGAATAAATAAATAAATGTTTACATTTTATTTCATCTCAATACTAATAAAATTTTAGTATTAAATTTTAATGAGAAAAAAATCCAATAAGATATTTTCCAAGCAATATATTACCTCTATATGTTACTTTGTACTTCATTGTAGTTCGTATACAATACATTTTTTTAGAAAAATATATTATCTTTATAACAAAATATTATATTCAAATATTATTTAAATCAAATCGGTAAAAAAAATATCTTTTTGGTGATAATTTGCTATTTTGAATGTCTCATGTTTTTTTATTACTTTTCTTTATTTAGATATTAACATCTTACCGTTATAAATATAATTTATTTTTACTTTACAAAAATATTTTTTAAAAAAATATAAGAATAAAATTATTCAAAAATATATACTACTACTTAAAACTATGCTAACTTAGTCACTTTTTAAAATATTCATATTTTCAAAATACATCATATTAAATACTCCCTCCGTTGCGAGGGATGAACCCTTTTATTAGGGACAGTTTTTTAGATAGCGTAAATTAGCAAGTTATTAATAATAAATTACGATATTAATTTATTATTTTTTATATGAATAATATTGTTGGTATTTTAAAAAAATTTATAATTATATCTCAAAAAAATACATGCAATATGACTATTATTTTATAGATAATAAAATTTTATATAATATAAATAAATAAATAAATAAATAAGGAGTTTTAAAGATAGATAAAAAATTATGTTAATTGAGTTGAGAAATAGAAATAAATGAGTTTTGAGTGCGTCCTACGTACAAGACGTTACAAATTTAATTAAATTGATTTATATTTGTTAAATATATTTAAAATTGATAAAATTACAAAAAATGAAAAGAAATCATCTTTTGTGGAACATACAGAAAAGAAAAATGAGTCATGTGTGGCGGGACGAAGTGAGTATATTTTTATTCTAACATCAAATTTAAATATCAATTTTTTTATTTTATTTTATTTTTCAAAACTTCAGATTTCTATATACCTGAGCCTAAATCAGAACTAAAACATAGAAAAGAAGTAAAACCAAATGAGTGCTACATAATGAATGTGGATGTTAAAAGACCTCATAATTAACAACCAGACAAAATATATCGATCTATAAATAATATAAAATTCTATTTAAAGGCGTGCATTTTGTGCTTTGGTTTTATTTTTTAAATAAAAAAATATACAATTTAATATTTTAAAAAATAAAAAATAAAAATTGAATCGTTGAAAAAATAAAATACAAAAAATGCACGCCTTAATCTATTAGGATAAAAAATCCCCTTGTTCTGTTATTTATATTTTTATAGTATTATTTAAATTAAAATACAGTATTGAATTTAATTATTCTAAAACAACTTAAAATATCAAATATGAAAGCCGTGATTATCATGACTTAAAACAGCATTATTATCACCATATAATTAAACATTAGTTTACACAAATCTTAAAAGTCAATCTAACATATAAGAAGCTGACATTAAACTAAATTAGGGAAACGAAAAAGCATAGTTAGTGGGAATCACATGAAATGGTTACATTATTATTGCTTGGCAATTTTAAATATATAATAAAATAATGAATAAAATAATCCATCATGTATAAATATAAATGTAAAATGAAGACATACAAAAGTGAGAATAATTACTCATTTAAGAATAAAATAAATGAGAGAGCGGCGGCGAAAAAATTACATTATAATATTAAGATGCTATTATATAATAATAATATTGAAATAAACCTTCGCAATTATTAATATAAGCTTTTAATTAAAAAATTTCACATAAAAAATATATATAATTCCCAAAAAAAAATAAAAAAACTAAGCCGAGCTAGTCGCGATCGGCTACCGAGGTGCCGGCGGCGGCGGCGGTGGTGGAGGCGGAGGCGCCGCCATTTAGTAGGCCGGTTAGGTAAGTCATAGCTTTGACCTGCATTTCCAAAGCGGCGATGTAATCGGTCGTCTCTTCTAGAAGATTCGGGAGCGAGAGTTTCCGGCAGCCGGGAACTAATCGGCTCAGGACTTTAACTTTCCTCTGCAGCGGCGGGAGTTTCTTCTGAGGCGCCGGTTTTTTAGTCCTTGAATCGGCGGCGGCCGGTTTAGCGGCTTTCCGGTGGCGCTTATTGATGTGAGCGAGGCGGAGGCGGAGGCGGCCCGTGAGAATGGCCCGACTCCAGCGGGTCTTACCCCGGGCGGAGACGGCCAGCACTTTATCGGCGGCGTCGCGGATGGCGCGGCCGGTGGAGTCGACGGAGTCGGGGCGGCGGAGGTGGCGGATGGCGTCGACGAGCTTCGAGGAGTAGATCTGTCGCTCGGCTTCCGTCCGCCACCGCGGCGGACCCGATTCGGCGGTGGTTCGGGGCGGGTATTCGGACCCAATTTTTCTCCGCTTGCGGGTAGGGTTAGAATTCGCATCAGGATTCAGCAAATCCGCCATAACCAGAAATCAAACTTCCTTCCTTCCTTCCTTCCGAATTTTCAAATTCCAGATTCAGAAATCTCACCTACACAAATCCAAAATCAATAATCGACGAGCAACCACAAAACGCAGAGACATAAAAATAAACAAACAAACAAACACAAAAAGCGATCGAATCAATACCTGATCAATAATTCGAGTCAGAAATCACGTAAGAAAGATTGAAAACAGACGATTTGGGATTGGAGGGGGAGGGAAGTGAAAAGGCAGAGGTATTTAGGGCAGGATGTGATGAAGAGCTGCAAATGAAATAGAAACGAGAAAATGGGAAGGTAGTGGAGCACTAGTGGGGGTGGGGGTGGGGGTGGGGGTAGGGTGGAGGGGGTCTGGGGGGGGCGCCCGGAAGAAACGACAACACGCGTCATGTGGTTGCTATTCAGCAAATTAATTACGCTCGGGACAAATAAATAAATAAATAATAATAATAATAATAATAATAATAATAATAATAATGCCCTATTTGCCTCTCTCTCTCTCGTTTTCATGTGCCGAGGTAATTACAAAAGTGATTTATTTTGAACTTTTTCATATACTATAAATTACATATACAAAATATTAAAATAACAATTATTATATTTAAATCCAGAGGCTTTACTTAAATAAAAAAGTTTTTATTTTTCTGAAAATTTAGAAATAATAAAAATTAGTATTGAGTAGATATTTTCTAAGAAAAAAAAAGTAGTATTAAAATTCCAAACTTTATTGTATAAATAAAGTCTATGGTATGTTTAAATGAAAAACAAACACACATAATTATCAAACATAAAAGTTCCATATTATTAATTGTTAATAATAATTTTTTAAAAAAGAATCAAGTTAAATATATTTTCTTCGCAAAATATAATATTAATACTATAAATGGAGCAAAAACAACACACAAATCTCTAATATATAGTCTATTATTTTGAAAATATATTTTTTTAAGTGGTTTGAATATAGGGTTTGTTCATTTCTAGTTTTAGTTTTTATTATTTAAATTTTATATTTTTTGAAAGAAAAAAAGTTATTATAAATATTACATTTAATATTATTTGAATAAAAAATTCAAAACCTCAAATCTAATTCAAAACAAAAAAGAAACGTACCAATAATTTTTTTTGTGAGAAATAAATTTATATTTTTATAAAAAATCATTGCATAGTAAAAAAGAATAATAAAAGAATCAAACTTCAAAATTATAAGATAAATGATTTGTTCACTCAAAATTTTTTTATATATGATTCCCGATGAATAATAATAAGAAATACAATGAATACATACATTTATATAAAATAAATAATATATATTTCATTCTCTTACAAAATATCAATAATTTGATACAAAATATTATTTTTTATCTTATCGACACAATTCTTTATACTTTATATATAAAAAATAATAATTTAAAATTTAAATTAAAACACTAAACAAACACATAATTTAATTAAATTTTAATATATTTCGTCATATTTATATAAAAAGAAATGTAAAATGATCTGATACAAAACATGTATACTTTTGCAATAAAATCAAGGGTGTATTTATTTGTGAGATTTCGATTTTGAGTTTTGGTATTGAATAGTAAAATTTTGAATTGAAATTGTTGTTTGATGTGATATAAATATGTGTTAACGTGGTATTTTGAATGTAAAATTTAATTTTAGTATAATATAATAAATAAAAATTAGGTGATTGATTTGATATTTTTGGAGAAAAAAAAATTATTGAATTAGTAAAATCAAAATAAAAATTGCAAGTAAACACATCCTTGGTGATTATTTTTAATTTTTTATTATATATATTATTTTATCTAACAAAATACTATATTCAAGTCACACACTAAAAAAAAAAAAAACCACCAAGTAGGTGTAAAAATGCCCTAGTATGTATGAAAAATGAAAATTCAAGTATTAGTAAAGAATATGGTTCACTTAAATCAACATAAATCTTCAATATGATCTAACAAATAAGAGTTGGATGGATCATGTTTAATTGACGGTTGAGATTGTATTTAGGAGTTCGGCGTTATCCGTTTGCAAAAGGATGATATAATTAATCAAATAATTAATTAATTAAATAGATTAAATTAAGAAGAGAATAATAATTAGTTGAGGGAGAGAGAGGAAGGACACATTAACATGTCTTGCTTATAAAGGGAACAAGAAATGAATGGTTAAGCAAAATGTCAACCTAAACTCTTGTTATAGATTCCTTCTTTATTTTTATTTTCTTAATCTTTAATCTTATATTATTATTATTATTATTATTATTACATACATGGGTGGGTGGGTGGGTGGGATGATGGCTAAAGCATGCATGTGTTTTTAATCTCTACATCCAAAATGTGACGATGAATTCATTTATCCAAATACATTGTAATTTCAACACAATATAATATACTCCCTTCGTCCGGAACTATAGTCTTGGTTGTGTTGGGCACGAGATTTAAAGAATATTGATATTATATTGACAGTCGGTAAAAAATATAGGTAAAAGTCTCTCTAATTTTATTTATTTTTAATTAATGTATTAATTTGATAAAATCAATGGTACATACTTGACCTAACTGTTGCCTATATATACCACCAATTCATAGTACTGTCGTGTTAACGTATCTCTTTTGCTAAGATCGGTTGTCTCATTTGTTGTATTTTACTATATACTAATGCTAAAAATAATTCAAATAAACTAAAAATTGCTAAAGATGTATACTCCATCTGCCCCATTTTAAATGGACTTTTTTAAGTTTTGTAATAGATTAAAAAATAATAGTATTTTATTGGTTAATTAAAGTGTGTAAGAAATTTTGATATTTTTACCCTTTGATTTTATAAAGTAATTGTATATATAAGGATATGTTTGTAATTTAAATAAAAATTAAAAATATTTTAGTATTAATATATAATTATTTTTACTAAAAAAAATATAATTTTGAGTGAGACAGATGAAATGATATAATAATACTTTGTTTAAAAATATAAATATGAATAATACTACAAAAAATAAATTAAAAGATTAATAAAGGAAACCGTACAATTTTCAACACATAAATCAAACTATTTCGGCATATTAATTAATGTGTTCTTTTAAAAAAAAATTATTAATATATTATACACATTTATTATTTTTATTTTCTTTACACAATTTCAAGTATTTTATATAAAAAAAATTTCCTTCAAATTGTTTGTTTGGATATTTTTTATTTTTTCGAAACTTTTTTTACTATTTATAAAAAAATCAAAACATATACTTTTATTTTATATATTATACTAAAAATTAATTTTATATCAATATTTATTTATATAACACTAAACAACCATTACAATTTATTCAAAATACAAATTGAAAATTCAACCTCAAACTAAGACAAGTGAATAGTACTAATATATTTTATTTTTACCAGCACGTGTTATTTATGTATTCATGTACTCTCACACTGAAATTTGAAACCAACCCAAAATATCTATCTTTAACTACACCACACATAAACACTCTATTTATATACATTTTTCAAATAACCTTTTTATACTATTTTTTACCGTAATTTTCTTTTTTAAAAAATATATATTATATCAAATAATTATATTATTTCATAAAGCATTACATTCAATATTAAATTTCTATTATTTTCAAAAAAGAAATTCAAAACTTCAAGTTTAAATGAAACAAAAATTATTCCACAACATATTAAATTATTTAAACAAATTAGAGTCAAAATAAAAAAATGGCATGAGCTGCTGCATGTCCCCTTATCTTGTCTTGCAAGGCCAACATCCCAAAACAAAAAAGATATATTAAAAATTAAACAAAAGATAAATTAAAATTAAATACTACTCAGTCCATTCAAATGTATTTCTTGATAATTGTTTTTCAACAAAAATAATAAATAAAGCCCACAAACAAGTTGATGTTAAATAAAATATTATAAGAAAATTAATTATTAATAACAAATCCCCAAAAAGGAAAAAAAGTTGAAAAAAAAATAAAGTGGGTTTTGGCAGCACTAATTGGCTAAGTGATGGGGCCAATTGAAAAATAAATAAATAAATAAATAAAATTGTTTGGGTAGAGAGAGAAAGCAATGATTAGTGTGGGTGGTCATCAAAATAAAATAAAATAAAAATAAAAGGGGTTGTAAAGAAAACGAATGCATGTGGTTGTTTTCATGGCACTTTCCATCACTTCTGGCCTTTCCTTTGTTTTTATTTATTAATTATTATCATAAATAAATAAATAAAATAAAATAAATTATTGCAGGGTTTTGCAGTGTCGTGGATCCACTTTTCTTGGATGTATTTTTGTTTTCTAATTATATTATTCTTTTTTTTTTTTGATAAGGATGTAGAATAAATTTTGTTGGGGGAAAATATATATATATTTTTAAATTTTCTAATTATATGAGTAATTGGTTCACAGGAAATGATTCTGTATTTAGACTTTGTTTTAAAATAATTATTGGATTGGCTGTTTTCGTCCTATATTATGTATAGATTATTATTATTATTATTATTATTAAATCTTTAATTTTTGGACACTATTCTATTCAATATTTCCTATTAAAATATGAATAATTAATTATATTAAAAAACATATGATAATTAAGAGAGGATTCTTTAATATGCTTCATTTACACCCTTATACACACACATATATATGAATCTAATATAAACATTTAATTTATTGAGATTTAAATGTATGATTCAAATACTTGTATAAATCACAAAACATATTTCTATAAATTATGATGTAGTTTACATGAGACTTATAAAGTATGAATTTTTCTTCTAATGTTTTAATTACTTGATTTGCACCCAAATACTATAGATCACAATATATATATTTTATAGAATACTATACATACTTTTTTAGAATATAAATTTGAAAACTAAATATACAAATTCATATTAAATTTTTACTAATATACTTTTTAATTTCTTACTAATTATATTTTACCTAAATTCTCGTATTTACAATAACACGCTCAAATTACCTAGGACGGAGGGAATAATAGTTAGCTTATGTCATAGTCAAAGAATGTGTCTATAGTTGAATTCGGTATAAATAGTACGCTCATATAATACAATTACATACTTTTATTTAACATTGCATAATCAACCATGCATTATCCTTCAAAATTTTCTTTAAAATTATGTAATAAATTTAAAGTACTTATTTTTTTTATTTAATATATTATATAAAAATAATAATTTTTCGTTAAAAATATTATCTATCTTACATCAAATTTGATTTAATTCAAGTTTTCACTATTTTCAAATATAAATTCAAATCTAATCTTGAAGGAGTTGATATTCAATTAATTAATAATGTTGCATACAGCAGCACGTATGTAAATAGTATTTTTATTATATAGCATGTAAAGTACAAACTAACATGCTTTAGAAATTAATTTAAATTAATATATATATATATATATATATGTGTAATTAATCAGAGGTGCTTAACCAACCAGACTGACTTCCTAAAGTAATCTTATACGGATATAGTGAACCCTAATTGTCAGACAAATCGAACCACATATAAATTAAATACATATATATCCATTTGTCTCATTTCTCACAACAATTATGTTATTACCTAAGACAAATTAAATTGATATTACATGTGTTATCCATCTAAGCACACACACATACACAAAGTAGACTTTATATTTGATAAATAAAATAAATTCTAAATCGAATTTCATCCCGAATCCGTTTAAATCAACAATAATAAAAATTAATATTATATATTTATAAGATAATTATCATATTACTTAAATTTCTTATTTTATACTACTATTAAAAGCATATCATATGATCTATAATTGTCCTTATATATTGACAATATTAATATAAGTATTTATTATTTCATATAAAAATATCAAAAAATCCTTTGAATATGTATTCCTTATTAGATTAGATGTCTCCCAAGGATGGCCTGGTAGTGCAGGGAGTTCGAATCCCTGACACCTCAAGTCACCTGTGGCCGCGGTTTCCATGTCGTCCAAAAAATAAACAATTGGTTTAAGTTAGTGTAATTAGTTTGATACGATCTTTTGTAAAAAAAAATATATTTCAAAATATTAGTAATTGACAATAATTCTTTATAATGAATTAATGCATGAAAGCCCGTAGGCAGTGAGGCTGAAGCCCATTTCAATATTAAACAAAAGCTTCAAATAATAAAATTAATTTTCAATACTTATAAATAGTAATTGTATATTAATTTGTAGCCCAATCAATTAATTATATGCTGGTAAGAGTTGGAGTCAATTATTAGTTAAGTTGCACCACCTCCAAAATAGATAGATCCTCCACCGCCGCCGCCGCCGCCACCGGCTCCGGTCATTCCTTCCATTAGAGCTGATCTCATCTCCTCCGACGGCCGCCAGTGGCGCTTCCTTTGGTTAATGAACCAATTGTTTATCTGCTTATGATCCAACCCCGTCATCTCCGCAAGCATTCCTTTCTCCTCTTCCTACATCGCATCGAATATATATATTTATATGTATGTATTTAGGTATATTGTTGGGAAATAATTTATTACGATAAAATCGAGCATGGTTTTGGCACGGGACTATAGCGCAACGGGCGCCAAAGTTTCGATCTTATTCATATATGGAATATTACCAAATTGATAAAAGGTAGCACTTATTCTTTAAACTCTATTTTGTATACATATTTATTAATAGTAATTTTTTTAAAAAAATATCAAATTAGATACCTGTTAAAATACTTTTCAAAACTATAATCTAAAGAGAGTCTAGTGTTTTAAACTTATTTTCACACTATTCAATGGATCTATTAAACTCTATTTTATATATACATACTTTCCAAAGATTTAATTACTACTAAGGATCTCATTTACTATTTTGGATGTATATTTAATATTAATTATTATATCAAAATATAGTATAAATTAAAAAAAAAATTGCAAAAATACTTTTATCAGTGTCTTATAGTACTAATAAAATAACATTTGTATAAAAAATTATACAAATATAATGATATTTTTAATATTAAATATAATGACGCAAAAGGTAAACGTGACCATCAAAACATGATGGAGAAATTATTATTCATTAATATTAACTTTTTCAAAAATTATTGAATTCCTAAAAGGGTCTAGTGTTTCTAAACTTATTATTTTGTACTCTTTAATCTATCAATATAAGCGCGGATTCAATTAAAATTTAAAATCAAGATAGGGCGCGGCACGACGTAATTTTTACTACAACAATTGTATAGGACTTAAAAAAATGTTACCGTTGGATAAGGCCATCGGTAGTGTAAGTTCCACCACTGTAATAAGGCGAGTCGAGCATTGTTCGGAAGCTTTCCTTTCTTCCTTTTCTTGACAAATTCTTTCCTCAGACTGCTCAAATATCCGCAGTATTTCTCCATCAGCATTTCTTTTAGCTCTTGATCGCCGGCCACCTGGCGAGGATTACTACTGCTCGAATCTTGGCTTCTGGCCAGTGCTTCTTCCATTTCCGATGGACCGGAAACTGCATTGTCCGAGTAATGGCACAGTTAAGGTTAATTTTATCGAATGGAATGATCATAAATGTAAGAAACTAAATCACTTCCTACACAATAAAATTACTGACTGTTCGCAATAAATTACACTATTTTATGACCAATTGGTTTTAGGTTATGATGCCAAGATTCCCTTAGCTTATAAGGTGAACGGTCCTTCCATTCATGACATGATTTTAGGTTGGAAACTGGATATATCCTTCCTAATACTTTGGTAATTAATTATTAATAATATAAAAAATTCTATAATTTTTGTTTCTTTTAAATATATATGCTCAAAGAACAACCCTGGTCTTACAATTTGTTTTGTGATCTTGTAAGAAAAAATAATAACAAAAATAAATAATGCCATGATAAAAACGATAGAAGTTATTTTACTTTTAAGAAATAAAAAATTAACCACCCAATTTCTATGATTCCCTAAACCTAAAATGGATAAAATTCAAATTTAACGAGGGTTAGTTAGCATTAAAATGTAGCAGCACATCAAGCAAACCCTAATTGCAAATTATTCAACTTAGCAATATAATGAGCAATATCATGCATTTTTTTTTCTTTGTACAAGAATAAATTATGTTTTATTCCAGCAGAAATAAATTAAAAATGAATAAATAAAAGCAAAGCATAAACAATTCCAAAAACAGAAAAAAGAAGTTTGTGAGAAATGAAATGGAGATGGAAGCTGCAGAGGTACGTACCACCAGCTGCGGTGGTAGGAGGTAGGGTTTGTTTGCAGAGATGAGATAGCTGTGATTCAATGGTGGTCAAGAAATTTGTGGCCTCGTCGAATGGCTTTGACAGCTCCTCTTTGTACTTTATCAGAACCTCACAGTATGATTTCTTCCATATTCAACGCATGCAATGCAATGAATTAATAAACAAATTAATTGATCATTTCAATTGATATATTTTGGGGAAGATCATGGAAGAGATGGAGATGGAGATTGAGGATATTAGGGTAATAATGTTAAGAAATTGAGATTGAGGTGGAGGTGGAGGTGGAGGTGTCACCATAAATTCATCAAGTTCAGGATCAGTGCCAAGGTCGGTGGGGGTGGCTGTGGGGTGGTTTTCTTTGCTGATTTCTTCAAGGAGTGACGCCATTTCTGGTGGAGCTCCAACCTAGATTAATTCCACATACATATATAGTGTATGTGTTTGTGTGTGGAAACAATAAGTAACAGATGAACAATCATTGATCAACAATGGAGTACTGTGTTAGAGAGCAAAACATGAAAATCATGTGGTGGGGGAGTGAGAAATAACAAGAAGTGGTATAATATACATACATACATACATAGATTATTCATTGGTGGATTGATTAATGAATGAATCAAGAAAGAGAAGTACCTTTTGGCATTGGATGTAGGCAGAGAGCAATTTGGGATAGAAAGGGTGATTAGCAATCCGAGCTTTGATTACACCGTCTGACATCATCATCATCATCATCACTATCATATTAGTATTCTCCATGCATTCCCACTAATATATAGTATAATTGATTATTATCTGCTGCTGCTAAAAAAGTAATCTCCTTCCTTCTTCTCCTGTTGGTGTTGGTGTTGCTATTGCTACTGCAGCCATGATGGTGATGATCTGCTGATCCATTATCTATTTATGTCCACAGGAATTGAACAGGATGATGATGCTGATGAATTAGCAGTGATGGAGATCGAGGAGCTGAGGAATTACTATTTTATAATGTAATTGTAGCTATCTCTAGCTCTAGCTCTAGTTAACATATTACTATACTAATATAATTATGATATTCATGGATGGAGATATATATTATTTTGATTTGATTTGATTGAACAGTGCATGAAAAATATGCTTGACGAGGAATTGATGATAATATGTACTCCTATATATCAATGTATCTAACAGCTACCCCCTCCCCTCCCTGCACGGTATGTATGTATGTATGTATGTATGTATGCATGTATAGGTTACATCAATCAATTCTGTCAATCAATCAAATTCAATTCATGAATCACATGCAAACTAGTAATTTAATGAAAGAGAGAATTGGCAATTAATCGGCATGAATTCATTCATTAGTGCCAATGCCATTTGCCAACATACATACATATATATATATTCTTGAAAGACATGACAAAACACAACAGTAGCGTATATATGCTGATATGCATGATGTCCATCTGAAGACGACGACGACAGCAGAGCGCAGAAAAGCAAAGCAAAGACCATCTCCAGCTGAAACAGTGATTTTTAGAACCTTAGATTGATTGCTTCTCATTCCTTCATAGTTCATACAATACAATCAATTTTAATTTGTGGGGCAGGTAGCAGTACTAAATAAAAACAGCAAACACACGACTTCATACAGTGAGTGAGGGAGTGAGTGAACAATGATGCAGCAACAGCAGTAGCTGGCCTGGCTAGCTAGTGTTAGGAAATTAGCTAGACTTAAAAGTTGTAGGTTTTCGGGAAAGAACGACATATATAATACTAGTAATACAAGAGAAGCTAGAGGAGGACAGCACTACTGTAGACGACGACGACGACGACGACGACACACAGTCACTCACTCACTGAGTGATCAGCGATGCAGCAGCTATAGCTAGCTACCTAGATAGCAGGCACACGTTACGTTAAGTTCTTGATGATCATCCATCCATCCATCCATCTCTCAAATCTAATCAAATCTAATATGCCAAACAAACAGTAACATTCAGTACTATATATATATATATATATATATATAGCTTCCTTTTAATTGATTAATTAATTTGTGGGAATTGAATTGGATTGGTACTGATACTATAATTAACACACCTGACCAGACCAGACGAATCCTGCTGCTCTACAGTTCACTTCATCACTTCTTGTTCTGTGTGCTGTGCTGTCATCCACATGCATGCATGTATCCATCATTTCCATTTACATTTATATTTACTTTTACATTTAATTCAATTATGACCTAACCCTACAACTACAATTCACTCCTACTATTACTATGCACTCATATTCGTATTTTAAGACAACCTCACGTTCAACACTACTTGCCTAGATGGCTTTCCACTCTCAAGATTTGATTTTTTTTAATTAAATAATACTTCACTTCATGTAATATTTTATTATATGTAAAATTCAAATAATAATATAAAATATACTACTCAAAAGAAACAAATTCATTCTCTTGAGAAACGACAAGATTTTATTTTATTTTTTATTATTATTATTTTCTTTTGTCCATCGGAAAATAAAAAATTGGTTAAAATATATTGGAGTGTTGGTTTGTTTTATTTAATAATAATAATAAACACATTGTTAGGCTTACAATTAGAAAACTCTATTGAACTAATAAAGCGGCCATAACATACCAACTAATATGGCTTTAATAAATTGTTAATTACTAATGAGCCATCAGACACAATTAAAAAGAAAGTAACCAACATTAAACTAATTTGAACCAACCTTTAATAATTTTACTTTTTATATATAATTAAAAAAACATTTAAATGTTGAATATAATGTAACTAAATGATGCATGAATGAGACCTTTTTCTTTTTCTTTTTTTATAAAAGAGTTGGTGTTGATATAAAGTTGAAAAACTTGTCCAAAACAAGATATAAAATGATAAATTACTGTTAGAAATTTATCATTTTATTTTCAATTTCATTATAGAAAAATTTGAAGATAAATCGTGGTACAGTTGTTTTGAGATAAAGCATTATCTAAATACTCTACTAATTTCATAATGACATAATTTGTCTCAATATCTGCAACAAATTAAAAGAAGCTTTGGGTGGGGTTCTTTGTTATTGACAACTTTGGGCCAAGTTTTCCAATGGGCTTTCTCTCTCATCCACGCCCAAATAATATTTGTCTTTTTTGTCTATATAAATGCTCCTTGAACTAAAAGATTCCTGATCAATCCAAGTTGGTAAAACTGAAAAACAAATCACAATACATATGCTAAGATTAACAACAAAATGAGACAATTAGCAATTATATATATAATTGAATAAAAACCAAAAAGATATAAGAGAAAACGAAAATAACTTAATGTAATAATATACATAAAGATGATGTAAAAGTTTGCCCAAATGTTTGATTTTAAAAGAAATCTTGGAAATACCTGTGGACTGAGCTTGAAAACTGTACTGGCATGGCCTTCCTTCGGCTTCGGTATCACGGGTTTATTCCATATTTGGGGCGCAAATTGGAAATGATATCGCTGTAGTCTGCACTTGTCTTGCTTATGGTTTCATTCCAGATCATCGAAATATCTGTTTCAGTCGTTACAAGATTGTAGTCAGTCCGAATTGGGGGTTCACTCTTTCACTTTTGAAATCAACTATCAAAAAATTAGACATGGAAGTTAGATGTTTGCAATGGCATACCAGCTTTATCCGCAGATGAGAGGCACATGATGATGGTGTCGAATCTTGGGATTCTGGTCAAATTTTGCAAGTATTCAATGCCTAGGGCTGTTTCTTCCCTAAAAAAAAGAGACAACCCACAGATGGTTTTTCATTCGATTAAAGTTAAGATTGAGAGATTGTGTCTTACCTGAAAAATGTGGCAATGCACTTTATGATATCGACGAGTATTGGAGCGGATAATGCATTCTTGAAGATTCCAGGCAATGCAGATGGCGGTGTTACCTGTTGGAAAAGAGAGTTGATAGGAAAGTACGAAGGGAGGCAGTTAGTGAGTCGTTGCGTTAAAATGCTCGAGAATTCGATCAATACAAGTGTCGGCTATAATAATTAATTGGCATGATTTCCAACCTTTAAAAAGCGAGCCTGCAATTCACGGTCATCAGCAAGTCCTCTCCAAGTTACTTCAAATTGATAAGCTGAATTAGGTGGAGCAATGTTTTTAGCAGCTTCAGCTTTCGCAAGATTAGCTGCTTTTGCAGCAAGTTCTAGAACCGATGCCCTCAGCTCCTGCTTGCTAGTTTTGGCTTTCCCCTGTAGACAGTTTTAATGAAGGAATAAAATGGATAGAGTATAGAATAGTGCAGTATTATGATCGGGGCTTTCTTTTGCCATCATTACTTGAGAAAAGCTAATAGATCATATAGCCATGAATGCAGCAAGCATATTGGAACAAATGTGGCAAAGAAGGTTCCAACCATATGTCAAATAACAGACCTTGACTACAAAAAAGGAAAAAGAAAAATTATGTGCAATAAGATATTTCCTGACCGTCACATTTAAATCAGAAAGGTTTTTGGCATGTTCCTCTCTTGTCGTGCTTTAGATTCTATTCCTCAGATGCAGACAATATATAATTTATAATTCAAAACAATGTAAGTTAAGAATGAAAGTCCTAGCTCTCACAAGACAGAACAAGCAGTAATCATGTCAAGAAAGTAAGATCTTGTTTTCATACCTTTGCCATATTTGAACTTACAACAGCGTCAGAGTCATTTATTCTCGTATGATTTCTTTCGGTCTCCATGGATGTAGCTGCAGCAGCTTCTGCAATTTTATTACCCTGCCAAACAACATTTCAACTTTTGAAGCTTTCAAAAATAATATCAGTCATCATTGTAATCTTATGTATCATTCCATTCTATGGGATCAGCTTATGTGCACCAAACGTCCCCAATGTTCACTTATAAAGTATATACCAATATGAGACATATGATGCAATGCAAAGCAAAAGATTAAGCAAACACAAGTCAATCATATGGGACCTAACAGCAACATGCTACTTTGATTAACTGTATTCTTCCCTTTAAAATTGGTGTAAAAAGGAAAGAACTATAGAATTGTTTGTACATCAGACCTTGGTATCATCTTCGACAATTGTAGCCATTTTTCTAGCAGAACCCATTGAGACAGATTGGGGTGTCTGCACATGCTTGTTCTTTTCTGCCAATGCACCAGATGCTTTTCTCAAAACCTCCTAAATATGCAGGAGAAAACAAAATAATAATAATCAAAAGATAGCAAGTAGAATAGAACTACTGCTCAAAATCTACTTTAGAAATCAAAATAATATGATAAGAACAGGTTTGTTTAGTGGGAGTAATAAAATTCTGAATGGAAAATAGGTGGATGTGAAGTTTTGAAAAGAAAATAGATTTTTGATATGATATTTTAAATGAAAAAAAAAAAGTGTTGGATGTGATGGTTTTTTTTTTAATGAAATATCAAAACACAAGTTGAACACAAATAAACTTATAAATGCCTTGGATAGAAGTTCATGTGGTGAAGAAATTGTGAAGAAGAGAAGGATTCAAAAGAATAAAACAGATATGTGTATCTCCTTTAACTTGAAAAGCTACAGAGGCGAATAGGAAAAATTCTAGCTTCAGCTTATTCACACATTTCAATAATGGGATGCATAGTCAAATCATTAAAGCATTATTTACAAGTGAAAAAGTAAACTTAATGGCAAAATATGTAACTAAATTCTATCCTACAACCCGAGCATGCTCTAAGGGAGTGGGTGTACTTAACATGATAGGATTAGAATCTATAATTCCAAGTTAAGGGATTACTATATCTCACCTCTTGGATAGGATAGGATAATCAAATAAACTAATATACTAATCACAGATTTAAGGATAATTACATGCCTCAATCTATCCACTCCAATCACTTGCAGTAATCATACCTTAAAGGTACTAAATGCTCCCATGTTATGAGAGTTAATAAATCCCAAAAGTTCATCTCAAAAGTATCAAATGCAATATTATCATATTGGACAAGTAGTATGATCGACAACTTTATATAACAAGCTTGGTTGGATCCACGGAAGCACGTCCTTGGAAATTAACTCGCAGTCTCACGTATTGACAAGCTTACCCACTTCATCTCCATAAGCCCCTTAATCACCTTCTGACATATCTCTCATAGCCTCTCATAGTGCAAATGGCAGCAAATTTTTCCACAAAGCGTGGGGTGAGAGGAGATTAAGAACTTTCAATCTGGGTGTAGTTTGAGTCCCTACTTCTCTGGTTTTAAGATTTTCAACTATCCTAATGCTATGTTAGTTATCTTCGTTCTTCCCTTCTCTAGATTCTGTCTCCCATTGTCATATTTCTCCTATCTTATCGTTTATAAAATAACATTTCCAAGACATTTGCATTACATATCCTAGAGTTTAACAGTGAGGTAAATGACATAGCAATATACCATTATGTATATGGTTAAAATTATGTGTGTGGGTAAAGTAAAATGCATACCTTCTCGATCAGGGATTTGGATTCTGCAAACTGTTTCTTAAGCTCTTGATTCTGTGGATCCAATTTCAAAGCAAATTCAGCATCTGCAATTGACCTCAAAAAAGTTTGGTCAACATATACATGAATGACACTGAATATTCCCTCAATGTCAAGAATAATAAATCTACCATCAAGGGATTCTTTGAATTTCCGAAGTTCTTTTCTAGCAGTAGATCGACGTGAGTATGCCTTTATGTAGCGATCATCCAAATTCAAGGCTTCCGAACAATCATTTTCAGCTTCCTGGAATCTGTTGTGAGATTAAGTAATAAGAAGTCATGTTTCTAACAAAATATCAAAACGGGCCCAGTGCAAATTGACAAGACCTTTTAATTTTGATATATGCCATAGCCCTGTTTGCATAGGCAACTGCTGTGGGTGACAATGCAATGCTCCGGGAGTAGCAATCTATGGCTTCATTGAACTTCTTCTGCTTAAAATATTCATTACCCTAAAATAAAAAAGGAAGATCAAAGTCAACTTGAGTTTAGGCATGCCTTGCCACAACATGAGATCAAGTTTGTTAAGGAGCAAAGCAGACCAACTCTTTCTCAGAATTAGCATCAACGAAATTATCTTCAGATGACACTCCACTTGATAATTGACTTAGTGCTTCATATTCCTTCAAATAATCGAACTGTCTGGCAGTACTTGTGTTGACAGAAGAAAAATTTCTCTGTGTCATTCCTTGCCCGTTTACTCTATTTTGGCTTGCAACATTTCCGCTGGTCTGGCTCGGATGATTGATCTGAGAATTGCAACGCAATGAGCAGAAGTGAGGGTTAGCGTACACACAGACATCATGTATGGATATTAAAAATGCTGGATGGCAAAACAATACTTCAACATAGAGTTGGATAGCTATAATTAAGTCTGCCCTGATTCCTAGACTACTTGTTCCAACAAAATATATAATGTTTCTGAAATGTCTAATTAGGTTTGATGAGAAAGAGCCTCTAGTAGAAGCCAAGCAGAAAAAACTTTCTTGGTTGTGTAAACATATTTTCATTTCCATCTTTGTTGACCTTACCAAATTACTATCAGCCTCTTGTATCAGAGCAGTCACAAAAATTGCAACGGAGTAAAAGTTGATATTGGATAATGAAAGAGACAATTAAGCAATAAAATGAAGCCCGGAACTCTATTTCCAGGCCAACTTTAACATCTAAAGCTTTAAAAGACACACCCCCCCCCAAAAAAGCATAAAATATAGCCGTAACCAGCAATTATATGGTATTCATAATTTCTAGAAAAGTAAACACTTTAGCCCGAATCAATTAACTAAACATGAAACAAAATACCATAATTGAACCAGAAAGATTATTCCCAACAGTAACAGCAACAATGCAAAAGTCATGAACAAGATTTTAATTCAACTGGACCAATCAGTCGATCCACTTACAGAATTGCTCTTTCCGGCAGCATCTGACTTCAATTTCTTGCCTTTTTCCTTAATCGACAATTCCCAATCCTGTAAGTTATTCAAAAGCCCCTGGAAATCCTGCTCATCCAAACAATCAGAAAGAATAAAGAAAAATAAATAAACAATACAAAGGTCATACACAAACCATTCCTAATCTGCACCACGGGAACATTCAAAAAATCCCTTTACAGCTACAACAATTAATCTATTAGATAATGCTCACAAGATCATAATAAGAAGAGAAAGAAACAAAATAATGTGTCCATTCAATCAGTAAAAGAACCCGGAGAAGAGATTCCCGTTCTATCAAAGCAACAATTTTCTACCCAAATCAACACGACATGTTGATAATCAAAAACAACTCCACCATCATCCACCAAGAGCCATAAAAAGAAAGCAAACAAAGTCACTAGAACATCGAGAGTAAACAAAATAAGATAATAAGTCCATTGAAGCAGTGACAAAAAAACAGGCTCAAGCATGAACATAATCACACAAATTCGAACAGCGAATAGAAGATGATACCTGAGTTTGATCACGAGAGCGCATGGTTGGGACTTTAGCCATTACCCCCTTTCCCGTAATTCGCAGGTGCCGAAAGCTTGATGAATAGAGTTGTGCAGAGGTTTTTGGTCCTATGTCTGTCCCCTTCGATTCTTCCAGAAGCCTCGTCAAATCAGAGTTTTCGAAATAGCGACTTTATTTTATTTCTACGACTAAAACACGCTTTAGATTTTATGGGCCTTCGAAAGTTGGGCTTACCTAGTGGCCCAAAATATTCTAATTTCAGGTTGCTTTACACTTTTTTATCGGCCACAATGCCTTTCATAGAAGCTTTATAATTTTTTTAAAATATAAAATATATCTTAAATATTTTAATTATATTTTTAAATAAGTTAAAAAAACAATACTAAAAAGGTTTTTGGATTTATTTATTGATTATATTTTTATAGTAATAGTTTTTGTATCTCTAATAGTTGCAAGGTGATATTGTTTCTGTTGTGCATAATATTATGAAAGTATATCAATATAATGATAGAATATGTTCATATTTTTAAAAGGCTTTTCTAATTATACTTATTTTTATCTCTATAAATATTTTAAAATTTTGACTTTGTTTGTTTAGTATTTAATTTGAGATTTCTTTTTGCATAGACAGATAATATATATATATATATTAGTAGAATATGAAGTACAAATTGACAATACAAATTATATGTTTATATAATTTAAATCTAGTCCCGTAAGAGATAGACTTGGTAGTATAGTGGTTGGACTTGTAACCATAAAGTTATGGGTTCGGCTGAATAAAATAAACAATCTATACAATATGTATTATGTATTGTCTATTTAATTTTATATAATAATTTTTATATTGATTGATCCACATAGTAACCATTCACACCTTAAATATTTATACATTCAATTAGTATATGTGACAATTAGTTAATATAAATGTATGCATATATGTCCTAAATAATTAATTAATTAATTCGAATTTGTGGCTGAAAATTGTTGGAATTACATTCCAAATGTGAACATGTAGAATGTGAAAAGCATAATACTAAGAAGTCATAAGAATTAGAATTATCACATACAGAATCTCCTATTTAATTACAATTAAATTGTGCCATTCACTTGTTTGTGTCATCCCATTATTACTATTTTTTATTTTTTAAAAAGGCATACAATTCTCCTGTGTGAAAATTTAGCAGATTTGACAGTGATGTAAGATTCTTGCATCCCCGCCATGCATGCTTCATGCATCTTTGCTTATTTAGGCTATAGAATTTTTATATTTTGATTTGAAATTGAGACGTTGATTTAAAAAAAATAAATATATAAACAATACTGTCGCAATTTCACGAATTATTTACACTTATTAAGATTTGTTTAAAACGGAAAATTTTACTTCATAAATAATTTTTTAAGAGAAAAATAAAAATTTACGCACATATAAAGAAAAAAAAGGAAAACAAATCTCAAGGTTCCTAAAAAAAAATAAATTACATTTCTAACCATTTTTTTTATATATATATATAATCTCACGTAAATTATTTAAATATAGAATACAAACTAAATACGTTCATACATGTTTACCCAAACAGTTGAATAGATTCGCAGCAGTGCAAATTTATTTTCATATATATATGTATACAAGAATTATTGCATGAAATTGTGAATGTTTCGTTTATAAAATATAAGGGATGTGTTTGTTTTGGATTTTTACAATTCTCACTATGCATATATTAATGAAAATACATAGTTTATTATTTATACTAAAGTAAATTGTTTTTTTAATTCCGTAATTGAACTCTTTTATTATTTTAGTTTCGTAAATGGAGTCTATCGCAAATTAGTTTTGTAAGTAAATTTTTTACAATTTTAGTCACATAAGATTGGCGAGCCATGTGTCCCCCAGATTAGGGACACGTGGGGACACGTGGATTTTTATTTTTATTATTAATTTTTTAAAAAAGAAAATTAATTCTTTAAAAGACAATTAAAATTTAAAGACAATAATTTTTAAAAATAAAAAATAAAAATCTGCGTGTAAAGACAACTAATATCTTTATTAAAAAAAATAAAAAATAATGTATCGGCCAAATATCATTGACCTGGTGGACACGTGGCATTCAACGATCAATACGGGTATTTCCGGCGCAAAAGGACAAATTGCGAAAACTTTTTATTTACAAAAGTAGTTTGCAACGTGGTCCACTTACGGAATTGAAATGATAAAAATTTCAATTACATGACTAAAAAACAATTTGCCTTTAAACTAATATTGAAAAAATAAAAATAAAAAATCACATACCACTAAAATAAAACATGCACAGAATTTGTAATTTTACACTCGTACAATTCGTTAAAGAAATTATAATAATAATAAATAAATAAATAAAACTAAAAATAAAAATAATCATACTTTTGAATAAAAATGCATAATGTTTTTATTTGTATTTCAAACACATTATCAACATTATTATTTAACTCGTGCAGTTCTTTCATAAATATATATATTATTTTTTATTATAAAATATTAAAATTAGAATACTATTTAAACCAAAATTTAAATAAAAACTCAGTTTAAAATCAAAACCAAACAAATCCATACTATTTACTCTCATAAAACATATAAAAGATATTAAAAACTATTTAACCTAAATAATATCACAATTTCTCAAAATATTTATTTGTCCAACCAATTTTTCATTTGATACGATTTTAATATATATAATATTTATATTTTTCTGTTTTTTTATAAAAAAAATATTAATATTTAAACTAAAATATTACTTTTTATATTACAAATACAATTCTCTATATTTAAAAAAAAAAAACACTCAAACTAACAATAAAAATTTCAATACTTCTAAAATAGTTAAAAAAAAAAAAAAACTAGTATTTTTTGTTTCATTTGTGAGATATTTTCTGAGTGATAATCTTTATTATTTTATTTAAGTTTTAAACTATTATATTAAAAATTAAATTTTATTTATATATCATATTCAATACTTTATATAATTTAAGAAAAAAAAAGAGAGAGAGAGAAATGACAACCCCATGGTTATAAGATGTGTTATTCGAGAATTTTTTTTTTTTTTTAAAAATTATTATTTTTTATGGAAAAAAAACATTATCTTTTCTAAAAATATATATTATCAAACTTGTATACTAATAATTTTATTTTATTTTTTTTAAAAAAAAGAATTAACATAGCCTTATTTTGTAGATAAATAAAAAGGTAAAGTTAAAGATAAGATTTTATTTAGTGGTATTTGTGTGAAAGCACCTCTCATTCTTCCAATCATCACAAACTAATTTGTGAACAACGGATAACCATAATTTATTTTTTTATTTATTATTTTCTATATGTAAAAAATACAACCTATACAATATACATACAACCAAAACATGTATAATAATAATAATAATAATAATAATAATAATAATAATAATAATAAAAAGATGTATAATAAATAATGCATAGGGGTGCGCATTTGGATAGTAGAATTGTTCATACGATGTGTATTTTATTATTTAAATTAATTTATTCATGAATCTTTCAATTTTTTTATGAATATTTATTTATAAATCATTATGTTAATTAATTTTTATATATTTATAATATAATATTTTTAAAAAAAAATTAAACTATTATTGGATAAAATATTATATATACAATAGACATTATGTCTAATAATTTTTATATATTTATAATATAATTTTTTAAAAAAATTAAAGTATTATTGGATAAAATATTATATATACAATAGACATTGAATATAATATATTCAAAGAAAAAAAATTGAATAATAAAAAAACTAAGTAAATACAATGATATAATATATTTTTTTTATTATTTACTTTAAAAATGGATCAAATTTAGAGAGTATTTGTAGGGATGTTAATAAAGACACGGTAGACAAGGACATGCTATCTGGATTCATCAGGTTGGGGTCTAAATAATAGTCCTCAATCCCACATATCATGTCCATGTTGTCGTTTTTGTCCGTCCCACGTATCATGTCATTTTTTTTTTTAGAAAATAATTACACATTTTAATTTCATTTTAAACTTTTTAATTTTATTTTTTTAAAATTTTAATTAAACTAATTAGTTATCTTAATTTTAATTTATAATTATTTATATTATAGAATAATTATTTTCACTAATATATTCTTAATTATTTACTAATTACATATTTCCTAAAATACTATGTCTACAGTATAGCAGACACATACGATACGTGGGACGGAGGGAGTAATACTAATAATGAATGTATATAGCATTTTTTATTATTATTATTTTCTTTTTATACAATTACAATTGCATAGGTGAGTCTATTGTTTTGATTTTGTTTCATTACATCCTCTCTTTATTTTATCATCAAACTAAAATAAGAAAACAAAGACAATATTTTATCTAACAAAAGACAATATTAGATTCGACCGGAGTTTACCCAGTGCGTATTTTCGGGTAGCGGCTGCGAGTTAAAAAAAAAAAAAGACAATATTTTATCTAACAAACTTAATTAAGAATGTAATTTTTTGTTCCACTGTCTTTCCCTACCTCCACTAAATATTTTTTAATTAATTCAGCTTGATCTTCATTACTCTGATTCATTTTTGAACTCTGTTTGATTTGGTTCAAGACAAATTTAGCCGTATGTGCCTTGTTTAGTCCACCTAAAATAACATTAACAAAAATTTAAAAATAAATACAATCAATTTTCAACAAATTTTGTAATTAATATATTTGAGTTAAATATTTATTGAAAATATTATATTTTATTAAAAAAAATATAAAGTTATACAATAAACAAATTGAAGAAAGTTTTGGTTGGGGTTTATTGAGGTTTTCTTTGCATTTTTATTATTACAATTTTTATTGAATTATATTTATAAAATATTATTTAAATTTAAATTCAAAAAATAAATTGAAATGAACACATCACTAACTTTTATATTCACATCACAATATCAGAAATTTTTTTTGCTAATGCAACACATCACTAACTTTTATATTCACATCACAAAATCAGAATTTTTTTTGCGAATGCATAAATATATGTTACTTCGATTTGTTTTTTCCTCTAACGACCGATCATCACATAATTTGCTTGGGTTTGAACCATTATCTTATGATTACGAGTTAATTCTTCATACCACCTCATCATCTTTTATGAAACAATTTTTTTTATTATTATTTTTTACATTTTTAATACAAAAGATAAAATAAACCAATCCTATCATAGGCGGCAATAAAGATGCAATTCTTACTTCTAAAGGAATAATTAATTCATCAATAATTAAAAATAGAGCGAACAATTAATTCACCAATAATAATACTAATAAATAAATAAATAAACTACTCACCATAATTTCACAATAAATAAATAATTTAAAATTAATATATATATAGTGAGCCCGTAGGCCCCACAATTCCCCATAAATACCCTTCCACGGTCGCAACAAACATTTCATACATACATACAAACTCACTCACCACTCCCTTACCCGACCCAAATCGCCGCCGCCACCGCCGCCGTCAAAATGGTGTGCCTGTCGGATCCCCTCGTCCAGACCATCTCGGACCTCTACCACAAAATCGCCGCCCTCGAAAACCTCGACCCCTCCGAAGAAGTCAACGCCCTGTTCGGACAGCTTGTCCGCGCCTGCATTCCGCCGCATCCCATCGACGTCTCCAAACTCTGCGCCGAAATTCAAGAAACCCGCCAAAAACTCATCGGCCTCTGCTCCGCCGCCGAGGGCCTCCTCGAGAGCCACCACGCCGCCGCCCTCGCCGCCTTCGACTCCCCCCTCGACCACCTCCACCTATTCCCTTACTACTCCAACTACCTCAAGCTCAGCCGCCTCGAGCTCGACCTCCTCCTCCCCCACTCGCCGGACCCCCGCCGCCTCGCCTTCATCGGCTCCGGCCCCCTGCCGCTCACCTCCATCGTGCTCGCCACAGGCCACCTCACCTCCTCTGTTTTCGACAACTTCGACATCAACCCGGCGGCTAACGCCGCCGCGGCTCGGCTCGTCGCGCCGCACCCCGATCTGGCGCGGCGGATGAACTTCCACACCGCCGACGTTATGGACGTCCCGCCGGCGGTCCTCCGGGAGTACGACGTCGTCTTCCTGGCGGCGCTGGTGGGGATGGAGGCGGAGGAGAAGATGCAGGTTGTTGTTAATATATATATATATATATATTTTAAAATATTTAATCGTTATTATTTGATTATATTATTGTTAATAATATATAATTTCGACATTGTTTTTTTTTACACAGGTGGTGGAGCACCTGGAGAAGTCGATGGCGCCCGGCGCCGTGCTGGTGGTGCGCAGCGCCCACGGCGCCCGGGCGTTTCTGTACCCGGTGGTGGACCCGCGGCAGCTCCGGGGGTTCGAGGTCCTGTCGGTGCACCATCCGACGGACGAGGTAATAAATTCGGTGGTCGTGGCGCGGAAGTGCGCGGCAAAATTGGCGGCGGCCGTCGGGAAATCGGCGGCGGCGGCGGCGCTGTGCAGCAAGTGCGGCGAGATTCAGCCGTTCGCTTGTAATCCGATGAGTCTGGTGGAGGAATTGGCGGCCGCCGAAGAGCATATTTGCTGATTAATTGCCATATACTATTAATTGATCCTCTCCTCCAGATACATTTGTTGTTCTTACCATAATATTATTATTATTATTAATCGATGGATTGATGCGATGCGATGCGACGTCGTTTCAATCAATCAATTAATCATTATTCTCTGGTTTGTTTGTTTGATGTTTGGTTTGCCTTTTTCTTTTTTTGTTTTTTTTGCCTTATCTTTGTTGTACAAGAAAATGCAGTGCTTGTGTTTGGAACAAATAACATCACCACCACATTATTGTTAAACGATTTTTCGTTTCTATTAATTCAATATCAGTTATCTTTTTGTTTGGTTTCATTTTTTGGCTTGATCATAGTTGTAATTTAAATTAATGTGTTTATGCTATAAATTATATGCGTTCATCGTGTCTTAAATTCAGTCAAATCTGATCATTACGGTGTTCATTTGATCAAGTCATCACATACATGTTTTACAACACTAAATAATATAATATACAATACATGACACATAATATAAGTACATATAACTCAATATATATTAATTTCACGCATATAATTACACAACACTGTACAGTCACAATATATATTTGTATACGATACAATAATAAATTGTACTATATCGAAGTATTTACTGTCCACTTGATTATATATGTGGTTATTTGACCCAAGCATCACTCTAACTGCCAACAAAAGTATGTGTTGCGTTTATTAGTACAATGCAGATGTATTTTTTATGGTTTTTTTTTTTTTTTTTTATTTTTTAATTTTTTATTTATTTATCTGAAATACTTAAGCCAGTTTTTTTTTTTACGATACCATTCAATATAAAATATTATTTTATATGTTGCCAATATAATTTTCTATATCCAACATAAAAAATAAAAAATAAAAAAATCACCCAATACATAAAATAAATACACCCAATGTTGATACTGAAAATACATAAAGTATAAATAAAGTACATTTATTGGCTTGTTTGACCTAATTTGTAAGGTATTAGATTCGATCGAAGTTTACTATTGCATACTTTCTAGTAGCGGTTGCGAATTTTCATATTATAAAAAAAAAATAAAAATACATTTAATAAATATTATTATAATAAAAACATAATATATAAATTGACATTACATAGCAAATAGTTAAAAACACATATATATTATAATTGAGTTTTTTTGTATTTACTAGAGAAGGACATTTGGCTACAGAAGATATAACAAAGTCTATTTTGCTAATTCATTATACTTTGTTTAATTGAACTCTACATTTGTATTTATATTAGATAGTAATTGAATGTGATGTATATTTAAGAAATAGTCTATTTAATACTCCATTTGTTTTATCTAAAACTTTATATTAATCTTTTAAAAAATAAAAATATGTTAAATTATATCTATGTGATTATTAAACAAGTAATTTGCAGGCTATGAAGTTCTTTTTAAAAATATATATATTTTTAACATATCTATCATTTTAAATTAATTTTCAGTTACAATCAAATTCAAATTTGTTTATTTAAGTGGATCGGATAATTATTTGTTGTTATATTCTAAGCCAAGTAAGTTTCCACAATAATATACATGTCTCATGTTCACTAAAATAAGAGTCTCCTTATTTGTGTATGGTTTGTTTGTTTGTTTGTTTTTAATACTGCATTTAACATTATTTTTGCATTTTAAATATATAAAATATAATAATTATTTTTACCCTAAAAAAGCAGAAAAAATAACATGTATAAAACACATACACATATAAACAAATCCAGAATATGAAGTTTTATTTATTTTTTATTTGAAATAATTTGTGACAGTAAATGAGGAGTATATGATAAACCTAGCTTACCTTAATATTGTCGTATTTGGTTACTTCTAGATGATAAATTTGTGCTTTTAATTTATTTAATGCCTTGTCTATCTGATGAGTGTATTTCTGAAACAAGCAAACTTACTTATATCACCTCTAAAAAAAAAAAAAAAAAAAAAAAAGGTTTTTATTTATTTGTGCTTTAAAATACTCATCACATAGATATATTAAATATTATATATAAAAATATAATTATTGAAATGATCAAGTGAATGGATAAGATGAGTTGCTTGTTCAATACATCAATGGATTGAGGTACAAAGTTAGGCTATGTTTAAAGGGATTTTTTTTTTTTTTTTTTTTTTTTTTAAGTTGAACTCGATACTATCTCATTGTATTTACACGTATTTTTGTCATTTTTTCTTAATTTATACTATATTTGATATTATAATTAATATTCAAAAATCAATACACCAAAGAGTAAATATGACTCTTAGAGCCGGACAGAAATAGTATTATTTATTTCATATGATTTTTAATAAAAATATATTATGTTACTTTTTTTTTTCCTTATTGAATATCATATTAAAATTATTTAAATAAAAAATTAAATCTAATATATGATTTCAAATTAGTTTAAAAAAACAACAAACAAGCAAATCCTATATAGTTTTGTAGGTTTGGAAATTTTGAAAAATAATTAAAATTGAATCCTATCTAATTATTTGATGTGATATTTTATAATATATATTTCCTCCGCCCAAATAAAATGTCTATATATTTTTATTTCGATCTATCATATATAATTTATTTTTTATACAATTTAATTATTTTTATATTTTATAATTTTTTAAGTTTAATTTAATTATTTAGTTATTTTAATATTAATCTTTATATTTTTATTATAAAATAATTATTTTTACTAATACATTTATTAATTAATTCATAATTATATTTTATCTAGATTTCTATATCTACAATAATACGTACAATTTATGTTGACATAAGGAGTATACTTTATGTGATATCTTATAAAAAGAAGTTATCATATATAGGTTCAAACTATTAACGCATCCAGGTTCTTCTAGTATAACTTGATCTAGCTTGCAGGCTATCAGATTTGACTGAAAATTTATCCAAAATGCACATGTCGAATAGCGATTGCAGATTCACTCGATATAAAAAAAAAATCTAAAATTTTTAAAACACATCAATATCACTGACAATATTCCAATAATATTATTCCTATCTAATTTGCGGGGGAAATAGTATTTTTTGTCTTATATATATGTGTATATATATATATATCAATTCTCATATACATATTTTGATTGATAAGATGAAATATGTTTGTTTGGTTTTGTCTTGGAGTAATATACATTTTAATTATAGCAATTGTTTGACGTGTCATTATTAATAGATAATTATGTGATTATTTGAAATAAACTTTTTTTTAATTAATATATTAAACAAAGAATATATATGACATAATATTTTTGAATGAAAAATAAATTAAATTACTGTAAATAAATAATGAAAATAGAGAGTGGAAAACATGTACAACGAAAGGAACTCTTAGAAATTAAATCTATAATTCAAACTTGCATCATGAATTTTTTTTGAATGATCATTGCTTGTATTAGTGAAAATATATATATATATATACATATATATTCTCTTAAATAAAATAAAAAAAGAAATCACTCTTTATTATATAAGTATCACAATGTTTTTTTCTTCTTAAAAATAAAAATACATAAGTTGTACTATATGTTTTGTTTGAATAAATTATAATTC
This sequence comes from Andrographis paniculata, assembly GCF_009805555.1. Taxonomy (NCBI): domain Eukaryota; kingdom Viridiplantae; phylum Streptophyta; class Magnoliopsida; order Lamiales; family Acanthaceae; genus Andrographis; species Andrographis paniculata. The sequence goes on from NW_026137402.1 coordinate 6,004,058, forward strand.
TATTTATCTATTAAAATTTTGCTCTACTAAAAAATCAATTATCATACTCCATACTAATTAATTTTTGTTTAGGGTAAATTATTTTTTAGTTTAATATTTGACCACCTTTTATCATTTTATAATTTTAAATAGACTAAGTCTGAAAAATAGTTCTCTTAGGGTGTGTTTGTTTGAGGGATTTGTTTGGATTTCCACTATTCATTCTATTTTTTCCCCCTAAAAACATCAAATCAAACACTTATTTTTTATTTTTTATATTATACTAAAAATCAATTTTACATTCAAAACATCACATCAACACTTATTTATATCACAGCAACGGCAGATCAACATAGCGAATCCGACACCGAATTGACTATTTTAGCGAAATTTTTTATTTACGAAACTATTTTCGCACAAAGTTTATTTAAAGTTGTAAAATAATAATAAAAAAAAGTAAGATATCATACTTGAAAAATAGTGTACCCTTTTCTTCGTAATTTCTAGTATTAATTGTCCTTGCAAATGTATTTCTTTTTACCAAACAAACCAATGGGAAGAAAATGGAATAGAAATGGAGTGAAGATATAATATATTTTTTACAATTTGCATTAATTAGTTGTATTATTAATTGTAATAAAATGAGTGGAAGAATAAGAATATATAAATATAAAATTGAATTTACTTCTGGCACGCACGCACTTTAGACTAATTAATTTAATTTGTGTAATTTGATTTTATCTGTAATTAATTAAAACTATTTATTATTCAGTGCATGGTTTCATTATAATGTTGACATCCTCACAACATTATTTACACACTCATATATATTAATTAGAGTTTGCTTTTACCTTTGCTGTATGAGTCAATATTTGAAAGGCTTAAGATTTTAATTTGTCGTAATTAATTTATTTCCAACTTTTACGTTAAAGTAATTAAATATAATAATGTATCATGGTATAAAGATTATTATTTTTATATGTTTGTATGTATATACTGTACATGAATAATTAGTTAAAAACAAAAAATTCGATTTATTTCTTAATTACCACACGGATGTATATTCTGTACTAAGTGTCACATGGTGACACTAACCATATAAATCAAACCACTCTTTTGCTATAACAATCGAAATTGTTTGTTCACAGTTGTGTAAAATATATGTATATATATAAAAAAAGAAAATCTTACGAACAATTAGTTTTTTTAAATAAAATAATGTTATCCTTTAAATTTATGTCATACTTTCATTCCATCTATTAATAGAAGAAAAAAGAAAACTTGGCCGTATCTAAATTTGAAGAAAAGGCCTAAGGTTTATGCATTTGAATTATTTTTTTAATCCAATCGTGATTATAGAAAACCCTAATAATTCTATATTCTTGAATGGTTTAATTTATGTTAAAAGTGTATATATATATATATCATATAATAATAATAAAAAAAAATGTACAAAATACACTGAAATCATATAAAAATATCAGCATAGTATTGAACTATCACTCCTTAACTATGTTGAGTCATGCAAAATAATAATATATTGAATAACAAATAATGTTGAACTAAGAGGTAAATGCATTGAATTCTACAAGAAAATCATTGAAATATATATATATATATATAACTATTTATTCAACATTACTAAATATTAAATTAAAATTGAGATCGATAAAATCAATAGGTCCCATATAGGATGAACAAGAAGTAATTTATTATTAATATGTATTGTTGGCTATTAAGTAATTTGAATGGCCACCTACATAAAACCATAATTGCACACTACACTACTACATACTATGTTGACATTTCACTACAACACCTTTTTTGAAATGTGTAATTTAATTATTATGTAAGATATAAAATAAAATAAAATAATTTTGTGGTATATAATTGTAGTATTCTTTAGGCAAATTGGATGGTCGATACAATGCAAGAAAGCTATGTTAGATCATTATTCCCCCTTTTGTGCTAGTGCTCTTCATCCATTTCTTAATCATTAATTCCTTCCTTCCTTCCTTCCTTCATCCATCTTTATTTTTCTATCTTACATTTGTCTCTCCTCTATCGACCATAATTTAGTTTCTCACTCACTACAAATAAAATTAAATTTACTAAGAATGTAAATTATATTCTAAGGTTAAAAAACAAGTGTTCATATAGTATAAAGATAGAGACATAAAGATAATAATATATATATTAATTTGGGATAAAGAAACATAGCCTATATATATTAATTTGTGTCAAGTCGCTTACATTGATTATAATAATGATAATAATAATAATAATAATAATTTTAAATACTTATTTTTTATTTAATATAATCCTATTATATAAAAAAATTATAATTCACTCTATATTAGATAATTATTTCAGTTCAAACTACTAAAAAAAAATAATGATACAAAACACAACCAAATAATATGTTATTATTCAAATAATACATACAAATAATAATGATAGCAATATATGTACATATACATATATACAAATAATAAAGGAGAAATAATGCGACTACTCGACACAGCACGCACTTTATAATTAATTTATATCTTTGGTCTCTTCAGACCGTTGAGAATATAACTTTATAAAAATATAAATAGTAATAATAAAAACAAAAATTGATAATGAGACTAGAAAATAAAAGTCATAGAAGTGGGGTCTTTATTACTGTTGCTTTCCAAAGTGCAACAATGATATTTCCAAAGTCCATCGGATTTATTCTCAATTGTATTCATTTTTGTATATGCTTCATAAAATATTACTAAAATGATTATTATTATTTTTTTAATATTTCAAATAGAATTGAAATAATATTAAATTAACGAATAAATATCCATATAAACTTGGCTTATTCCAATAACAATTCTTGGTTTGTTTTAATATGGAATATCCTGAAGATATATTATGTCCTAATATGTTTGATTTTAATTTCTAATTATTATTGATATAAACAATATTAATTAACATCACAAAATATCATATGAAAATATTATTTAAATTAAAATTTATCTACTTGTACTTTGTGTTTGTATAATGATTTCACGCCATATTTTGTAAAAATGAATTTCATAAAAAATAATAAATTTTTTTATAAATATATTATTACAATGAAGTCAATAATATACGACGATATATTAAATTATATTATGTGCTATTAAAATGTACATGATATATATTATATTATCATATACAGCTTATCTTTAATTAAATATGTCAACAAAATCAAATCAATACAATGTTAGATTTGCTCCTGTCTGTACGTGATCCACTCGGGTTTTAAAAACATTGCAAGAATGCATATTTAATTGAAAACAAAAGAATCAACTGTCAAAAGCAAAATATGGCAACAAGGTGTGGTTCAAACTGAACCAAACTTTCAATTTTGATGGATTTTTAATTTATAAAAATTGAAATAAAAATCGAACTAAAATTTTTTAAATTAAATAAATCAAATCAAATTAGTTCGGTTCAATTCGATTTAAAATTGAATAAACTGAAATTTTGTTTATTAATATATATTTTTAATATACAATTAATTATAAATATTTAAAATTATAATATATATTATGTTAACACGTATTTAGAAATAATATATTATATTTATGGTAGTTATCTTATTTAAGAGATTCGTAGGATTCTTGTCTTATTTAAATAGTTTATATATGACTATAAATATGTACATAATCTTATGATTGAATAGAGAATTTCAGTTTCATATTTTAATATGGTATCAGAGCCAAATTCTCTCTGGGTACCTCCATGACCCGTTATATTCCGTATATATTTTTATTTTTATTAATGTAATTGTTTATATCCACGATCATGGTGTTATTTTTATGTCGTCTCTGTCTCTACTACTCCACTGACAGAGTCTACTTTCGACTATAACACTGTTGAGAGTCATGTTTTCGACTCTAACTCTATTGAGAGCGAGAGAGTCCTGTTTCCGACTCTAGCTCTGTTGTGAGCGAGCGAGTCCTGTTTCCGTCTCTAGCTCTATAGAGTGAGCGAGTTCTGTTTCCGACTCTAGTTCCGTTGTGAGCGAGCGAGTCCTGTTTCCAACTCTAACGGTGTTGAGAGTTCTGCTTCTGACTCTGATCCGGTGGACGTCATCAATCTTGGCAAATTCAGATTTATACGTGGAAGATCTCAGCTATATCTTTTTCGGTCACTTCTGATAAACTCAAGTTTGTTCGATCATGTCTTGAGTTTGAGGAGGGGTGTTAACATATATTTAGGAATAATATATTATATTTATGGTAGTTATCTTATTTAAGAGATTCGTAGGATTCTTGTCTTATTTAAATAGTTTATATATGACTATAAATATGTACGTAATCTTACGATTGAATAGAGAATTTCAGTTTCATATTCTAACATATTATTTATTAATATATACTTTATTTTTACTTTAAAAAATTTGATTTTTTCTGTTAAGCAATATTAAAAATTAAAAATCATAACCGAATTGAAACCGAAATTTATAAATTCGGTTTTGGACCGAACCGAACCAATTAATCAAACAATCCAAAACTAAACAGTTCGAACTAAATTTTTTTTTATTTTTTCGATTTGAACCGACCAACCAATGCTCACCGCTAAGCAACCTTTGGAAAAAGGATGACAAGAATGTGAAGATGGCCAACAAGTGTAAAAGAAATTTTAAACAGTGAGTACCAAAATATAGTCATGAATCAAACCAAACCAAGCCAGCCACAGTGAATAAGAAGGTGAAAGATACTATAGTGAATAAGAAGGTGAGTTAATATAAAGAAATTCGAAAAGCTCAAACCTTCCTTTTGCGTACCTTTAATAATCAAGTCGAGCTTTCAATGTGCGCTAGTTGGCTCAACTCGCTCACAAATATTTGGCCTTATCCGCATGCAACTTGGTGTCATGTTGAAAAGCATACGCCTCATTTTGGCGCATATCGCCAGATTCTGGATTGGGTTAGGCTCGGGTCGGGAGTATGAAATTATTGACATCTTGGGAGCACTAGTAATATAAGAAAGCAGTGGCAGAAAAGCATTGTAGGAATGAATGGATATAACAAAAGTTACTACATTATGTATAAACACCTGCCTAGCCACATTCATCAACTGAGCATCTGCAGAATATATACGGCAAAGTTGCTGCACCAACCCAAGAACTTGGTTGCTGAACTTCCTTTGTCAGTACTATAACATTGGAAAGCAAACAACTGCAGCCATGAAACAAGCCAACATTCATCAGTAATTGTAGCTGCAAGCACACTCCAGTGTATATCTAATATGGCGCTTCCGACCGCGACCCCAGGTAACGCGGGATCACACGCTGGTTTAAGCATATCAATAAGCTGAGCAAACAAAACTTACGAGGATTTCCCAAGTAACCGCGAACAACCCAACTTATTAGAATTCTCGCGATGACGAAGGTTCGTCGGCACCCGTGCGCAAATCCCCGTTCACAATATACGGCTGGACGACGATTCCGTGCGCGGCTGACAGGGTCGTGGTTCGCGATTCCTGGCCGCGACGTGCATCTCAGGGAATCCTATTTTTGCTGCCTACATATGCACGGCGATCCGTGCATGAGTTTGTTGGGACACGTGGTGCCCACTCTGTCTGATGGACGGCCTGAGCGGCATTCGAACGTCCAATCATGAGTTCGCTGTTGTTTTCCGGGGCAGACATCGACAATGATTCTTTCGCAGGTTCACCTATAAAATCCTTGATACGAGTGCTCCTTTTTATCTAAACGATAAAATTATTAAACTTCTCAGGATGACACGGGTTCGTCGGCACCCGTGCGCGAATTACCGTTCATAATATATGGCTGGAGGACGGTTCCGTGCATCTGACAGGGGTGTCGTTTGCGATTCCTTGCTGCGACGTGCATCGCAGGGAATCCTATTTTTTCTGCCAACATGTGTACGAAGATCCGTGCAAGAGTTTTTTGGGACCCGTAGCGCCCACTCTGTGTCGATGGACGGCCTGAGCGGCATTCGTACGTCGGGTCACGAGTTCGCTGTTGTCTACCGGGGCAGTTATCGACAATGTCTTTTACGCAGGTTCACCTATAGAATCCTTGATACGAGTTCTCCTTTTTATATAAACGATAAAATTATTAAACTTCTCCTGATCGCGCGGGTTCGTCGGCGCCCGTGTGCAAATCTCCGTTCGCAATATACGGCTGGACGACAGTTCCGTGCACGGCTGACAGGGTCGTCGTTCGCTATTCTTGGCCGCGACGTGCATCGCATGGAATCATTTTTTGCTGTCTACATGTGCACAGATCCATGCAGAAGTTTGTTGGGACGTGTGGTGCCAACTTTGTCTCGATGGACGGCCTGAGCGGCATTCGTACGTCGGGTCACAAGTTCGTTGTTGTCTACCGGAGCAGACATCGACAATTATCCTTTCGCAGGTTCACCTATAGACCTTGTTACGAGTTCTTCTTTTTATCTAAAAGATAAGTCTTTTTAGATTTCCTGCAATGACGCAGGTTCGTCGGCACCCATGCACGAATCCCTGTTCGCAAACGACGGTTTTGTGCGTGGCTAACAGGGTCGTCGTTCGTTATTCCTGGCCGCAACGTGCATCGCAGGGAATAAATTTTTGCTGCCTACATGTACACAGAGATCCGTGCAGGAGTTTGTTGGGATGCGTGGCACCCACTCTGTCTCGATGGACAGCCTGAGCGACATTCGTACGTCAGGTCACGAGTTCGCTGTTGTCTACCCGAGCAGATATCGACAATGATCTTTTTGCAGGTTCACCTATAGAATGCATGTTACACATTCTCCTTTGTTTAAATTATAAGGCTTATAGGACTTCTCGCGATGACGCGGGATCGTCGCCACCCGTTTGTGAATTTCCGTTCGCAAAATACGGCTGGACGACGGCTCCGTGCGCGGCTGATAGGATCGTCGTTCACAATTTATTGCTGCAACGTGCATCACAGAGAATTCCATTATTTCTGCCTACATGTGCGTGAAGATCCGTGCAAGATTTTTTTGGGATGCGTGGCGCCCACTCTGTCTCAATGGACGGCCTGAGCGGCATTCGTACGTCGGGTCACGAGTTCGCTGTTGTCTGCCGGGGCAGACATCGACAATGATCCTTTCGCAGGTTCACCTATAGAATCCTAGTTACAAGTTCTTTTTTCTCTAAATGATAAGACTTATTGGACTTTTCGCAATGACGCGGGTTCGTCGGCGTCCGTGCGCGAATCCTCGTTCGCAGTATATGGCTGGACGACGGGTCCTTGAACAACGGACAAGGTCGTTGTTTACGATTTTTGGCCGCGATGTGCATCGCAGGGAATCCCTTTTTGCTACCTACATATTCCCAAAAATCCGTGTAGGAGTTTGTTGGGAAGCGTGGCGCAAACTCTGTCTCGATGGACGGCCTGAGCGACATTCGTACATCGAGTCACGAGTTCGCTTTTGTCTGTAGGGGCAGACATCGACAATGATCCTTTTGCAAGTTCACCTATAGAATCCTTGTTACGAGTTCTCTTTTCTCTAAATGATAAGGCTTATTGTACTTCTCGTGATGACGCGGGTTTGTCGGTGCCCGTGTCCGAATCCTTGTTCGCAATATACGGCGGGACGATGGGTCCGTGAACGGCAGACAAGGTCGTCGTTCGTGATTTTTGGCCGCGACGTGCATCGCAGGGAATCCCCTTTTTGCTGCCTACATATTTCCGAAAATCCGTGTAGGAGTTTGTTGGGAAGCGTGGCGCCAACTCTGTCTCGATGGACGGTCTGAGCGGCATTCGTACATCGAGTCACGAGTTCGCTTTTGTCTGTAGGGGCAGACATCGACAATGATCCTTTTGCAGGTTCACCTATAGAATCCTTGTTACAAGTTCTCTTTTCTCTAAATGATAAGGCTTATTGTACTTCTAGTGATGACGCGGGTTCGTTGGTGCCCGTGCCCGAATCCTTGTTCGTAATATACGGCTGGACGATGGGTCCATGAACGGCGGACAAGGTCGTCGTTCGTGATTTTTGGTCACGACGTGCATCGTAGGGAATCCCTTTTTGCTGCCTACATATTCCTGAAAATCCGTGTAGGAGTTTGTTGGGAAGCGTGACGCCAACTCTGTCTCGATGGACGGCCTGAGCGGCATTCATACATCGAGTCTCGAGTTCGCTTTTATTTATAGGGGCAGACATCGACAATGATCCTTTCGCAGGTTCACCTATAGAATCCTTGTTACGAGTTCTCTTTTCTCTAGACAATAAGGCTTATTGGACTTCTTGCAATGATGCGGGTTCGTCGGCGCCTGTGCGAGAATCCTCGTTCGCAATATATGGCTGGACGACGGGTCCGTGAACGGCGGACAAGGTCGTTGTTCGCAATTTTTGGCCACGACGTGCATCGGAGGAAATCCCTTTTTGCTGCCTAAATATTCACGAAAATCCGTGCAGGAGTTTTTTTAAACGCATGGAGCCCACTCTGTCTCGGTGCACGGCCTGAGCGGCATTCGTAAGTGAGGTCACGAGTTCGCTGTTGTTTGCCAGGGCAGACATCAACAATGATCTTTTCGCAGATTCACATATAGAATCCTTGTTACGAGTTCTCTTTTCTCTAAATAATAAGGCTTATTGGACTTCTCGCGATGACGCGGGTCCGTCGGCGCCCGTGCACAAATCCTCGTTCGGAATATACGGTTGGACGACGGGTCCGTGAACGGCGGACATGGTCGTCGTTCGCGATTTTTGGCCGCGATGTGCATCGCAGGAAATTCCTTTTTGATGACTACATATTCACAAAAATCCGTTCATGAGTTTTTTGGGATGCCCACTCTGTCTCGATGGACAGCCTGTGCGGTATTCGTACGTCGGACACGAGTTCGCTATTGTCTGCCGGGGCAGACATCAACAATGTTCCTTTCGAAGGTTCACCTATAGAATTCTTATTACGAGTTCTCATTTTTCTCTAAACGATAGGTCTTATTGGACTTCTCGCGATGATGCAGGTTCGCCGGCTCCTATGTGCAGATCTCCGTTCAAAAAATACGGCTGGACGACGGCTCCGTGCGTGGATGACAGGGTCGTCATTCGCGATTCCTGGCTCCGTGCACGAGTTCACTGTTGTCTGTCGGGGCAGACATTGACAATTATCTTTTCGCAGGTTCACCTACAGAATCTTTATTACGAGTTCTTTTTTCTCTAAACGATAAGGCTCATTAGACTTCTCGCGATGACGCGGGTTCGTCGGCGCCTATACGTGAATCCTTGTTCGCTATATACGGCTGGACGACGGCTCGGTCTAAGGCGGACAAGGTTGTTGTTTGCGATTCCTGGTCACAACATGTGATGCAGGGAATCCTTTTTTGCTGCTTACATGTGTACGGAGTTTTGTGGAGGAGTTTATTGGTATGCGTGGCGCTCACTCTGTCTCGACGGAGTTCTTGAGCAGCATTCATACGTCGGGTCACGTGTTCGCTGTTGTCTGCCGCGGCAGACATTAACAATGATCATTTCGCAGGTTCACCTACAAAATCCTTGTTACGAGTTCTTTTTTCTCTAAACGATAAGGCTCATTGGACTTCTCGTGATGACGCGGGTTCATCGGTGCCAGTGCGTGAATTCTCGTTCCCGATATACAGCTGGACGACGGCTCTGTCAGCGGCGGACAGGGTCGTCGTTCGCGATTCCTGGCTGCGACGTGCATCCTAACAGATTTGTTTTTGCTGCCTACATATGCACGGAGTTCCATCAAGGAGTATGTTGGTATGTGTGGCGCCCACCCTTTCCTGATGGAGCGCCAGAGCGGCAATCGTACATTGGATCACGAGTTCGCTTTTGTCTTCCGGGGAAGACATTGACAATAATCCATTCGCAAGTTTACCTACAGAACCCTTGTTACGAGTTCTTCTTTCTCTAAATGATAAGGCTCATTGCACTTCTTGTGATGATGCGAGTTCATCGGCACCTGTGCGTGAATTCTCGTTCGCGATATACGGCTGGACGGCGGCTTTGTCCGCGGAGGACAGGGTCATTGTTTGCGATTCCCAGTCACAATATGCATCGCAGAGAATCCCTTTCAGCTGCCTACATGTGCACGGAGTTCCGTGCAGAAGTTTGTTTCTAAGCGTTGCGCCCACTCTATCTCGATTGACCGCCTGAGCGGCATTTGTCGTGAATATGTAGGCATAAAAAATGGATTACTTGCGATGCACGTCGCGGCAAAAAATTGCGAACGACGACCTTGTCCGCCGTTCACGGTTCCGTCGTCCAGCCGTATATTGAGAACGAGGATTCGCGCACGGGTGCTGACGGGCCCGCGTCATCGCGAGAAGTCCAAAAAGCGTTATCATGTAGAGAAAAGAGAACTCGTAAGATGGATTCTATTGGTGAATCTGCGAAAGGATCATTTTCGATGTCTGCCCCGGCAGTCAGCAACGAACTCGTGACCCGATGTACGAATGCCGCACAGCCGTCCATCAAGAAGAGTAGACGTCCCAAAGAGCTCCTGCAAGGATTTTTGTGAATATGTAGGCATAAAAAATGGATTTCCTGCAAAGCACGTCGCTGCCAAAAATCACGAACGACGACCATGTCCTCCGTTCACGGTCCCGTCGTCCAGCCATATATTGCGAACGAGGATTCACGCAAGGGCGCAGACGGACCCGCATCATAGCGAGAAGTCAAACAAGCGTTATCGTTTAGAGAAAAGAGAACTCGTAACAAGGATTTTATAGGTGAACCGGGGAAAGGATCATTGTCGATGTCTGCCCCGGCAGACAGCAGCAAACTCGTGACCCGACGTACGAATGCCGCACAGCCTTCCATTGAGACAGAGTGGGCGTCCCAAAAAACTCCTGCAAGGATTTTCATGAATATGTAGGCATAAAAAATGGATTTCCTGCGATGCACGTCGCAGCAAAAAATTGCGAACGGCGACTTTGTCCGCCGTTCACGGTCCCGTCGTCCAGCCGTATACTGCGAATAAGGATTCACGCACGGGGACCGATAGACCCGCGTCATCGCGAGAAGTCCAACAAGCGTTATCGTTTAGAGAAAAGAGAACTCGTAACAAGGATTCTATAGGTGAACCGGCGAAAGGATTATTGTCGACGTCTGCCCCGGCAGACAGCAGCAAACTTGTGACCCGACGTACGAATGCCACACAGCCGTACATCGAGACAGAGTGGGCATCCCAAAAAACTCCTGGAAGGATTTTTGTGAATATGTAGGCATAAAAAATGGATTTCCTGCGATGCACATCACAGCCAAAAATTGCGAACGACGACTATGTCCGCTGTTCACGGTCCCGTCGTCCAGCCGTATATTGCGAACGAGGATTCGCGCACGGGCGCCGACGGACCCGCGTCATCGCGAGATGTCCAACAAGCGTTATCATTTAGAGAAAAGAGAACGCATAACATGGATTCTATTGGTGAACCTGTGAAAGGATCATTTTCGGTGTCTGCCCCGGCAGACAACAGCGAACTCGTGACCCGACGTACGAATGCCGCATAGCCGTCCATCGAGACAGAGTGGGTGTCCCAAAAAACTCCTGCAAGGATTTTCGTGAATATGTAGGCATCAAAAATGGATTTCTTGCGATGCACGTCGCGGCCAAAGATCACGAACGACGACCATGTCCGCCGTTCACGGTCCCGTCGTCCAGGCGTATTGCGAACGAGGATTCGCGCATGGGCGCCGTCGGACCTGCGTCATCACGAGAAGTCCTCAATCATTATCGTTTAGAGAAAAGAGAACTCGTCATAAGGATTCTATAGGTGAACCTGCGAAAGGATCATTGTCGATGTCTGCCCCAGCAGACAGCAGCGAACTCGGGACCTGACGTACGAATGCCGCACAACCTTCCATCGAGGCAGAGTGGGCGTCCCAAAAAACTCCTGCAAGGATTTTCGTGAATATGTAGCCATAAAAAATGGATTTCCTACAATTCACGTCGCGGCCAAAAATCGCGAACGACGACCTTGTCCGCTGTTCACGGTCCCGTCGTCCTGCCGTATATTGCGAACGAGGATTCGCGCAGGGACGCCGACGGACCTGCGTCAATGCGAGAAGTCCAGTCAGCCTTATCGTTTAGAGAAAAAAGAACTCGTAACAAGGATTCTATAGTTGAACCTGCGAAAGGATCATTTTCGACGTCAGCCCCAACAGACAACAACGAATTCGTGACCCGACGTACGAACGCCGGTCAGGCCGTCCATCGAGACAGAGTGGGCTCCCCAAAAAACTCCTGAGCGGATTTTTGCGAATATGTAGGCAGCAAAAATGGATTTCCTGTGATGCACGTCGCGGCCAAAAATCGCGAACGACGACCTTGTCCGCCGTTCACGGACCCGTCGTCCAGCTGTATATTGCGAACGAGGATTCGCGCACGGGCTCCGATGAACCTGCGTCATCGCGAGAAGTCTAGTCAGCCTTATCGTTTAGAGAAAAAAGAACTTGTAACAAGGATTCTATAATTGAACCTGTGAAAGGATCATTGTCGACGTCTGAACCGGCAGACAACAACGAATTCGTGATCCGATGTACGAATGCCGGTCAGGCCGTCCATCGAGACAGAGTGGGCGCCCCAAAAAACTCCTGCGCGGATATTCGTGAATATGTAGGCAGCAAAAATGGATTTCCTGCGATGCACGTCGCGGCCAAAAATCGCGAACGACGACCTTGTCCGCCGTTCACGGACCCGTCGTCCAGCCGTATATTGCGACCGAGGATTCGCGCACGGGCTCCGACGAACCCGCGTCATCGCGAGAAGTCCAGTAAGCCTTATCGTTTAGAGAAAAAAGAACTCGTAACATGGATTTTATAGTTGAACCTGCGAAAAGATCATTGTCGACGTCTGCCCCAGCAGACAACAACGAATTCGTGACTCGACGTAAAAATACCGGTCAGGCCGTCCATCGAGCCAGAGTGGGCGCCCCAAAAAACTCATGTGCGGACTTTCAACGAATATGTAGGCAGCAAAAATTGATTTCCTGCGATGCACGTCGCGGCCAAAAATCGCGAACGACGACCTTGTCCACCGTTCACGGCCCCATCATCCAGCCGTATATTGCGAACGAGGATTCGCGCAGCGACGCCGAAGCACCCGCGTCATCGCGAGACGTCCAACAAATCTTATCGTTTAGAGAAAAAGAGAACTAGTAACACAGATTCCATAGGTGAACCAGCAAAAGGATTACTGTCGACGTCTGACCCGGCAGACAACAGCGAACTCGTGACGCAACGTACGAATGCCGCACAGCCGTCCATCGAGACAGAGTGTGCGTCCCAAAAAACTCCTGTTCGGATTTTCGTAAATATGTGGGCTTCAAAAAGGGATTTCCTGCGATGCACGTCGCGGCCAAAAATCCCGAACGACGACCTTATCCGCCGTTCACGGACGTGTCGTCCAGCCTTATATTGCGAACGAGGATTCGAGCAGGGACGCTGACGGACCCGCGTCGTCGCGAGACGTCCAACAAATCTTATCGTTTCGAGAAAAAGAGAACTAGTAACATAGATTCCATAGGTGAACCTGTGAAAGGATCACTGTCGACGTCTGACCCGGCTGGCAGCAGCGAACTCGTAACCCCACGTACAAATGCCGCACAGCCGTCCATCGAGACAGAATGGGCTTCCCAAAAAACACATGCACGGATTTTCGTGACTATGTAGGCATCAAAAAGTGATTTCCTGCGATGCACGTCGCGGCCAAAAATCGCGAACGACGACCTTATCCGCCGTTCACGGACCCGTCTTCCAGCCGAATATTGCGAACGAGGATTCGCGCAGGGACGCCGACGGACCCGCGTCGTCGCGAGACGTCCAACAAATCTTATCGTTTAGAGAAAAAGAGAACTAGTAACATAGATTCCATAGGTGAACCTGCGAAAGGATCACTGTCGACGTCTGACCCGGCAGACAGCAGCGAACTCGTAACCCGACGTACGAATGCCGCACAGCCGTCCATCGAGACAGAGTGGGCGTCCCAAAAAACTCCTGCGCGGATTTTTTTTTAAATGTAGGCATCAAAAAGTAATTTCCTGCGATGCATGTCGCGGCCAAAAATCACGAACGACGACCTTATCCGCCGTTCACGGACCCGTCGTCCAACCGTATATTGCGAACGAGGATTCGCGCAGGGACACCGACGGACCCGCGTCGTCGTGAGACGTCCAACAAATCTTATCGTTTAGAGAAAAAGAGAACTAGTAATATAGATTCCATATGTGAACCTGCGAAACGATCACTGTCGACGTCTGACCCGGCAGACAGTAGCGAAATCGTGACCCGACGTACGAATGCCGCACAGCCGTACATCGAGACAGAGTGGGCGTCCCAAAAAACTCCTGCGAGGATTTGAATATGTAGGCATCAGAGAGTGATTTCCTGCGATGCACCTCGCGGTGAAAAATCACGAACGACGACCTTATTCGCCGTTCACGGACCCGTCGTCCAGCCGTATATTGCGAACGAGGATTCGCGCAGGGACGCCGACGGACCCGTGTCGTCGTGAGACGTCCAACAAATCTTATCGTTTAGAGAAAAAGAGAAATAGTAACATAGATTCCATAGGTGAACCTGCGAAAGGATCACTGTCGACGTCTGACCCGGCAGACAGCAGCGAACTCGTAACCCGACGTACGAATGCCGCACAGCCGTCCATCGAGACAGAGTGGGCGTCCTAAAAAACTCCTGCGCGGATTTTTTTTAATATGTAGGCATCATAAAGTAATTTCTTGCGATGCACGTCGCGGCCAAAAATTACGAACGACGACCTTATCCGCCGTTTACGGACCCGTCGTTCAGCCGTATATTACGAACGAGGATTCGCGCAGGGACGTCGACGGACCCGCGTGGTCGCGAGACGTCCAACAAATCTTATCGTTTAGAGAAAAAGAGAACTAGTAACATAGATTCCATAGGTGAATCTGCGAAAGGATGACTGTCGACGTCTGACCCGGCAGACAGCAGCGAACTCGTAACCCGACGTACGAATGCCGCACAGCCGTCCATCGAGACAGAGTGGGGGTCCCAAAAAACTCCTGCGCGGATTTTTTTTAATATGTAGGCATCAAAAAGTAATTTCCTGCGATGCACGTCGCGGCCAAAAATCACGAACGACGACCTTATCCGCCGTTCACGGACCCGTCGTCCAACCGTATATTGCGAACGAGAATTCGCGCAGGGACGCCGACGGACCCGCGTCGTCGTGAGACGTCCAACAAATCTTATCGTTTAGAGAAAAAGAGAATTAGTAACATAGATTCCATAGGTGAACCTGCGAAACGATCACTGTCGACGTCTGACCCGGCAGACAGCAGCGAACTCGTAACCCGACGTACGAATGCCGCACAACCGTCCATCGAGACAGAGTGGGCGTCCCAAAAAACTCCTGCGCGGATTTTTTTTAATATGTAAGCATCAAAAAGTAATTTCCTACGACGCACGTCGCGGCCAAAAATCACGAACGACGACCTTATTCGCCGTTCACGGACCCGTCGTCCAGCCGTATATTGCGAACGAGGATTCGCGCAGGGACGCCGATGGACCCGCATCGTCGCGAGACGTCTAACAAATCTTATCGTTTAGAGAAAAAGAGAACTAGTAACATAGATTCCATAGGTGAACCTGCGAAAGGATCACTGTCGACGTCTGACCCGGCAGACAGCAGCGAACTCGTAACCCGACGTACGAATGCCGCACAGCCGTCCATCGAGACAGAGTGGGCGTCCCAAAAAACTCCTGCGCGGATTTTTTTTAATATGTAGGCATCATAAAGTAATTTCCTGCGATGCACGTCGCGGCCAAAAATTACGAACGACGACCTTATCCGCCGTTTACGGACCCGTCGTTCAGCCGTATATTACGAACGAGGATTCACGCAGGGACGCCGACGGACCCGCGTCGTCGCGAGACGTCCAACAAATCTTATCGTTTAGACAAAAAGAGAACTAGTAACATAGATTCCATAGGTGAACCTGCGAAAGGATCATTGTCGACGTCTGACCCGGCAGACAGCAGCGAACTCGTAACCCGACGTACGAATGCCGCATAGCCGTCCATCGAGACAGAGTGGGCGTCCCAAAAAATTCCTGCGCGGATTTTTTTTAATATGTAGGCATCAAAAAGTAATTTCCTACGACGCACGTCGCGGCCAAAAATCACGAACGACGACCTTATTCGCCGTTCACGGACCCGTCGTCCAGCCGTATATTGCGAACGAGGATTCGCGCAGGGACGCCGACGGACCCGCGTCGTCGCGAGACGTCCAACAAATCTTATCGTTTAGAGAAAAAGAGAACTAGTAACATAGATTCCATAGGTGAACCTGCGAAAGGATCACTGTCGACGTCTGACCCGGCAGACAGCAGCGAACTCGTAACCCGACGTACAAATGCCGCACAGCCGTCCATCGAGACAGAGTGGGCGTCCCAAAAAACACATGCACGGATTTTCGTGGCAATGTAGGCATCAGAAAGTGATTTCCTGCGATGCACGTCGCGGCCAAAAATCCCGAACGACGACCTTGTCTGCCGTTCACGGACCCGTCGTCCAGCCGTATATTGCGAACGAGGATTCGCGCAGGGATGCCGACGGACCCGCGTCGTCGCGAGACATCCAACAAATCTTATCGTTTAGAGAAAAAGAGAACTGGTAACATAGATTCCATAGGTGAACCTGCGAAACGATCACTGTCGACGTCTGACCCGGCAGACAGCAGCGAAATCGTGACCCGACGTACGAATGCCGCACAGCCGTACATCGAGACAGAGTGGGCGTCCCAAAAAACTCCTGCGAGGATTTGAATATGTAGGCATCAGAGAGTGATTTCCTGCGATGCACGTCGAGGCGAAAAATCACGAACGACGACCTTATCCGCCGTTCACGGACCCGTCGTCCAGCCGTATATTGCGAACGAGGATTCGCGCAGGGATGCCGACGGACTCGCGTCGTCGCGAGACGTCCAACAAATCTTATCGTTTAGAGAAAAAGAGAACTAGTAACATAGATTCCATAGGTGAACCTGCGAAACGATCACTGTCGACGTCTGACCCGGCAGACAGCAGCGAACTCGTGCCCGACGTACGAATGCCGCACAGCCGTCCATCGAGACAGAGTGGGCGTCCCAAAAAACTCCTGCGCGGATCTTTTTGAATATGTAGGCATAAAAAAGTGATTTTCCTGCGATGCACGTCGCGGCCAAAAATCCCAAACGACGACCTTGTCCCCCTTTCACGGACCCGTCGTCCAGTCGTATATTGCGAACGAGGATTCGCGCAGGAACGCCGAAGGACCCGCGTCGTCGCGAGACGTCCAACAAATCTTATCGTTTAGAGAAAAAGAGAACTAGTAACATAGATTCCATAGGTGAACCTGCGAAAGGATCACTGTCGACGTCTGACCCGGCAGACAGCAGCGAACTCGTGACCCGACGTACGAATGCCGCACAGCCGTCCATCGAGACAGAGTGGGCGTCCCAAAAAACACATGCACGGATTTTTTTTATATGTAGGCATCAGAAAGTGATTTCCTGCGATGCACGTCGCGGCCAAAAATCCCGAACGACGACCTTGTCCCCCGTTCACGGACCCGTCGTCCAACCGTATATTGTGAACGAGGATTCGCGCAGGGACGCCGACGGACCCGCGTCATCGCGAGACGTCCAAAAAATCTTATCGTTTCGAGAAAAAGAGAACTAGTAACATAGATTCCATAGGTGAACCTGCGAAACGATCACTGTCGACGTCTGACCCGGCAGACAGCAGCGAACTCGTGACCCGACGTACGAATGCCGCACAGCCGTCCATCGAGACAGAGTGGGCGTCCCAAAAAACTCCGGCGCGGATTTTTTTTATATGTAGGCATAAAAAGTGATTTCCTGCGATGCACGTCGCGGCCAAAAGTCACGAACGACGACCTTATCCGCCGTTCACGGACCCGTCGTCCAGCCGTATATTGCGAACGAGGATTCGCGCAGGGACGCCGACGGACCCGCGTCGTCGCGAGACGTCCAACAAATCTTATCGTTTAGAGAAAAAATGAACTAGTAACATAGATTCCATAGGTGAACCTGCGAAAGGATCACTGTCGACGTCTGACCCGGCAGACAGCAGCGAACTCGTGACCCGACGTACGAATGCCGCACAGCCGTCCATCGAGACAGAGCGGGTGTCCCAAAAAACTCCTGAGCGGATATTTTTGAATATGTAGGCATAAAAAAGTGATTTCCTGCGATGCACGTCGAGGCCAAAAGTCCCAAACGACGACCTTGTCCCCCGTTCACGGACCCGTCGTCCAGCCGTATGTTGCGAACGAGGATTCGCGCAGGGACGCCGAAGGACCCGCGTCGTCGCAAGACGTCCAACAAATCTTATCGTTTAGAGAAAAAGAGAACTAGTAACATAGATTCTATAGGTGAACCTGCGAAAGGATCACTGTCGACGTCTGACCCGGCAGACAGCAGCGAACTCGTGACCCGACGTACGAATGCCGCACAGCCGTACATCGAGACAGAGTGGGCGTCCCAAAAAACCCTGCGCGGATTTTTTTGAATATGTAAGCATCAAAATGTGATTTCCTACAATGCACGTCGCGGCCAAAAATCACGAACGACGACCTTATCCGCTGTTCACGGACCCGTCTTCCAGCCGTATATTGCGAACGAGGATTCGCGCAGGGACGCCGACGGACCCGCGTCGTCGCGAGACGTCCAACAAATCTTATCGTTTAGAGAAAAAGAGAACTAGTAACATAGATTCCATAGGCGAACCTGCGAAAGGATCACTGGCGACGTCTGACCCGGCAGACAGCAGCGAACTCGTGACCGGAGGTACGAATGCCGCACAGCCGTCTATCGAGACAGAGTGGGCGTCCCAAAAAAATCCGGTGCGGATTTTTTATATGTAGGCATGAAAAAGTGATTTCCTGCGATGCAAGTCGCGGCCAAAAATCCCAAACGACGACCTTGTCCCCCGTTCACGGACCCGTCGTCCAGCCGTATATTGTGAACGAGGATTCGCGTAGGGACGCCGAAGGACCCGCGTCGTCGCAAGACATCCAACAAATCTTATCGTTTAGAGAAAAAGAGAACTAGTAACATAGATTCCATAGGCGGACCTGCGAAAGGATCACTGTCGACGTCTGACCCGGCAGACAGCAGCGAACTCGTGACCCGACGTACGAATGCCGCACACCCGTACATCGAGACAGAGTGGGCGTCCCAAAAAACTCCGGCGCGGATTTTTTTTATATGTAGGCATAAAAAAGTGATTTCCTGCAATGAACATCGCGGCCAAAAATCACGAACGACGACCTTGTCCCCCGTTCACGGACCCGTCGTCCAGCCGTATAATGCGAACGAGGATTCGCGCAGGGACGCCGACGGACCCGCGTCGTCGCGAGACGTCCAACAAATCTTATCGTTTAGAGAAAAAGAGAACTAGTAACATAGATTCCATAGGTGAACCTGCGAAAGGATGACTGTCGACGTCTGACCCGGCAGACAGCAGCGAACTCGTGACCCGACGTACGAATGCCGCACAGCCGTCCATCGAGACAGAGTGGGCGTCCCAAAAAATTCCGGCGCAGATTTTTTTGAATATGTAGGCATAAAAAAGTGATATCCTGCGATGTACATCGCGGCCAAAAATCACGAACGACGACCTTGTCCCCCGTTCACGGACCCGTCGTCCAGCCGTATAATGCGAACGAGGATTCGCGCAGGGACGCCGACGGACCCGCGTCGTCGCGAGACGTCCAAAAAATCTTATCGTTTAGAGAAAAAGAGAACTAGTAACATAGATTCCATAGGTGAACCTGCGAAAGGATCACTGTCGACGTCTGACCCGGCAGACAGCAGCGAACTCGTGACCGGACGTACGAATGCGGCACAGCCGTCCATCGAGACAGAGTGGGCGTCCAAAAAAACCCCGGCGCGCATTTTTTTTATATGTAGGCATGAAAAAGTGATTTCCTGCGATGCACGTCGCGGCCAAAAATCCCAAACGACGACCTTGTCCCCGTTCACGGACCTGTCGTCCAGCCGTATATTGCGAACGAGGATTCGCGCAGGGACGCCGAAGGACCCGCGTCATCGCGAGACGTCCAACAAATCTTATCGTTTAGAGAAAAAGAGAACTAGTAACATAGATTCCATAGGTGAACCTGCGAAAGGATCAGTGTCGACGTCTGACCCCGCAGACAGCAGCGAACTCGTGACCCGACGTACGAATGCCGGACAGCCGTCCATCGAGACAGAGTGGGCGTCCCAAAAAACCCTGCGCGGATTTTTTTGAATATGTAAGCATAAAAAAGTGATTTCCTACAATGCACGTCGCGGCCAAAAATCCCGAACGACGACCTTATCCGCTGTTCACGGACCCGTCTTCCAGCCGTATATTGCGAACGAGGATTCGCGCAGGGACGCCGACGGACCCGCGTCGTCGCGAGATGTCCAACAAATCTTATCGTTTAGAGAAAAAGAGAACTAGTAACATAGATTCCATAGGTGAACCTGCGAAAGGATCACTGTCGACGTCTGACTCGGCAGACAGCAGCGAACTCGTGACCCGACGTACGAATGCCGCACAACCGTCAATCGAGACAGAGTGGGCCTCCCAAAAATCTCCTGCGCGGATTTTTTTAATATGTAGGCATCAGAAAGTGATTTCCTGCGATGCACGTCGCGGCCAAAAATCCCGAACGACGACCTTGTCCGCCGTTCACGGACCCGTCGTCCAGCCGTATATTGCGAACGAGGATTCGCGCAGGGACCCCGACGGACCCGCGTCGTCGCGAGACGTCCAACAAATCTTATCGTTTAGAGAAAATAGAGAACTAGTAACATAGATTCCATAGGTGAACCTGCGAAAGGATCACTGTCGACGTCTGACCCGGCAGACAGCAGCGAACTCGCGACCCGACGTACGAATGCCGCACAGCCGTCCATCGAGACAGAGTGGGCGTCCCAAAAAACTCCTGCGCGGATTTTTTTTAATATGTAGGAATAAAAAAGTGATTTCCTGCGATGCACGTCGCGGCAAAAAATCCCGAACGACGACCTTGTCCGCCGTTCACGGACCCGTCGTCCAGCCGTATATTGCGAACGAGGATTCGCGCAGGGACGCCGACGACGACCCGCGTCGTCGCGAGACGTCCAACAAATCTTATCGTTTAGAGAAATAGAGAACTAGTAACATAGATTCCATAGGTGAACCTGCGAAAGGATCACTGTCACGTCTGACCGGCAGACAACAGCGAACTCGTGACCCGACGTACGAATGCCGCACAGCCGTCCATCGAGACAGAGTGGGCGTCCCAAAAATCTCCGGCGCGGATTTTTTTAATATGTAGGCATCAGAAAGTGATTTCCTGCGATGCACGTCGCGGCCAAAAATCCCGAACGACGACCTTGTCCGCCGTTCACGGACCCGTCGTCCAGCCGTATATTGCGAACGAGGATTCGCGCAGGGACGCCGACGGACCCGCGTCGTCGCGAGACGTCCAACAAATCTTATCGTTTGGAGAAAATAGAGAACTAGTAACATAGATTCCATAGGTGAACCTGCGAAAGGATCACTGTCGACGTCTGACCCGGCAGACAGCAGCGAACTCGTGACCCGACGTACGAATGCCGCACAGCCGTCCATCGAGACAGAGTGGGCGTCCCAAAAATCTCCTGCGCGGATTTTTTTGAATATGTAGGCATAAAAAAGTGATTTCCTGCGATGCACGTCGCGGCCAAAAATCCCGAACGACGACCTTGTCCGCCGTTCACGGACCCGTCGTCCAGCCGTATATTGCGAACGAGGATTCGCGCAGGGACGCCGACGGACCCGCGTCGTCGCGAGACGTCAACAAATCTTATCGTTTAGAGAAATAGAGAACTAGTAACATAGATTCCATAGGTGAACCTGCGAAAGGATCACTGTCGACGTCTGACCTGGCAGACAGCAGCGAACTCGTGACCCGACGTACGAATGCCGCACAGCCGTCCATCGAGACAGAGTGGGCGTCCCAAAAATCTCCTGCGCGGATTTTTTTAATATGTAGGCATCAGAAAGTGATTTCCTGCGATGCACGTCGCGGCCAAAAATCCCGAACGACGACCTTATCCCCCGTTCACGGACCCGTCGTCCAGCCGTATATTGCGAACGAGGATTCGCGCAGGGACGCCGACGGACCCGCGTCGTCGCGAGACGTCCAACAATCTTATCGTTTAGAGAAAAAGAGAACTAGTAACATAGATTCCATAGGTGAACCTGCGAAAGGATCACTGTCGACGTCTGACCCGGCAGACAGCAGCGAACTCGTGACCCGACGTACGAATGCCGCACAGCCGTCCATCGAGACAGAGTGGGCGTCCCAAAAAACTCCTGCGCGGATTTTTTTTAATATGTAGGAATAAAAAGTGATTTCCTGCGATGCACGTCGCGGCCAAAAATCCCGAACGACGACCTTGTCCCCGTTCACGGACCCGTCGTCCAGCCGTATATTGCGAACGAGGATTCGCGCAGGGACGCCGACGGACCCGCGTCGTCGCGAGACGTCCAACAAATCTTATCGTTTAGAGAAAAAAGAGAACTAGTAACATAGATTCCATAGGTGAACCTGCGAAAGGATCACTGTCGACGTCTGACCGGCAGACAGCAGCGAACTCGTGACCCGACGTACGAATGCCGCACAGCCGTCCATCGAGACAGAGTGGGCGTCCCAAAAATCTCCGCGCGGATTTTTTTTAATATGTAGGCATCAGAAAGTGATTTCCTGCGATGCACGTCGCGGCCAAAAATCCCGAACGACGACCTTGTCCCCCGTTCACGGACCCGTCGTCCAGCCGTATATTGCGAACGAGGATTCGCGCAGGGACGCCGACGGACCCGCGTCGTCGCGAGACGTCCAACAAATCTTATCGTTTAGAGAAAAAGAGAACTAGTAACATAGATTCCATAGGTGAACCTGCGAAAGGATCACTGTCGACGTCTGACCCGGCAGACAGCAGCGAACTCGTGACCCGACGTACGAATGCCGCACAGCCGTCCATCGAGACAGAGTGGGCGTCCCAAAAAACTCCTGCGCGGATTTTTTTAATATGTAGGAATAAAAAAGTGATTTCCTGCGATGCACGTCGCGGCCAAAAATCCCGAACGACGACCTTGTCCCCCGTTCACGGACCCGTCGTCCAGCCGTATATTGCGAACGAGGATTCGCGCAGGGACGCCGACGGACCCGCGTCGTCGCGAGACGTCCAACAAATCTTATCGTTTAGAGAAAAAGAGAACTAGTAACATAGATTCCATAGGTGAACCTGCGAAAGGATCACTGTCGACGTCTGACTCCGGCAGACAGCAGCGAACTCGTGACCCGACGTACGAATGCCGCACAGCCGTCCATCGAGACAGAGTGGGCGTCCCAAAATCTCCTGCGCGGATTTTTTTAATATGTAGCATCAAAAAGTGATTTCCTGCGATGCACGTCGCGGCCAAAAATCCCGAACGACGACCTTGTCCGCCGTTCACGGACCCGTCGTCCAGCCGTATATTGCGAACGAGGATTCGCGCAGGGACGCCGACGGACCCGCGTCGTCGCGAGACGTCCAACAAATCTTATCGTTTAGAGAAATAGAGAACTAGTAACATAGATTCCATAGGTGAACCTGCGAAAGGATCACTGTCGACGTCTGACCCGGCAGACAGCAGCGAACTCGTGACCCGACGTACGAATGCCGCACAGCCGTCCATCGAGACAGAGTGGGCGTCCCAAAAAAACTCCTGCGCGGATTTTTTTTAATATGTAGGAATAAAAAAGTGATTTCCTGCGATGCACG
The DNA here is from genome assembly GCF_009805555.1 of Andrographis paniculata. Taxonomy (NCBI): domain Eukaryota; kingdom Viridiplantae; phylum Streptophyta; class Magnoliopsida; order Lamiales; family Acanthaceae; genus Andrographis; species Andrographis paniculata. Next base: position 6,027,826 of record NW_026137402.1, read on the forward strand.
TCGCGGCAAAAAATCCCGAACGACGACCTTGTCCGCCGTTCACGGACCCGTCGTCCAGCCGTATATTGCGAACGAGGATTCGCGCAGGGACGCCGACGGACCCGCGTCGTCGCGAGACGTCCAACAAATCTTATCGTTTAGAGAAATAGAGAACTAGTAACATAGATTCCATAGGTGAACCTGCGAAAGGATCACTGTCGACGTCTGACCCGGCAGACAACAGCGAACTCGTGACCCGACGTACGAATGCCGCACAGCCGTCCATCGAGACAGAGTGGGCGTCCCAAAAATCTCCGGCGCGGATTTTTTTAATATGTAGGCATCAGAAAGTGATTTCCTGCGATGCACGTCGCGGCCAAAAATCCCGAACGACGACCTTGTCCGCCGTTCACGGACCCGTCGTCCAGCCGTATATTGCGAACGAGGATTCGCGCAGGGACGCCGACGGACCCGCGTCGTCGCGAGACGTCCAACAAATCTTATCGTTTAGAGAAATAGAGAACTAGTAACATAGATTCCATAGGTGAACCTGCGAAAGGATCACTGTCGACGTCTGACCCGGCAGACAGCAGCGAACTCGTGACCCGACGTACGAATGCCGCACAGCCGTCCATCGAGACAAAGTGGGCGTCCCAAAAATCTCCGGCGCGGATTTTTTTGAATATGTAGGCATAAAAAAGTGATTTCCTGCGATGCACGTCGCGGCCAAAAATCCCGAACGACGATCTTGTCCGCCGTTACGGACCCGTCGTCCAGCCGTATATTGCGAACGAGGATTCGCGCAGGGACGCCGACGGACCCGCGTCGTCGCGACACGTCCAACAAATCTTATCGTTTAGAGAAATAGAGAAATAGTAACATAGATTCCATAGGTGAACCTGCGAAAGGATCACTGTCGACGTCTGACACCCTGGCAGACAGCAGCGAACTCGTGACCCGACGTACGAATGCCGCAAGCCGTCCATC